>NC_138735.1:21077430-21267430 GCF_965113295.1 Leuciscus leuciscus
TTTCGAGGCAGTTTATGTGTAGAAGCTTCTCCCGTTCTGACCATTGGCCGAAGAACGGTCTGCCCTTGAGCAGTGCTCCCCATCCCAAGGTGGAGGCGTCCATAGACACTACCTTCACACTCGAGGAAGTCCCCAGGCTAACACCTGATTGGTACAAGTCGTTTGCTTTCCAAGGTTTCAGAGCTGCGATGCATTTCTGATTGACCTTGAGACGAAGCAGACCGGAAGCCCACGCTCGGCGCGGTACTCGCGCTTTCAGCCAGAACTGTAGCGGGCGCATGCGAAGCAAGCCCAGCTGAAGTACTGATGATGATGAGGCCATGAGACCTAGCATCCTCTGAAATTTCTTGAGCGGGACAGATGCGCCGCAGCGGAAAGAGCTCGCTGCGCGCTGAATGTCTAGTACGCGCTCTGGTGACAGTCGCGCTATCATAGACAGCGAGTCCAGTTCTGTGCCCAGAAAAGATATTATCTGTCTGGGAGACAGAGAACTCTTCGCCCAATTGACCCAGATTCTCGAGGTGATCGAGCAAAATGGTCCTGTGCTCTATGAGCACCGAGTGAGATTGAGCTAGAATCAGCCAATCGTCCAAGTAGTTCAATACTCGCATGCCCTGTAGTCTGAGGGGTGCGAGCGGCTAGAGACAAGCCGAACGGTAGGACTGAGCACTGATATGCCTGGCCCTCGAAGGCGAATCTCAAACGTCGCCTGTGACGTGACGCTATTTGTATTTGAAAATATGCGTCTTTCAGATCTATTGACACAAACCAATCTCCTCGGCGAATCTGCGTGAGGATTTTTCTGGTCGTGAGCATTCTGAACTGTTGCTTCGCAAGCACTCTGTTCAGTTGCCTTAGATCTAGTATGGGTCTGAGACCCCCGTCTTTTTTCAGTACCAGGAAGTATCTGCTGTATAGCCCTCCTTCACTCTGAGCTTGAGATAAAGGCTCTATGGCCCCTTTGCTCAACAGTTTAAAAATTTCGGCTCGAAGTAGGTGGTGCTACTTCTGTTTTTACCGTAGCTTCGACGCGCGTCACATAGCGGCGAGGGCGTCGGCGAAACTGTAGCGAATAGCCTCTTTCTATAATGTCTAGCACCCACTTCAAAACCCCCGGGTAGCCTTGCCCATGCATCTGCACGAATGGCTAGGGGCTGAATGCGGAGCACGCTCTGGTCGCTCAGCGACAGAGGGGCTTCGGTGTGCTGTAACATAAGCGTCGCGCTTCGAGGCAGGGGGCGCGCTGATAACAGCGGGCAGATTGCCCGCGCTCGACTCCTTTGCGGTGGTCAACCGAGAGGGGAGGGCTGGGCGAGTCCCGTAGGACCTGTCATGTCTATGTGTGAATGTGGGCGCGGGATAGCGGGCACATTTACAACACTGAGAGCATTGTCCGCCTGAGCAGAGCGAATGCACGTTGGTTTTGTTTTTACAGAAACCTTGAGATATGCGGAACGTAGTGTTTGTGGGCACTGGGCAGTGGGCACATTTACCACGTTTAATGCGCAATCGACCTGGGTCGATTTCATGTGCGCGAGCCCTGTGTGACGGGCTGTGTTTGTGTGTAGGAATGAGCACTGGGCAGTGGGCATTTCGTCTACATTCGTAACACCATCGGCCGTGGCCGGGACACCAGAAAATACACTCTTATGGGATTTATCTGGGTAGCCGTAAAAGCGGCGTTTGGGTGCAGGCAAGCGGGCTGCTTCGCCGACTTGTTTACTGCAGAATACACTGGAACAGTCGCATTTACTGGAACTGAACGAGCGAGAAGTTGCCATAGAAACAGAGAGCGTCAACATGCTGGCGTTTGTTTGCAGGCGTGCGTGTATTACAGCAGGCTTGTTCACTGCAATATTGACATTTCCAGTCGTCTGAACTTCAGAGGCGGAAACCATAGAAACAGAGTTTGGGTGCAGGCGAGCGGGTTGTACCACGCGCTCGTTGGCTGCAAAATACACATCTGCAGTCGCCTTTTCAGGGAACTGCCAGAGCGAGAATTGACGGCAAAAATTTGTTTTGCCGGTAGACCCGGGATTCGATCGCGGGTCTCTCGCGCGAAAACCTGATGATCTACCACTGGACCACAGAGGAAGACACATAGACATTCAGTAGCGCGAGTATTATCAAAGAGCGTCAACATGCTGGCGTTTGTTTGCAGGCGTGCGTGCAAAACAACAGGCTCGCTCACTGCAATATTGACATTTCCAGTCACCTGAACTTAGGAGGGGAATGAGAAATGTGTCAGGAGTGGAGGTCGGCCCGGCCGCAGCGGGGCTAAAAGCACCCTTTTCTCCTTTCGCCAGTGACGCACGGGAACCATAGAAACGGTGTTTGGGTGCAGGTGAGCGGGTTGTACAGCGCGCTCGTTGGCTGCAAAATGCACATCTGCAGTCGCCTTTCAGGGAACTGACAGAGCGAAGCATTGGCGGCATAATATATCTGCCGTTAGACCGGGATTCGAACCCCGGTCTCTCGTGCGAAAAACCTAAGATTCCGCCACTGAGCCACAGGGGGGAACACAAAGGTGTTTAGATGCGTGAGCATATAAGAGAGCGTCAACATGTTTTCTTCGGCGTTTGCTTGCAAGCGTGCGTGTTACAACAGGCTCGTTTGCTGCAATATTGATATTTCCAGTCGCCTAATCAGGGAACTGAGTTCTCTTTTCGCCGGTGAGTGACGCGTGAATGGGGCGCAAGGGCAGGGTAGCTTTCTTGTAACGTAAAGAAAAACTAACCCCGATCGTCCGCTTCCAGCCTCCCTTGTGAACGGCGCAGTTTGCGCGGATCGAACAGAGGGAGAGAGAAAGCTAGCCCCGTGACCGTCCGCTCCTGACATCCCCTGTGAACGGCGCGGTTTGCACGGCTCGAACAGAGGGAGAGCAGGTATCATCCCCCAAGCAGGCAAGGCAAGCGGGCGAACCGGCGAGCTTTGCGGGTTGGGGGGGGGCGGAGAAGCAGTCTCGGAGAAGGATGCCAGGTGAGTCCTCAGAGTCACCATAGGCAGTAACTGGCTCGCAGTGAGGGCGGTCGCCGTCAGCGAGCGCGAGAGCTGCGTGATCCTCAGGAAAGGGGCGTCTTGAAAAAGACGCCCGGCTCTTTTAGTGCAATGAGAGTGTGTGTCGCGGCGGCGAGCACACACACATACACAAAACACAGTAGCAGAGAAAGGATATAACGCCGGATAGCGCAGCAGGAAGGCGACTGAAGGCGGCGCGGCCAGCGGCTTCAGAGTGTCGACTCGTCCCGCTGAAAGGCTTCTTCAGACGGCGCGTCTTCTCTCCGGATCCAGCGATGCGAGAGCTTCGCTGAAGAGATGAAAAATCAGTGAGCTAGCCTCTCGAAGCTATGTTTATAGCCCTAGACCACGCCCATTCTGGCGGGACGTGACGTATTGGGCGCGAAGCGCCCCCATTGGAGCTGACGTCACGAAAAGGCCTTATCGATAGGCTGCTGCAGTTGCCGCAGGGCAGCCAATAGGCGCACAAGCCGTCTCGCCTGTGTCTGCATGCTGCCGCAACGCGTTTTACATTATTTCAAAATTAAGGATAATTTTTGGCTTCAGTATCTCGCGGAAAAGAGATTTTCCCCTAGCGTAAGACTTACGCAGTACGAGAGTACCTCTCGTAAGAGAACTACTAGTTTATCTAATATAAATTTAATAGCCTACATTTTTTTATAGACAAGTAAACAGTCAGTAATCAAATTAAAAGCAAAAGCACAAATAAAAACAATACAAATACATACAAATGAAATAAACAGTGCTCTTCAGGCAGGTCTAATAGTTTTCAGGTACCGACATTTAATAAAGTAGGCAAATCAAATAAACACTGCATAGTCTTCATATCCTTTTTAAAGTTAAAGAGCAGTGAGGGTTTTTTTTTCTTTTCTTTTTCCTATGTTGTTTGGTTAACATAAAAAAATGCAGACAGTAGCAGGATTATTAGGATGCTGTCACTTAAAATGCATGATCCGTGCGTGTATTCGGTCTTAGTGTTTGCGTTCGTTTAAGACATAACCGACTATGTTTACTAGGATACTGACATAATTTTGAGTGAGTTTGTCCATTGAACCGCAGGAAGGCATGAAAGACAGCTCTACTTGTCTGAGAGACGCGGCTTTCAGGTCGCGCGCTTCGGATGTTAAACTTTCCACACAGCGTGTGAGTAACAAATTCCCTTTTGCGTGTTCCAGCGTTTGAATATTTACATTGGAAAGACTGAAACTTTCGTGATGATGAAGCACTGACCCGTCGACTGTACAGAGCCTCGTTCACGTTTGTTCACTTCCATGTTGTCACAACATTGCACTCGCTGACGCCGATTTTTACTCGCATTTGCCGCTTGGAGAGTGTCAATGAGGTTTAGTTGGTGGACCAGCATATGGTCATGCTGTTCTCAAGCAAAACTGAGCTGGTGTAGCTGGTCCACCAGCACTCTCACTTCTTCCCATGCTGGGAACCAGCAAACCAGCAACCAGCAGCCCATGCTGTTCTCAGCATGAAAAACACATTATTCATATTTCAGCAGAAAACATCTTGTAGGTATTGAAATCACTTTGTGTCTCTCCACTGAGTGCACGTCTTTCATTGAGCCCTGCATGCAAAGATCATTTGATCCTTTCAATAAGTCCAGCATCAGAAAACATACTTACATAAATGATTTGATTCTCTAAAAGGTCTAAGAGCTGAGAAAGCATTGGTTGAGGTACAATTCAAAGAAGCCAGGCGATCGGCAGAAAGATGCTTTTTATTATGCGTATCAAGTGCGTCAATCTTTAGAAGACACTCTCAGGCTGGAGACATTTGTGCTCTTCGGGCAAGACAATGAGTTGACCCATAAACAAAGCAAGCGATCAGACTGAAGCACTTGTGTGGAGAAATAGCAGGGCTTTTAAACAGGACTGTAATCTGTATCTGACTGAAGGGAAGAGTGAGGGAGGTTTTAATATACACCGGTACATGAGAGGAGGAAGCTGCACTGGCACATCAGAATGTGATTTTACACTCAAGTACACTCTAGACTCCTGCTTTTTACATGTTTTTTCTGATGTGATAGGGCAGAGTGACCCTCTTGTTTTCTGTGGCGCTGTGGATCTTCTGATCCATCTTTTCAGCCATTGTAAGTAAAAGCACTGAAGGCTGGGGAGAAGAGGATGGGGGAGGAAAAGTGGAGAGGCCTGGTTAATTCACCCCCCAAAAATATTCATTTTAAACCATACACAAGGTAACAAGGGTTAAACCGGTATGTGAAGCAATAATGATAGATGAATGATGAAGTAGATTTATGAATTTATTTTAAAATATTCATACATAGAATGACCCAAATACACATCTTCTATGTTGACCATGTCTTCAATTTCCAAATTATAATTCATTTTGATATATTTTTGCCGAGGTGGCAGGTGATACAACTGTTCTGATATCATAATAAATAGAAAAGCCTCTTTAAAAGAATGACATTTTTATTTATTTTTGCAAACCAGTTTTATTGCTTATTGAAAGACTTTAAAATATCTGTTTGTCATGTGGTACAACCAAAAAAAACAAAAAGAATAGGTTAGGTTAGGTTACTTTATTTTGATGGTCCTCTAGATATTCTAAGTAACTTTGCAACTACATGTCAACTATCTCTCATTAGAGTATTAGTAGACTGTTAGGTTAGGTGTTAAGGCTCGGGTTAGTAGAATAAGTTGCCATGTAGTTACATAATTGTAATCAGTTACTACCCAGCACTGACTATATCATCTGGATTACGTAATCAGATTCCAAAAGTTAAGTACTTGTAATTAGATTATAATACATTTTAAAATACTCATGATCAGACTACAGTTACTTTTTTTATTGATTACATGATTACATGTTATTCTCACAGTGGCAGTAAATGAATCATAATTCATTCATCTCCCGCCTACTTCTTTTTTATCTGAAGTTTTCCTATCTGCTTATATCCGTTGAGAAGGTCTACCAGGTTTGTGGAATTGCACACACAGACCAGCCACTAGTCATGTGACTATAACTGAAAACTGAGACCTGCATGGCATTTGATCACTAGATTTATCGAAATTATTTTAAGAAGTGTTTTCTCAACTTTGCAACAACATTGCATCAGCTCCTCACAAACACATTAATTATAATTTTAATTATCATCCAGTAAGTCATTTAACCATTTATTACTTTGGTAGGCTTTTGTCTTTCAAATACATAAAATTCATGTAATTTCAGACCAAATCCGGTTGGGCCAGTAAGGCGACTAACTAGCAACTAGCAAGACCTGCTCCTCATCCTCCCTGACTTTGCACATTGTCTGTGCAAGTAGGGTCACTGGGGGAAACACATATTTGCGTAGGCCCCGGGGCCAGCCGAGTGCCAGCGAGTCCATGCCGAGGGTCCAAAACAACTGGCAGTGGGACGTGTCCGGAGAGGCAAACAGGTCATTATTAATAATAACAATAAATTTATAATTCATTATTATTATCATTATTAATTTTAATTAAATATTTATTTATTTATAAGATGTGTACACTCACATGTAGTTGTAAGGAAAATGTTATCACTTTTCCATCTGTAAATGCCATTCTTTTTCTCAGAGCTCCCACTTAATTCTCCATTCAAGGCCGTATGAAAAACACTTTACATTTTCTTGAAAAACCTGGGAGGATCTAGTAACTGTTGGAGTTGCATTAATGAATTCATGAGTTTCTGTAGGGCCTTAATAGAAGCACAGTTTGGAATGAAAAACAGTAATTGTGGAAAATATCAGCTTATAGAGCTTCATCATTACCAGGGCCCTCACCTCATTTCAGCTCCTGTGGTCTTGCACGTTTGATTGGACGGCACATATTACCTCACCCATCCACCGTTTCAGTGCTGGCCCCTCACACATCTTTAAAACGATTACACAAGAGCTCATACAAGCTAAAGAATCATCTGGTGGTGAACACAGATAGGTTGTCAAGTTAGCAGTGCTATGTAAGGAAGGACCCATAAGTGAAGAGCCCTGTTGTTTATTTCACACACTCAGAGCCTTTTGAGCCCCTACTGTAGTGTGGAGGAGAACATTGATTTTACTGTCAGGGAAAAGCACTTACTTCCAGTGCCAGGTAGATCTATAAACCGGAGTAAGAGAAGTAATCTGCTCTGAAGCTGTTGGTCTAGGGCAGAATGAACACAGTCCCAGCTAACAGGAAACGTTCTCAGAACTTTAAGGTTCTCTCAAAGTTATGAACAAACAATCTTCAGTAACGTTAATAAAGTGTTTGCTCAAAAGTTATCTCTTTAATAATGTTTTTTACAGTATACGTCGTTCATGGAACATTTTATTTTATTTATTTTTCCTGAAATGTCTTAGTTGGACATTCCCCAAATTTTTTAAGTAACATTCCCCTAATGTTTGCAAAACTATAAAATGAAAAGTTTCCTCAACATTCGCATAACTAACAATAGAAAATAGAAACTTAGAAAACTGGCAGCACCAGTAGTAAGATGTAAAGATTTATCTTGAACTCTGTCATAAAAACTATGTATAAACCTTAATTTAACAATTTAATAATCAATTCAAAAGGAATTTATAGCTGTATGATATTACGCTGTAGCCACATTGGACCAGTGGTTTGTAAAATGGATGGATGATTTATCTGGTGACGGTATCTTCTGGCGAGACGCGGGACTTCTTTCGGTGCGTGCCTCACAGTGCATTATGGGTATTCTCTAGCCATTAAACGTACATCGGTTGTTACTACCGTTCATTGTGTGATTGAATGAGTGCACTTGAAGGTTGGGGAATCAACTAATAAAAAGTATACCTTGGATGCAATATGACACTTTGGATGAAAGCGTCTGCTAAATTTATATCAAATATATTTAGTGAAATTCCAACACCTGTATCAAGTGCTTCAAAGCTTTGGCCAAATAGTAATGCTTTATAATGAAGCTAGAGAGAGATGAAGGCCAGTTTACACGTAGGCATATGTGTGTGCGTGCATGTATCTGTGTGCGTCAAGGCCAAGCTCATTAAGGGCCTGCAAGCCTGTGTTGTAAAGGTCTGGTCACAGCTTGGCCATGCACTGCTATCTCTCAACAGATTGTGTGTGCTAGACCACACTTAAAAAAAAAAAAAATGGATCTGTTAATAAGCCAAGCACTTCATCAGCCCGCCTGAGGCAATAATGGTGTCCCACCAACACACTCCTTTCATTTTCGCCTTTCATCAAACATGCTTTCCTTCCCCTTTTTGGCTTCTCTCCCTCCTCCCACTATACTTTCCATTTCAAATGGGCAAAGAAACAAACCTTGGACCCTTTTGGTCTGAAAACCATGCAGCAATTTCTAAAAAACACCTCAAATCATCACAACAGCAAATGAAATCTAGTCTGGGAATTCAGTAAAGTGCAAAGATATAATATATATATACACACAGTAGTAGTGTAATGTATTTCAATTAAATGTAAATATTTTTTATATATTATGTATTAATAATACTGTTTACCCTGTTTATTTTGTATCCAGAAACTTCAACTAAATCTAAGTAGGACATAAAAAATGCAAAATAATATTTCAAAGTATTATCTGGTATACAACATTTATATAACATGTTTTTATATTATTTATTGGGGTTAATTTTGCCAACTGTACATTCTTTCCACAGACAGATAGATAGAATTTGTCTCCCCAGTGAAATTGACCGTGCTTTAACAAACACGGGTATGTTGGAAACCCTGATCCCCTCTTGAATAGAGCTGGTTAAGTGGCTACAGGAGAGAAAGGCAAAATCCCTCCTTTCATTTACCCCCTCTATCCCCCCCTCTACCCCCCCCCCCCCCCCCCCCCCCAAAAAAAAAACATGATAGCACCAAATAAACTCCAGCTCATTTTAGCAATCATTTCTTAAGTCTTCACACCGCTAGGTGTTTAGATATTTGTTTATCAGACAGCTGTGGTTACACATTTTGCCAGTGAGCATTTTGCTAGTGGCAGTCATGACATATCCGAAGCAACACAAATAATACATTGAATTTAAATGCTTTTGCTAAATCAATATTTTTGAACAAATTGTTTGAGTTTGGCGGTCACAAAAAAAACAAAAAAAAACACTTCACTAAGGTAGGCTACAGAACCTGTCTTGAGCAATTAAAATAAAGGATTGTAACAAACTATACAAGTAAAATAGTGTAATGTGAAATACATCTCAGTGAAACAACTGGACTACAAATGGTGGAAAAAAAGCTACCAAATGGCATTCCACGCATAAATAAATAATGAAAAACATTTTCTACAGCTGTGGAACATCATTCTATGCAAGTTATTTATTTATTTGTCAGTGTCACATTTTTTGATGATTTGCCACAATGTCTCAGAAGGTTAAAGATTAAGATCCCTCTCCACTTGTGATTAGACTATATAATTATTTTTAATTTGTACTTCCATTTGGGAGTCCAAAGAGACCCTGTCAGTCCCTCTAATGCAGCACTCGATCAGAGGCCAAACACCGCATCAACATTCAGTTTGTCTGTGAGTGAGTGAGTGTGTTTATGTGTGTAACCTCAATCATGGCATTAATTAGTTCAAAAAAGAGCTACAAAATATAATAACTGAGCCAGTGGGCCTGGAGGATCACAAGGCTCTTATCACTCTACATTTAGACTTAATTATTAATGTTATACACCATCTAAGTGAAACAATTAAAATAATACGGCCACAAAATGGGTTGGCTGGCAGGCATAATGAAAACATTATGCTTATAAGGGGTGGCATGGATGGCCAATTCCAGAGACAAGAAAATTGTCTAATGAAAAAGAGAACCTCTAAAGCTCATTAATTGTTCCAGAATATGATGTTTAATTGAGAACAAGGCAGGGCTGGACAGAAAAGCCATTATGAAGGTTTTATGGACAACATTGCTTTGATGGATAATTTTAAAAGGCTACATGGATGTTAAACAAGAGAGGGCACACTGGGACTTCTGTGATCAAGAATGTAGTAAAAAAAGATGCACCACCAAACATTAAATGTTAGTGTTTTATAGATTTTAATGAAAACGAATTTTTCTTATTTAAAAAAAAAAAAAATTTGCCAGCTCCTGCACATCCATGATGCGAATCTCCCATTTCAGCACATCCCAAAGGTGCTCTATTGGATTGAGATCTGGTGACTGTGGAGGCCATTTGAGTATAGTGAACTCATTGTCATGTTCAAGAACCAGTTTGAGATTATTTGAGCTTTGTGACATGGTGTGTTAATCTTCTGGAAGTAGCCATCAGAAGATGGGTACACTGGTCATAAAGGGATGGACATGGTCAGCAACAATACTCAGGTAGGCATTTAAACGACACTCAGTAGGTACTAAGGGGCCCAAAGTGTTCCAAAATATCCCCCACACCATTACATCACCAGCTTGAACCATTAATACAAGGCAGGATGGATCCACGCTTTCATGTTGTTCACACCAAATCCTGACCCTACCATTTGAATGTCGCAGCAGAAATCGAGACTTGTCAGACCAGATTTTTCCAATCTTCTATTGTCCAATTTGGGTGAACCCGTGCAAAGTTTAGTTTCAGTTTCTTGTTCAGGAGTGGCACCCGGTGAGGTTTTCTGCTGTTGTAGCCAATCTGCTTCAAGGTTCGACGTGCTGTGCATTCAGAGATGCTCTTCTGCAGATTTCTGTTGTAACGAGTGGCTATTTGAGTTACTGTTGCCTTTCTATCAGCTTGAACCAGTCTGGCCAATCTCTTCTGACCTCTGGCTCATGGTTTTGAGTGAAAATCCCAGTAGATCAGCAGTTTATGAAAGACTTAAATGAACTTTCTTCCCCATTCTGATGCTCAGTTTGAACTTCAGCAGATTGTCTTGATCATGCATGCCCTAATGCATTGAGTTGCTGCCATGTGATTGGCTGATTAAATATTTGGTGCAGTTGAACAGGTGTTCAATCCATATTGAACAATACAATACAATACATACATATATACATACATTAAATATTTTATTTATAACTATAAATTTGAACTAACACATATACAAAAAGCATACACTACTCTTCAACATCCATGTTCTTGTTATAAAACTACACGAATTATTATTATTATTAAGCTAAGACATAATAAAAGTGAACATACATAACAGTGAGAAAAGTGGCTGTTTATACAGTATACTCTAGCATTGTGATTGACAGGAGTAATTTTTTAAAACTCCATTATATACCAATCTACATGGGACATGAGGAATTACACAGCTAGGGGGTCAAAGGGCATGAATGCAGAGCACCAACAAAAAAAAGAGCTTCTAACTGATGCACAACTCCAAAAGTGAGTCTTTAACAGTCAATGCTCCCAAGTAGAGAATAAGGTCAAGTTAAGTTTAAGTGTGTCATGCTTAACCGGTTGCTCCCTTGAAGCTGAGTCAGTGTGAGTAAGCACCGAATTGAGTCAGTGTGACTCCCGGGGCTCCCCAAGGGCCCGGGTCAGACCTGAGCACTGAAGCACAGCCGTCTACACAAAGCTAATATCAGCCTCAGTTAAGGACCTGTGAGAGCCGGTTTCATTACAGCTTGACTTGGTCGGTGTTTAGAGGCCTCCTGCTCTTTGTCAGGTATTATTGGAGAAGGCAGCCCACACCGCATGGAAGACACTCAATGAATAGATCATTATTGATTTTACCTAAAAGGCACGTTGAATGAAATCAGTCTCTCTAGCATCTCCACTTGCCCCCACCTCTCCACTTCGTTCAGCCTTCAGGCCGGCGAGAACTCCCTCCAGCCCGAGAGCCGGCCGTCTCTTCGCAGGCCTGCAACTGAACGCACAAAATATCCACGTATCGATCACTGGCCCCAAAGGTCAACTCTTGAGCATTCACTGCAAACGCTTCAACAACCCAGTTAGGCGGTGTGCTCTCAGGCTTGTGAAGCACAGAGAACGGCCATTTTGTTTCGAGTGTGGTAATCCCTCACACACACACACGAACGCATACAAAAAAGGATGGGTGTGAAAGGTTGAATGTCTTTCTCGTTACCTGGCCCAACTTTGAACTGGTTTGTCTTTGTCCTCTCTCTGAGGGGTCCGCTCGACTCTATTTTCATGGATGTGCACTTTTCTTCAACAACAAAGAGCCGAATTTGATGGGGGCGGCACAGCTGGAGAATTGCAATCTAAAAATCACAGCTGGCTCACAGTGGGCGACTGGCCATCCTAGCATCCCTTATACATTTACTGTGTGTTGTGGCTAAACAGCCTTGGATACCCGGTCTGCCAGTCACGGAATCAGAAATAACACTGAATCTGAAGGCACAATGGTAATAAGTCCTCGAGCTACGGAAGCGGACAGCTGCGAGGACACTTGTGGGGGGTGCGGTGATTGTTTCCATGCATACATATTTTCATTTTCATGTTTATGTATTTGTGCCGACACCTCGGATTTTTTCAAAGCTTTGTATGAGTCGCCCACACTTGGACGTCGAGGAGATGGCATGTATAATAAAAGAAAATGACTCTCAAAAAAATAAAACGAGACACCAAAACATGTCCTTCCTTCTGTTTCATCATCACACGACCGTTGTTTGCTGAAATTCCCATCTGCTCGTGACGCCCCGCTGTCTTTGCTTACGCCGGCAAGCAGCAGCACAGCCCTTCTTTCTCCCCGTACAGTTTCTAAATCACCGACTTGACTATTTGTCAACCTCAGTACGACATGCTGTGGTTTTAAAAAAAATTCATGCAGTCTAATTTATGCTAATATGCTGCCTATTTAAGTACCAGTAACTGGCTGTTGGAGCTAAAGAGAGAAAGCTGGAGGAGGGAGCGGTTTGTCTGCATTCTCCAGGTTTAGATGATCAAAGCGTATAATGATCAGGCCACGACCGAGCCAAAACCACATGGAGCGATCTGTGTTTACGTTCCTGTTGATGTAGCATTGCTGGGTGGTTCAAACCATCGAAAGCAGCCAAGCTTTGGTTTTGTGTGCACTGAATTGATTTAGTTCTGAGAAAGAAAAAAACCCTATGTAATACAATGTTTCACAATACAGTTCTTTACTTTCGTTTAAATTGTAATATGGCCTTCTTTTTTAATTGTGACTGACTTGCAATTTCATGTTGACGGAACAAGGCCCTTTTGCATTGTACACATGAGAGGAGCTGAAGCTTCGCTGCAAAAGCAGGCTCAAGTGGTGTGTTAACACAGCGTTTCTGTCGCTCTATACAGAAAGTAGAGTGATAGAAAGGACTTTGTCAACAAACATCCATGAGTCATTGAGTACCATAAGAGATTTGATGGCCACTGAATCTAATGTGCGTGAGCAAGTAAACAACATTCAATTCCCAATGGTAATTGATTTTTAATACATTACCATTATTTAATGTTGCTTCATAAAAGCCTATTTTGCAAAATACCAAAAGGTTTATTGCGTATTTGTAACATGTTTTTCTGCTGTGTTTGACAAGCTAAGTACGGCAAGCTCAGCACTGAAACAACTTATATGTGCACAATATGAACGCTGTAATTAATGTGTTACTTATATGTTGTGTACATTTGCATTGTGAAAACAAGCCTAAAATGTGCAATAAGTTTTGCATATTTAGACTTAATCTAACCAAGAACTGCCTGTTTTAACATGTAGCCTAGTTTTTAGTAGGCTAATTAAAATGACTAAACTAAAATTAAAAATGTTGCCTTGGCATATTCAAATAAATAAAAATGTAATATTATTTGGAAAAATTAAATAAAGAAAACTACTAAAAATTACAAAAAACTAAATTACTCAAATTAACATGCAAATATAAAAAATAAAAGCTAAACTATTTAAAAAAACGATTATAGTAAATAAATAAAACCGCCTAAAGTTTAAGGGATGGTAAATCGAATATAACTGAGATCAAAGCAGAACATCTAAAAAAAAAATCTGTCCACATACTGTAGTCTCAAACTAAATATTAAAATATCTTTCAAAGATCTATTAGCATGAAACTCACAAACTTTGGTAAATCAGGAGATTAGATTTTCCTAAATCTAGAGATACATTTTGGAAAATCATTTCCTAAAATGAGGAAAAATACTCATTGTAGCAACTTGTTACCTTGTAAACTTGATAAAACAGTTCTGTTTTTCCTGTAAATTGTGTGCCAGCCAGTCAGCGCAGAACTGCTGATTTCGTCTAGTGGTTTCTATGTTTGCACGCAGTATGGATCTGTGTATGGCTTGCCCTTGGGTATCCCATCTGAGGCTGAGACAGTTGGTTGAAACATCTTCGAACACATGCTTGCTGAAAAACATAGACATAATGACACTCCATTTACTACTTTAATATGTTAAATGATCTGCCTGCCTTAAACTAAACCCCACCTAACACTGGCAATATAAGTCTTCCCAAATTGAACTTCCGAAACAGACCCTCAATCTGAAAGTTATTTGATTTAAACGCTTTTAGCTCAGACCTCTAAATCACATTCCCTAAATATTGAGGTAATAAAGAAGATGTCATCTGACTTTTCCTATAGAGGCCACATACACGTCCTCCGTACCAGCTTACAGTAAGTTGGAAAAAAGATTCCTTCTCGTTTGACGTTTCCATGCAATCAGGCTTCTGGTTTGAATCACTTCATTCCACCGCCTCTGCAACTGCACCGTCCACATGCCAAGAAAATGAAATCGACATGCAGGGGAAATGTACAGTGCGAGCAAAAATCCTGACTCAAGTTCTGTGTGGACAGCAAGGGGCTTTCCTCCTGCTCATTGTCCCTCCCTCAGGTCTATTTTCCTCTCCAACAGCATCTCACGAGCTTCATTAGAGGGTTTTACAATGAATCTGCACATTCTTGCAGCTCAAATGTATTGTACAAAAGCCGAACCAACTGTCTCCACAAAGAGACATTTAACCCCTGATTGGTGGAACTGTTGAGCCAGTGCTCCAAATAAGGTTATCCTTAACACACAACCCCTTTCAGGCCTGAGCTTAGACTGGTAACACGAGTGTATTGATTCTCAATTCCTCCAGCAGTGCGGGAAAAGCATTATTCCAGTTCTGCTTGACTGTGCCTAAGACAGGGGGTAAACAGGGACTCTCCTTTAGCCAGAGACCAACAGTAATGTGCTGATTAAGATGAGGGGGGTCCCGCTAAGGCCAGACAGTGACATTTGACCACGGCCTCCATCTGAGACAATCCCGTCATTTATAATGGGAATTTTCCAGAATGGTTGAAGGTTTTGGTGGTTTCCTCCTGTGAAGATTACTTTTATTATATCGCCATATACAGTAGAAAGGCCGACATTATCTTCTTGAGCAAACTCTAACCACAGCTGAGTTTGATGTCAGGTTAATTATTATATGCTGAATATAGCAATTACAACAGAATTCATTATGATTTCTGTGTCACATGAATTAGGCAAATGAGCTAAAAGAGTTCAATAAAACCGATTTTATTAAAGCAAATTTAACTGTGTAGATGCTGATTTAGCACAGATTGTATTAAGCTAAATAATACGCTTTACAAGAATGACCACAATTGTCACATCTGATTTCTGATTCATTGATTCTTGATTTTCTAATATGTTGATTTGGTGCTCAAGTTACATTTCTTATTATTATCAAATTAGTTGAAAACGGATGTGCTGCTTAATATTTTTGTGGAAACTGTGATGCATTTTTTCAGGATTCTTTGATGAATAGAAAGTTTAAAAGAACACTTATTTGAAATAGAAATCCTTTGTAACAGTATGTATTAACTGTTACTCTTGATCAATTTAATACATTCTTAATGAATAAAGCTATTAACAAAAGTCCCCAAACTTACGGCAGTAGATCAAAATTCTGATTAATGCAGCCAAATTGCATTAATACAGCCTTATTCGGGTTCACATCTTGTGTAAGTAAAGGCAGTCACTGATGTTACCCTCAGCTAAAACAATGATTGTCAATAGATTTGTATGTTCTTATGTTCTGTTTATGTTATTAACAGAACATTATTTGTAATACACAATTCTGGTGGTATCTCCAGAAGTCTCATTGGTCCAAAATCCTCATATACTGTATTATGCAAAATCAATTGCATCCTGATTAACTGTTATTGAGACGTAAAATTTTTGCTTTCAGTAAGGAGAAAAAAAAAACTTATGCTGCAATCTTGTTGCATTGCACCAGGTTAGGAAACGTAAAAATATATTAAATGTACAGCTAATAAAATGTGGCCAGTTTCACAATATTACTTTGTCGATAAAAACACAATCGTCTCTTAACCCTCCCAGAGGTAAACAGTAGTTGTTCGTGTTGGTTCCCTGAAAATACACCAAACGCAAAAGTCAATAATCAAGTTTATCTCCAAGCTGATGGGTTCAAATGAGCACTTAAAGAACGTCTCTTCATTTTGTGGATTCAGTCGCCTTATTAATTCAAATCTGACTTTGAATGCCTGCGTGTAGCCAGGATAATTATTAGCAGGGGAAGATCAAAGGAAGCATATTATGGGCCTTCTTCACATTTTTTTTTTTCTTTTTTGCTGATGTGTGTGATGTGCCTCCACTTTGATGTTGTAAGCTGTTTCATTTAATGTAGAGAGGATAAAAATACTACACCATGTAATCTGGCATTTATCCTGGGAGAGCAGAATCCCAATATGTGACACATGTCAAGAGGCAGAAAAAAAGGAACAAGAGGGGAAAGAACTTAAAAAGAATGAGTGTGTTTCTACCCAAAGAACTGACCCCCCACCCCCCACCTTTGAACACATCACACATCATCAAAAACACAGTGCTTTTAAAAGCAGGGGATTCAGCTTTTCATTAAAATGATAAATAAGCAAATGCTCTTCTGACCTGGTGAAGATAATAATTAGACTGAGACGATGGGCCAGCTGCATAGCCAATATAAATTTTTAGCCTTTGAAAATTAAACTACCATTTACTAGTGTGTACTAGTACTAATCTATTATCAGTTGTGATCAATTGTAATCGATTATATTGTATCAACTGTAACTTGTACATCTTTTTCTTAACTAATTATTAAGTTAAGTGAGTAACATACCAGTCACTGAACCATTCATTCTAACCATTCTTTAAAAAAAAAAAAACGGATTCATTTATGAACGAAACAAGTGACAGGCTGCATCTGAATATGCATACTTCCCTACTTTAAAGTACACCGCAAAAACTCCGGTGTTAAATGAACTCTCCTGGGAGTTTATCTGACTCCACACTCAAGAGTGTTAAAGTGTTAAGATATGAGTTTTAAATGAACACTGAAGAGTGTTAAATTAACACCGAAGCAGTATTGAAATTAATGAGATAAATGATTAATTGAGTGATGATTGACCATTATTGAATCACTGAAGGAGAAAATCTAAATTTGTAAGTCACCATTATGGTGGTCAGTATTTTCTTTAGTTGGACTCTTGACCCTTAAACTATTACCATTAGATTTTGTTTGGCTGCTGTAATTGAGTTATAACTGCCAGATGAACAAAGGGAAAAGGTGATCAGGTGTTGTTGGTTATGTTTTGACATAATCATCATTTCAAAAAAGGATATTCAATTAGGAAATGACTAAGACAATTCAGATCATAATTTATGCATACCGCAATGCATGATGGGAGCCATTAATGAGTTTTGATTTGTGGCACCCAGAATGCACTGCAAGATGCTTTATTATTGTCACCATTGTTGAGATTCACAGGCTGATTATTGATGTATGTGTGTCTAAATAAAAGAGGGCTTTGGCTTTTTTTGATAAAGTTTTCTATCAGAACAACTTATAAGAAATCCTTTAGATTACATTGAAAATGTTGATAATCGTATGCTTTACAAACACAGTGCTGATGTAATCAATACAGTAAATCTAACTCAGATATTAGGCTTTCAGGCCAAATAATGATTATGTCAAAACATAACAAACACCACCTGATAATCTTTTCTATTTGATCATCTGGCATAATAACTCAATTAAAACAGACACACAAAAAAAAACATTTCTAAAGTCATAAATGTAAGGGGCATGAGCTCAACTAAAGCAAACACTGATCACCACAATGGTGACTTAAAAATAGTGATTTTCTCTTTCAGAAATTCTGCTTGTTAACATCAGATGTCTTCAATAATGGTAAGTCATCATTCAATTAATCACTTAATTATCTCATTAACTTTAACACTGCTTCAGTGTTAATTTAACACTCTTGAATGTGGAGTCAGATAAACTCCCAGGAGAGTTAGGCCATGTCCACACTAATACGTTTTCGTTTGAAAACGCATCTTTTTCTCTCCGTTTTGGCCTTCCGTCCACACTGAGACGGCGTTTTTATTAATGAAAACGAAGCTTTTTGAAAACGCACTCCAAAGCGTATACATTTGAAAACGCCGTTTTTGCGTCGTAGTGTGGACTGTGAAACCGGAGGGATTTAAAAACGATGACGTAAATTTAGTCATGTGACGCATATTGTACCAATAGATATTCATGTTTATACCAGTATTGTGCCTGTTATGTGCTATTCACTTTCACACTGTTGCTAAAAAATATTCTACATTGCACACTCTTCATATCACAGTCCTGCAAAGATGACAGAATTTAGCCTACTCACATTTGCTGTCCTGCGGTGATATGAGAGCAGTCGCGTTTTAGACCAAACATATGGTGTCTGCGTGCGACCTAGACGCATCAGTGAATGGTGAGATATTTTACTAAATAAAATTATCCTGTCAGAAGAATTGCGCGATAACTTCATTATTTATTTTTCCATCTGAATCATATCAGTGAGCTTTTGTGGGGTTTTACACATGCGCAGTAAAGGTGAATTGAGCGTTTTCAGGCGTTTTTCAAAAGTTTCTCATCCACACTGAAACGTCCGAAAACGCTTGAAAACGCTAGTGTGGACGGAGAGCGTTTCTAAACGAAAACGCCGTTTTCAAATGTATCCGGATTAATGTAGACGTAGCCTTAATTTAACACTGGAGATTTTGCTGTGTAGTAAAAAAAAAAAAAAAACAGTATGTGAAAAGAGTAGTATGTCCGAATTCACAAGATTCATAAAACAGTAGGCGAAATGGTCCTGGATGACCTAGTCCAAACACCACTAAAATTCAAATTTCACGTCTTTCAAAAATAGTAGTAGTGGTATAGTGTGTGTGCTGAGCACAGTGTGCAGTTTGTAGCAAGCTGAGTGTGTCTGTGATGAAACGAGAGAGAAAAAGGAATACAGATGAGTCCTTATATGTTGATATGAACCCCCTCTCTGACAAAAGTATTGATTTTTCTTGTGTAAAAGGAGCTAGAATGTGTGTGTTAGAGAGTATGAGTGAGTGAGAACAGAGAGAAAATTTAGAAAAATGACTCCCAATATGAATATAAATTGAGGGGAAAAAATCGGTGTTAAAAACAGAGTGTTACTGATTTTGTATATATCCTAGAAAGATACATTTGTTCAATTATGAACTTGTGCATGTGTGCTCTGCAGACAGATAGAGGGATATACTGCGTGTGTATAAAGCATGTGTGTGTTAATGATATATCTTCCTTGGTCGGGCCTGTGCTTCCAATTTGGAGGCTGTCAGAGTTCAGGGTGATGGAGTGTCAGAGCTGGAAGCTTGATGCACGTGGAAAGGGCAGGTTCTATAGGGGCCCGGCAGTGCCTCTGTCATCAGACACACACACAAACACACACGCGGGGAAATGTCATGCACAAATATGCGCTCAACCCCACACACTGTCAGGGCACAGCGCGTGCACGCAGAGGGGCCCACACGCGCATGACCCCCTCCCTCCGTTTCATGTATTTCACACATGTCTGAAACGAGAAAGCGAAGAGCATCAGAAATGACTGGGAATTATTATCCGCCAAACCTTCCACAAAATAGAATAAAACAGCAGCAGCGGCCCAGCTAGAGCTGAATTCAAACCGTCAGAAGCGGCTCTGTGTACCTGCTCAACCACCATGAGGAGCCTCATTAACAACATGCAAAGTGAACTCATTCAGAGGCTGAGGAGACGAACCCAGCTGTCACTGAAGATGACTGCTTTAATTGTCTAGGGAGGGGGGACGGCGAAGGGGAATGAAAACGGAATGAAGTGTTGTTCGCTAATTGAAAGATTTCTCCTCATATTCCAGGTTCCTCGTGACAGATGCCCGAGGAGCCATTGAGGGAGCCGATTTCATTGTGAGCTGATGAAAGAGACAGACCTTGGCCTCCCAGAAGGAATTCTACTCCGGCGTCCTCTGAGGGGACTTGAAGAGGGGTTTTACCACACAGGTGTGTGACAGCCCATCAGAAACACAGCGCATATGTTAACCGTACATACAAATACACAAATGAGAGACACAACTGGCAAAGGACGGACTTGCACTGGGCATCTGTGGCGCTTTGATCGCTCTGCCTGGGAAAAGTGTGGGAGGTGTTTGGAACATCTTAAGGGTTCCTCAAAACACAGTTGTGTTCGGATACTATGAACACAACTGTGGTTGTGTTTTTCTGAAGTCTCAGAGTAAAAGTGCTACTCTGAACTTCGGGAGCGCCATTTTTGTTTTTCATACCCTGATGGCCCTTATCATAAAGTACTGTGGTGGTGCAGTTAGGATGTCAGATGTTATGTAAATGGGTGTTCCCTTTCAATCAGTCACGTTTGACGTTACGTCAAAACGGTAACGGTAACAGTTACCGTTCTGATATAACGTCTCCGTTCCCTCCTTCAGGGAAGGGGGGCTATATACATAACTTAGACATTCCCTTTCAGTCAGTCATGTTCGACATTACGTCAGAACGGTAACGGTAAAAGTTACCGTTCTGACGTAACATCTCCGTTCCCTCCTTCAGTAAAGGGGGGGTTACATACGCAACCTAGACATTCCCTTTCAGTCAGTCACGTTCGATATTACGCCAGAACGGTAACTGTAACAGTTAAAACTATAACAGTTACCGTTCTGACGTAACGTCTCCGTTCTCTTCTTCAAGGAACGGGGGTCACATATGTAACCTAGACGTTTGTTCACATGGCCACTTTTGGTTCTGTGGACTTTTTGAAATAAGCTCTGTTAAAACACACTCTCATTACTTTAATTTCTCTCTTTTAACAACAGTGAATGTGCATATATCTTCTGAGAATTTATTAATATGTCTTTAATTCGGTTGGTGATGAATTAATTTTTATTTATAATGAATAATTAATTAAAAATTCCAACCACAGCATCATTTCCATCACAACAACAACAAAAAAAAAAAATATATATATATATATATCAATTGCGTTTGATAACATTCTGTGCTGGAAATTACATTAAAGGCGTTTAAAATGTAACAAAAATAAATGATAAAAAGTTTTAAAGTCAGTTTTAATGTAGTGTTTTTGAAAGAAATTAATAATGTGATTAAGCAGACACAGTTGCATTGATCAGTTGCACTGATTAAAAGTGACTAAAACGCTTGTTACCAAATATTTCTATTACAACTAAATGCGTTTTTTTTTTTTTTTTTTTTTTTTTTTTTTTTTACCATGGCTTTCACAAAAATAGTAAGAATCACAACTGTTTTCATCATTAATGATAATAAATGTTTATTGAGCAGTGCATCAGCATATTAGAATGATTTCTGGAGGATCATGTGACACTGAAGACTAGATTAATGATGCTGAAAATTTAGCTTTGCATCACAGGAATAAATTACATTTTAAAATGTATTAAATAGAAAACAGTTTTTTAAAATTGTAATAATATTTCACAATATTATGTTTTTACTGTATTTCACCTCGGTGAGCATAAGAGACTTCTATCTAAAACAGTGAAAACATCTTTATTGCCGAAAAGTTTGAACTAAAAAAAAAAAAAAATCTCATGAAATTGAATGCTTAGTTAATGGGGAACCACTGGAGACCCTCCATCATAAAACAAATATCATACGTAGACTTAACTTATTCACGTTCAAAAATAAAAATACACCTCCAATATCAGCCTGCTCGCATTACCATAACATCCCTCCCATTCATCCCACCAGTGTCACAAACAATGAAACGTCCTCATATGAACCCAATGAAGTAGCAGCATTATTCCTATTGGCTGAAGTCCACAATTCTATAAAAGCCCCCACCCCACCTTCACATGCAGCTCGGGCATTTTACTTTTAATACAGTGTGTGCAGTCAGGAGGAGGAGAGAGGTACAACGGCAACTTTGTAAATGTCAGAGATTTCAAAGTTTGACGTAATGAAAGGAAACAAGCATCATCCTCCCCCTGCTCCCATTAAAACCAGCCCGCAACACATCCCCCTGTTTATCAATTAGCTCTCCTGTATTTTCAGACGGCCAGAGGAGAGAAGGAGAAAACAAAACACAGAAGAAGGGAGGGAGGTAATGAAGAGGGGATGGTAAGGGAGGGGAGGCTGGAGCTGGTCTCTCTCTCTCTCTCTCTCTGGCTGCTAGGGCCCAGCAGTGCCCTTAGGCGGTGGAGACAATAACTGACACATTTCTTAACCTAGTGTAGTGATGCCCCATATCCTGTAGCCTGGACCTTCCCTGTTCTCCCAGCATCCCGAGCTTTCCTTTTATCCCCATCCATCAGAGAGAGCTGACAGCCTGCCACAGGGGCACTAACAACACACACACACACACACACACACACACACACACACATGCAAAAAAAACCTCTGAAACTCCTTTCACACCAGGCACCCTGACAACTCGGTGATAAACACAATATGCAGAAAACTGCATATTAAAGAACACAAATGATTATTATGTCCACGGGGCAGCGGTTACAATACTAACCAATATGATAGATGACGGCGCTGGAAGGTTTTATGGGTGCCGAACAGCCAGAAACAAAAAGGAGATGAAATTGCAAAGCAGGGGAAGGGAAATCACTTTTGGGTTATACAAATCATTCGGCGCTAGTGCCGAGATGAGGGGAATAATAGAGGTAACAGCACCGGATACAATTATTTAATTGAAAAACGTTGGGAAACCGTATATATTTATGCAGAATTATCGCCCATCCACGGGGAATTTTAATATTTCAAAATATTGGGACATTGACTGTAATTGCAACTTTTTTTTTTTTTTTGGAGTGTGAGCACATGGATGTCTGGTTGGGCTTTGCTGCTGTTGTTGGGAATGTTGAGCTGGAAACATGTTGACAGACCTGAGAGCAGTTTTGTCATCTGATCAAATTTTCATGGTCAAGCACGGCTGCTTATGTCTGCAACTGAGTGAGCCTTGTGATAGGACAATATTGGGATGAGGACAGTTTCATCCATCCATCCATCTGTAATTTTCCCTGCTTTCTACTTTCTTTCCTTCCTTCCTTTCATCCATGATCCGTGTTTTTTTCTCTTTCTTAATTTTCTACTTTAAAACCTCCATCCATCCATCCTTCTTTTGCTCCTTTCTTCTTTCATCCCTTCACTATTCCTTTTCTATTCTTTTTCACCCACCCATCATTCATCTTTCTCCTTTCTTTCTTTATCCATCCATCCATCCATCCATCCATCCATCCATCCATCCATCCATCCATCCATCCATCCATCCATCATCCATCCATTGTTTCCACTTCTTTCTCTCTATCCTGCTGTCCATCCATCTCTCTCTTCTTTCTTCTTTTATCCCTTCCCTATTTTTTCTATTCTTTTTCTCCTTCCCTTTCCCTCCATCCCTTCATCCATCCTTACATTTTTCCTGTTTCTTCCTCCATAGTTTCTTCATTCTTTCGTTCTTTCCTTCCATCTGTCCTTCTTTATTTCCTTCCTTCTTTCTTTCATTCCTTCCCTCTTTTATTCCATTCTTCCTTCCACCCACCAATCATTCTTGTTTCTCCTTTCTTTTTTCCATCCATCCATCCATTCACCCATCCATCCGTGCTATTCCCCTCCATCTTTTTTCCCTTTTCTTCCTTTCATGCTGTTACTCCTTCCTTCCTTTTCCCCCTTACTCCCTCCTCCCTTACATTTTTTCCTGTTCATTCCTCCCTCCCTCCCTCAGAACTTTCTGAATGTTTCTTCCCCATTCCTCCTTTCATCCACCTATCATCCATCCTTCGGCTTCCTTCTTTTTAATCTCCCCTCCATCCATCCTTACTTCCTTTCATCATTCTTTTTTCTAATCTCTTCCTTTTACTCCATCTATCCATTCTTACCTCACTTCCTATTTTCTTCCTTACACGCATCCTTCCTTCCTTCCTTTCTTCCTTCCTTCCTTCCTTCCTTCCTTCCTTCCTCTCCCTACCTTCCTTCAGTTTTCATTCTTTCATTTTAAAAGTCCCTTTCTGGCAGTTGCAACAGTTGAACCCTGAAACAAAAGGAGAACAGACTGAGAATGATTAACAAGGACAATTTACTAACAAAGCTACAAATTCTGTCCTGGCTGTTGTGTTTTTGTTCTCAGCTGATCTTATCAGCGTAAAGAAGGACATGGTGTAAGAGTGCATCCACAGGTCTTATTTAATGTCTCCATTTGCCCTTTCATGAGACCGCCTGTGTTATCGTGAATATTTAAACGTGGTTTTATTGTATCAATGCCACTGCTCGCTTTTAAACAGAGATCCTTCTTTTAATGATCTTAATGATGAGGAAGGTGAACATCCTCGCAAAGTCCGCTCAGTCAACGCACCTCTGAGGCCTTGCCGCTACACTTTATGATGATGTTCTGTGCAATTAATCAAAGTGGCGTTTATTGCTTGTGCCAGACATATTAAATTGCTCCCTTGTCCTTAGGGCTCCGGGGCTACTGGGTGTCATTACGGCCCCGCAATCACTAAAACTCATTTCCTGTTTTTGCTACAGGTCACATATAATCTAAAAAGGTGCCCGGTCTCCTATCCGATTGTAACATAAACTATATTGGAAATGGGGGTAAATTATAGAAAATCCCAAGCCTAGAACTTATTTGCGTAATGCGTCCACAACAAATGTCTGCTTTTCCCCGAGCTGATTTGAGAGGCAATAGGTTTTATAATATAGCCATGCAAAGAATATGAACACAAGAGTTATACGCTGTGTTTCCTCTTAGTTTGTTCGAACTTGTGTATGGAAACAAGCTTTTTTGTCGCCTTTGTCTTAAGTGGCAAACATCTCTCGTATGGCCACAATAAACAGCTCATTAACAAGCAGAGCCTGTTCCTGTCTGGTGTGCGGTAATACAGGCCACTAGCTAAGAAACACAGATAATGTATAATCACACTCACAAACGTGTGAACAAATGTGACGAGTTGCATTAACGAAGTGATACTGGGTTAGAAGGCCACCCCTCCTTCTCTGAAAAAACTGATTAACTCACATGCTCTTGCCCAAAACCTAGTGTGCTGCCTACAGAGGGAGCATTTAAGGTGTAATAAGTGCTCTCCTTGTTCTGAAAGCCATTATTAATGTCACCCCTTAAGATACCTAATTTTGAATAAATTCTAAGCCAGCATTGCTTGTCTTCGGATGAATAGATAGAAATTATAAATAAACATAACATATATAAACTTGTATTACTGAAAACACACACACACACACACACACACACACACACACACACACACACACACTACCGTTCAAGGTTAAAACCAATTCTAATTTTATTACTTAATAAAAGAACAGCATTTATTTGAAATAGAAATATTTTGTTACATTGTAAATGTCTTTATTTTCAATTAATGCAGCCTCGCAGAATAAAAGTATTATTATTATTATTGTTATTATTATTATTTGTATAATTTTTTTACTGGCCCATACTTTTGAACAGTAGCCTATTGTAAATATACATACATAAATACATATTTTTTTTTATTTTATCATTTAATTTATTCTGTCTAATATTTGTGCCTATAGTATTATGAATATTTATACTTAGTAGGCTACTGTCTCATGTCATTAGCATTAGCAGCATGCTAACACCAAAATGTATTGAAATCAACTTTTGCAGTCTGTAGAAGTTGCTGCCTATGTAGAGCATTCCAAATCAGTCACTTATTGAGTTTCCATGATTGTTAGGACACTGTCTAAGAAGTCAGTAGCCTGAGCAGGAAGCACACAAGGGTTTGGAACAGAGCTACAAGCAAACGCACCGAGACATCGAAAACGATGTACAAACCCTGTCTATTTCTAAAACCTTAATGTCTGTCATTTCTTGGCAGCGAGTTTTTGGATGACTTATCAGATAGCGTCCCTGGCTCTTCGATGTTAAAATTAATCAGACCCATCCCTAGGTCTCTCTTTAGATACCCCGTGAGCCCTGATCCGACGGGTCAGTCTTCATGAGATAATTTGCAGCTGCAGTCGGAACGGGAGGGTGGGGGAGGACAGTTATTTCAGTGGGACAGGCAGTTAGTTAGCCTTGCCATCAGGGTGGCATCTGTCATCCCACTGTGCTACTGCTTGTGTCCTATGATGGATGTCACAATTTGGACCATCAAAATAGGAGCCCCCCGCTGCTTTTAATTGCCAAAGCTGGGCTCTGGCACATTTGTTATTACCGAGCGCTTGTTACGTCACACCAAATGAATTAACAGGTGAAGATAATAGATGTGCACCCAGGCGACCTGGCCTACAGCCTGTATGAGGGCCCAGAGTAATTATGGGATAATAAATGTTCTGTATTGAAGCAGTGGGGGGCAGCATTAGACAGGCAAAAAAAACCTCCCTGACAGGCTGTATGGAAATACACTCCACCGCCAGCAATGACACACACTCATCAGCCGTCTGACAGACGCTTGTATAATTAGACCTGTAATACATACAATTAGAAAAATAGTGAAAAGTGTGCAGTTTTACAGGTATAAATATATTCCATCGATTCCATCGTTTCATTAAAATCGTTAAGACTTGGCACTGCTATAAGTGCATTGGTGGCAGCTTCTTGAGGACAGAATATCTATAACAGAAAGTAATGTGTGCTCAACAGTCGAGTACAGAACTTCTAAAAATGCTCATAAAATCCTCAAAAGACAGTCATGATGTCTGCTGAACTTTTGTGGCAATTACATGCCACCATCTAAACCGACCTACAGTATGCTTATTGGAAATACATGCCTATATACATACAAGGTGCTTAAAGTGACTTGCATTTGAGTTTTTGAAATTGAAGTCCTGGAAAACCCTTGAAAACAGCTAAATGAAAAGGTACTTTAAAAAGTGTTTGAATTACTGAAAGACAAAATATGTGAAATTAGTATTTATTTTTATTGATTGAACAATCTATTCACGCAAATTTAACGTTGCAGCCCGTCTGATATAGATAGAGCCATTTAGCATGGCTATGAGCATGATATTGCTCTTTGATAAATATCAAAGTATATAATACAGCTTTCATTCTTCAGGAGGAAAGCGATAAGGAAAGCGATATCTTTATCATAGTATCCTTTCAATGGTTAAAATAACCACAGTCATTGCATGTGCTGGACTTTTATTTGTACCGTTTTGTTCTATTTTAATTTATCTATATACCTTTTATAGAATATGAAAGATGATAAAGATACTGTTATATAAGTGAGATCTCTGATTGTAGTCCTTGAAAACCAAAAAAAGTAATGCTTTAAAAGACCTTGAAAGTCCTGGAATTTCGTTTTTTTCTGTATGTGTACAAACCTTGTATACCTACATTAAAATTGTCAAAAACGTATACTATACATACAATGCACTGCAGTTTCCAGCTAAAATGAACACTAGAGGCAGTAAAAGGCCAACAGTTTTTATTCCTTTTCACACAAATTATGATAACAGCCAGATTATCAATTGATAAAGACTTATTTTTGTGCGGATCCTTACATTACCACATTACCATAACTAATACATTTTGATGTTTGCATTACACAACCAGCTCCATATGTATGCCATTTCTAACATAATAAACTTGCTCAGTAGCTCACCTGGTACAGCACTGACCTTGCCATGTGGTGCGCTCAGGTATGTAAAAACATGAGCCACAATGAAAAAGCTAAAAGACTTGTAGAAGGAAGCTAAAATGTCATGCTTGCTTCAGCGAATGCACTTTACGTAATTTTTCAAGCTTTTAGCGCCACTCACTGAACATTTAGTTTCCGAACTGTTTCGATACTTACAACTACATAGTACCTTGTCTAATGGACACTAGCAGCGCAACGTGTATGCGACAAAAGCAAATAGATAAATTATAAATAAAAGCTATTTTGTCTACACTGGATTACAGACATACTTCACGTGTTTGCGCAACTTCTGACAACAGTACAAATGGATTCAGAACTCTTGTTTTAACTCGTTTAGTTTAGACATCCTCAAGATGTTGCGGCACTATCACAACACAAGCGTTTGTGCCTGGTGTAGACATGGTGTAAGTGTAGACACGGTATAATAAAATGTTGCCAGATTCATGTTCATCTGCCACTCACTGGACTTTTCACATTGAAATTGTCATGAAACGTGCAAGAAGCAACGTAATTTTGCAGAAATGTCGGCACAGGCACATATTTCCAATGAGCCTAGGTTGATCAAAACCAGGAGAGTAAATATAACCGTCTCAAAACCAGAGGCAGTGGGAGTCAACGCGTTCAGTACAGCGTCAGAGATGGCTAGATATAAATAAGCCCAGAATGTCTTAAGCAAACAGAAATTATACAAAATTAATTAGCGAGCCCTGGATGATAATTACCAGTGGTGAGCGGCTGGGCCTTTGCGTGGGGCTGGAAAGAGCCCAGGCACAACAGAATTTGGGAGGATGTGGCGCAAGTCTGCGTTTCAGCCTGCCGCCGCCTCCGCACAAACCTCTGTAATTACTAACTTACATTTCTCTCCTTCGCCTTCACCTTTCATTTCGCAGTCATTTGGGAGAGCCAAGGTAAACCAGAGGACTAATTGGCAATAGACGTTTCCACTGGTGAGGCGTAATGCATTAAAGATGTGGTGCTCTGGCTAGTTATGAGCAGCCAAATAAACATTAGCCTTTAGTCATGAGGCTAAAATTCAGTATCCTGCCCCCTACACACAATGCCCTCCCTTCTCTCTCTCTATCTCAACATGTGCCTGTCTCTCTATCTCTGACTCTCTTTCTTCCTCTTTCTTCTCTCTCTCCATCTCAGTACTTTATTGCCAAAGCATCAATACACACAATAAAAGCAGTGACACAAACCAATAAAAAACAAAAAAAAAACAAATGAATGAAATAATGAATAAATAAATAAATAAAGTGTCTCTGCCTATATCTCACCCTCTTTCTGTCTGTATCCTGTATATACAATATTGACAAATCATTAATACACACAACAAATTCAAGTCACAAAAAATAAAATAAATGCATTAGTGATTGAATAAATAAATGCATTACTGGTGGGGATAAACAGAGACAGACAGACAGACAGACAGACAGACAGACAGACAGATAGACAGATAGATAGATAGATAGATAGATAGATAGATATCTTAAAAATATTCTTACATAAATAATATATACAGTACATATATTTCACCTGTCCCTTCATCTATCGCTCTTCCTCTGCCTGGTTCTCTCTCTACAAGTGTCCCTCCCACTCCTTCTATGTTCTCAGGCATGATGAGTAGCTCATGTAGAATGATGGTTGAATGACAGAATAACCTTCTTCAAAGTGAGGGCTGAGGTCTAGTGTATGACAACAGGATTCCCAACTGTCAAAACAGTGAGGTATGTATGCATGTGTGTCTATACTACATGTTAACGAAAGGCAACTGCGCTCTCTGTCACAAACATGCCCTGTGCAATGGGCTGGAAATCATGGCAGCACCTCATATGTGGTCTGTACTGTATGTATTCCAGAAGCCGCTAAGGCAGGAATTATGTATTTGGCAGAGTTCAGTAAAGCATCTATGCCTTAATGTACAATGATATGTAAAGTAATCTGCCATTTAAGAAAAACGGCCTGGTGGGAAGATCCTATTCAACTGTAAAAACTCTCCATGTTACCACAGGAAAGCTTTGCATATAAATGTCTGGCAATGCGGAATATAGCAGTGAAAATAATCAAACCCGAATTATAAGTTATCTTGCTTACAGTATGTATGGCTAATTTGAAGAAGCTTATATTTGGTGTTTTTCATCAAGATATCCTTTAGGAACAATGGGTTCAATTCGCATATTACATGAACACTTCAAATTATTTTAAAATGATAAACATGCTTTGAAATAATTACAATGCATGTGAATTTATGAGGCCTATGTCCGCTGCATCTTATTCAAATGAGGATCTCAGAGTGATACTCTATCAAATGGAATACATGAATTATGACCTGCTAATTATTCCAGTCTTGCAAATGATCTATTTAAATATTAATCTACAACACTTTGCATAGATTGCTGCGAGTCATTCTGCGAGTGTGAACAATGCATATTCAGATGTTATGTACAGATTAGGTAATAGTGCTGTCAGATCGATTAATTGCGATTAATCACATCTAACATAAAAGTTTGTGTTTACATAATATGTGTGTGTGTGTGTATATTTTATTGTATTTATATACATTATATATATGTCTCTCTGTATCTCTCTATCTCTCACACACACATGCATACATATATATATATATATATATATATTTATATATATATATATATATATATATATATATATATATATGTGTGTGTGTGTGTGTGTGTGTGTGTGTGTGTGTGTGTGTGTGTGTGTGTGTGTGTGTGTGTGTGTGTGTGCACGTGCGTGCGTGTGTTTATATGTATGTATGTATATAGACAGAGACACGCACACACACACTTATATTTAATATACAGTATACAAATACACACGCACACATATATTATGTAAACAACCTTTTATGTTAGATGCGATTAATCACAATTAATCGATTTGGTAAAACTAATATATATACCTTTTATTTATACTAATATATATACCAATATATATATATATATATATATATATATATATATATATATATATATATATATATATATATATATATATATATATATATTTTATATATATATATATATATATATATATATATATACATAGTTAATGTAGTGGTAAATATAAATAAAATATTTTAAAAATAAATCATTACCTTAAAAATCAAGCCAAACTTTGGCAGTCAGGACTCCCAGGTTTGGGAAACTCTGCTGTAGAGAGTAATGGATAAAGTTCAGATATTTATGTTTCTTTAAAATTTCATAGCAAGATCACAAACATAAGGGGTTATCTTCAGATTCAGGCACATCTGGTGAACGACAGTTTTAGAGGGGAACTTCTATGGGTATTCTGTGAATAAAACATGCAGAGAGCAGAATGTAAATGGTTCTGCTTGTCATATTGGCAATGATTGATAGGCACTCCAGTGCACTGAACAGAGGGACACCAGCTATTTGGCCATGCCTGACTGTGTGCAGTTCACTGAATGGACTGGGTCCTGACTGTCATGAGAAATGCTGCTCAATGCTGCTGCTTTATTTATTTATTTTTTTTACTTTGGAGACAGTCTACAGAAAATGTAGATCCTAATTGCATTGATAAAAAAAAAAGAAAAAAAAGAATTGTACGGTATAAATACAGATTGTTATTTTATCTGAAGTTTAGGCAGTAAATAAATAAATGATTATAGACAATTTTCCTCTAAATATTTTAATTGTAGTCAGCAACTGTTTGTTAATCTAGAGATAGTTCACATCTTCAGTAGCCAGCAATAGCTTTGTGTGAGAAACAGAGTGAAATCTAAATCTTAGGAATTTCTCCTTTTGTGTTTCACAAAGAAAAAAAAAAGAAGGTTTTATGGGAGCGACATAAGGGCGAGTAAATGATGACAGAGTTTTCACTTTTGTTTGAACTATCCTTTTAAATTATTGTAGCTTCCCCAAGACAGCCTTGTTTGTAACTGAAAGTTGAGATAAAGGAAAAAATAAAGATTTTTTAAAAATGAATATGTGCTCACACTCACATTACTGTGTAATGAAACTGGACACTGGGGTTGAATGTGTGTGTTGGATGGGGGAGGTGTGAAAATTGAACGTGTTTGCGGTCAGTACCTCCATGCTTACAGGCCAATACATCAAAAAAATAAAAATATTCAGCATCAAAAAAGCAAAGGGTACATGCCTGATGATCTTAATTGCCCCATATTTTTGATGTCAAGCAATCATAACGACTTCAAAGTGACACAAATTGATTTGTCCGTCGACAGCCGTGTGCTTGTAAAAAAAGATGCCCATGCGGTTAATAGAATGAGTCTGTCTTAGAGGCTTCGGACGCCTTTTTAAACTAAAGAGAAATGCAAATGCGTTCATACTTGAGTAGCTCAGACATCTGCGGGGTTAATGGAGGTCTGAATATTGCTGTCCACCGCAATGTTATTCCTTTAAAGACAGAATCAATCATAAACAACGACTCAAGGAAACGCTTGCCTTTAGAGTCAATTAAAAGTAGAGTGACATAACACAAAAATACTCCCAGCATAAATTAAGTGGCCCGCCATCATTGTTTTCTTGTTTACCATGTTATGAAGCCGATGTTTGATGTACAGGCAGACCGCTCTGGGCGATAGTTTATGATCATTATTATTTAAATGAGCTGTTGTGTTTGAAGGTCTTAAATCACTGAACAGGAATTTTTGAAGTCCGGAATTATAAATGGCTTTCCATGCAAATGGGGGAACGCTGCTCTCTTGACTGGTTTCATTTCGCGGCACAACCGTATTCATGTTCGCTATTTAGAATAACATTAGTCGCAATGCAAAGTTTGGTATTTACGCTTAAACTATTCGCAAGTTTATGAAGTCTATGTTTTTTTTCCCCTCTATGGACCCTGATGTGAGCGACATGATTGCTTGTTGCTAAACATACTTCCCAGAGAATGATTTATGACATACTTTTAATGAGGGACAGCACTGAACCCCTGCCACGCCGTAGCTTAAACACGCCACAAATGAGTGACTCACCGGGGCGTAGTGGACTGAAGCTTTGGCGTCATTATCAATAGAACTTATGCTCTCATAAACAGCTTGCAGGCTTCAATTCTCCTGACACTAAGCGAAAAGCTACAATGCGGTACCATATTACACAGATTCACAGGATGACGCTCTTGAAGTTGATGCTGAATGGTCAAATTGATAGAAAACTACTCAAACTGTTTCACAAACGGCCATCATCTCCCTAAATCTACGAAGAACCGGGGTTGCTGCTTGTTTATGCCAGGAAATAAAGATGCCAAAGGGAGCCTCTGGGAGCACAAATGAAAAAATAAAAATAATTTTAAGTGTAAGTGTAAGGAACTTTTAAAAGCATTTTGTCAATGAATCATACAATTGAATATGATACAGCAGGACTCCATGAAGGTGCCCTATAAATGGGCCTCATGCTGTAATTCAGTTTGAAAGCCCATTGCAATGGGAAGTTCAATACAAGATGAGTGGCCCCATCAACTCTTAGTACCCAAACCACTTTGTCGAGTTTTGCGCTGAGTGATGTAGATATTTAAAAAAAAAAAAAAAAAAAAAAGCACTTTGGACATTTATACAGTTTCTCGTTAACTAGAACATGACCACTTGAATGTGTATTAATGACATAAAAACATTTATGCAGGCTCTTCGGTGTAGTTTGCTGGATGAGAAGGTTAAACTGTTCGTTTCATCAAATAGATCATTTCAATTGGAAAAGCAGTATTTTTTCTTCATTAAAAAGTTTAAACTACTTATAAATTAAATTATGAGTACTTTTGAAAACATGAAAAATATTGTTTGATGTTTAAATGATAAGATGAACATAAGATGAAAAAATTGGTGTAGGATAATCTAGAATTTCCTTTCAAACCATTTTTAATCAGAAATTGTCATAACTAATTACAAAGAAGTGGCAAGTAACACATTGAATTAAATATGCAATATTGAAGTACTGTAAAAAAAACGTTTTTTGCAAAAAAGTTGTAAAAACGATTTTGGAGTATGATATTTGTAATTGTTTGTGAAATGTACTTCTTTTTTTTCAGTGTAGAAAATCTCCCAAATCGTTTTTACAACTAAGATTTTTTTTTTTTTACAGTACTTCAATATTGCATATTTAATTTTCTTGTAAAACGCAGTACTCTAATAATCTACTTGAACAGAAAATTTATGTACAGATAATTTTCACTCGGAAATTACTAGGAAATTCCACAAATAAGTATGAAGAAATTGCAAGTTGTCACAGTTCTGTTCAGTTAGTTTCATTTTCATGGACTTTTAGTTCGTTTTTCTCAGTCACGTGTTGCAGAGTCCTGCACGGGTCCATTTTTGGAGACCCGCCCCCGCCCGTACCCGCAGAGTTCAGCACCAGATCCGACCCGTCACCCGTGATAATATCAAAATTAAATCCGCACCCGCCCAGACACGTTAATATTTGGCCCGTTACCCGACCCGTGCCCGCGATAAACCACACAGGTGACGCGTTAACATAAGGGTGCGCTGCCAATAACGCACCTAAAAGCTGTCACAAAGAACTGGGAAAAGTAATGATTATTAATAGGCCTATCAAATATATCAATGAGACATTTCAATTGTTTATTAATAAGCAAGTGTTTTCTGTGTCAAAGATGACGATGCTGACTCGCGATCTTCACAGTAGTGAACGCGCCAGAGAGAAATGCACATTTCATACGGATTATAAGCAGAGAACAGTCTGTTTTCTTTCGTTTTGAATTGTTTTGTTTAAAAGTACACATTTCATGCTTTCTATTTCTCAGGTCTGTGAGGCAAGTAGCTTATACGATGAGTTTCGGTTCATTTAAGAGATGATCAGTTCACGCGCAGGCGCCTCCGGCCGTGTCCTGATTATATTGCCTGCCTGCTATATATACTTCTTATTTATTAAATCCATGAATTTGGTAGATGAAACATTGATTAAAATTAAGATACAATTAATACAAAACGAAATTCACTTTAAAGAAAGGCTTAACAAACTTAATGAAGTGGTCAAAATCATGTCTGCCCACTCCATTTGTCTCACGATATTCGGGATCATCTTATCTTATTCATGCTTTTCACTTTTCATATAATCAACATGAAATAAAAAATAAAAAAGTATATTATTTTATTTAAACATGAATATGAAACTAAATCGTTTTTTAATGACTGGGCTACAACACATAGGCCTATTAGCCTACAGTACAGAGAAATTTAATGTCGTAACTTGGTCGGACTAAAAGGGGAGAAAAAAATAAAATTGGGTCGGTCCTAAATTGACAGGGTCGGTCGGGTTACGGCAAACAATAATATTTTTAAGGATGGCCTTACTAAAACACATATTTGCGTATGTGTAATGCTGGTAATTTAGACATACAAAATATTGCACATATTTTTCATCCGCTACCCGCCCGCAAGGAGTTCATTATCCATCCGCGTCCCCGCCCGTGAATTTTAGGAATGTCACAATCCACCCGTTTTAGCCACTTTTATGCGGTTGTCCTTTGTTCAGTTTTCCCGCCACACTTTAGTTGTCATGGTAACAGATATGATTTGTTTTCAGTTCACCTGTGTGTCATTAATTACCCTCATTTGCCTTGCTGTGTTTGTATCACCTATTAAGTTGCTGTGTTTGTATCACCCATTGTCTGGTCACATTTCGGCATAGTGGTTGGTTTCTTTTGTATCTTGGTTGTATTGCCTTCTGAGTGGATTATTAGACAAGACGTTGTTCCTGATCTTCATCTTCATTGTGTGTTCCTTGCAGAGCCGTCGCATAGACTGTGCGAACTGTGCAACCGCACAGGGCCTCGCGCCACTAAGGGGCCTCGCAATCCTCCTGTTTTTGTTTTGTTTGTTTTTTACCACTTTTTTAAACATCTCATGGCACGAATGTAACAGTTCTACAAATAAATAAAACATCCCCAGTTAACTGGCAGAACATTCATTTCATGCGTTTTTTAAATAAGAGACGATCTAGCACTGAAATGTGTTTTTTTAAATCAAGTGATCAAAGTGCTCGTCGCCGCTGCGATCAGTGGCGCGGATACGGTGTTTTCTCGTGTGGCTCGCGCACACGCCGCACTGTATTCACTCGGACGTGCGCTTCAATCCGTTGCGGATACTCTATTCGTTCTGGTGAAATCACAAAACATAATGCACACAAATGTGTCCCTGCTTGATATACAACCACTGATGAACATAATCGGTTTTGATGAGGAAAAAAAAAATACGAGTGCGGATTAGAACCCAGAACCTCTGACACTGTTGGCGAAAGTTCTACCACTGGACCATTAAGACACACGCTGGTTAAGTAGGCAGATCTATGTATGTATTCATACGAAAATTCTCGAGCTGACTTGATGTAAAGCCACTCGTTACACAGTTGATTTTTTCCCCCTCTGAAATAAATAGCAAAAAGTCATAGCTGAGACTATGTGCATGATTATGCTGTAATATTCTACTTGATAAAAATGTATTGCAGCGAGATTATGCGTGCAATAGAACTACGACAGCTACGTCCGTATGACCGTTATTCATGCGCAATTGAGCATCCACATCAAAGAGCAGGGCCTCGCATTTCAAGTTCGCACAGGGCCTCGCACCCCACCTGCGACGGCACTGGTTCCTTGCAACTGTTGGTGACAAGTATAGTGCCTTTTCCCTTTTTAGTGTATCAAATAACTTTTAGTTTACACAGCTGAATACTACACACTTTATCTCAGTAACCCCCCTATTATCAAACACTTTAACTCACAGAATATATAAATGATGTCTAACTGCAAATAGCGTATTTCTACAGCATCACTGGTAACAAAAACATGCTTTTGCATGATGTTACTGTACATCCACACCACTAGGTGTCAGTAATCCAAGATGACAGCACATCATAAACAGACAATTACTTCAGTAGGTGCACCTTTTAACATTCATTTACAGCACTGAGACTAAATGTAAGTATTTTTTAAAGCAACCACAGGTTTGCTACAGAAGGTCAGGCACCCATTACTTTTAATAAGGAAGAGTCCAGCGAGATATTTAAGCCTGTGCAGATGCGCTCACATTCAGCTCGTTCTCTGGTTTAGTCTGTCAGTCCCAATCTTTCCATTTCCCAGCTCTCCCCATTCCTGGAGGTGATTCATCTAACAGGGGCAGATTAACACATTACCGCTGTACCTTCCTCAGCTCTTGAAATTATGCCTCGCTTAAACATTCCTTTCATTTGCTGCTTATTTGCTGCTTAAAGCCTCTGTGATCAAGAGAGGGGAATGAGCAATTGTCTGGGACGCCGGCCTGTTTGCATATGTAAAAAGAAAGAAGGGAACTGACTCGGGCGTGAAGAGCTCAAGCATTCAGGTAAAAGATGAATCTCGCACAGACACTGGGGATTTGCCCAGTGGACAATTCCATCATGGACGCAGACAGCAAAGTAATTTGGAATAGATCTTGATTGGTTTCTCATTGTGTGTCCAGAAAATCCCTTGTGTGTGGGAAAGCTTTAATTGAGTTTGACATCTCAGGATTATGAATCCTATGGCTATGTTAAATGGCCAATTTGAATCTTAATTTAAAATTCCACATGGGTAAAAAGATATTAATTACATTATGCAGGGAATGAAATTCAAGTTGTTGTTTTTTTTTATTTTATTATTATTTTAATTTCATCCGCAGGGCATTCAAAAGAGAACTGTTCATTTGAATCAGCAGTAAGAAACCAGGCCAGTACACTTCACTGATCGCACCAAACACACCAGTCGGTTCCACTTCAGATTATGACTGTGAACTCACAGCAGCAGTTTGATTCTGAAAGTTTGCAAAATGAATGAGAAGATTCTTTTATGTGAAAAATCAAATATTAATGGGCAGAAACAGAAGACGTCTTAAAAATAGCATACAACAAAAAATCACATTAATTACATGATGTGTTGATTGATTAATCTTAGTTAATATTCTCACAATAAACATAGTTTAAGATTATATTGTTATGACAAAATGATGCTAAAAACATTTATAATGTTTCAAAAGATTTCCATTTCAAATAAATGCTGTTCATTTGAACTTTCTATTCATTAAAGAATCCCTAAAAAATGTATGGTTTCCCCCAAAATATTAAGCAGCACAACTGCTTTCAACATTGATAATAAGAATTGTTTCTTGAGCAGCAAATCGGCATATTAGAATGATTTCTGAAGGATCATGTGACACTGAAGACTGGAGTAATATATGCTTGCTGATCAATTTATGTAATGTAATACTATGTATAAAACTGTAAATTAATTAAAGTGACTACATTTAAAGTTGGTTGATTTAGACCAAGTACTTTAAGCAAGGTGGATTGTGGTATCTTCAAAGTTTGTTTTAAGTGGCCATTCCTGCTTTCCTGATAGTAAAAAATAACAAAAACATATCAGTCAAAAGACAGCCTGGTTTTGACACATGAAACAAACAAAGCAGTGTTTGTCATTGAGATTAGAGCCGATCAAAGGCTGTGGTGACCATAAAATGCATCGCCTTATGAACCTTAGAAAGAAGAAGAAGAGAGAATAAAAATCAAAAAGTGAATTGTATCTTCCCGAGGAGGTGGAAAAATACAATTTTATGTAATAAAAAAAAGCGTGTGAGGGAACTATTGCATTATAGACTGCTCTCTCAATGAGAATGTAAAAGGTAATTTCACATATAAAAAGAACTCTAATGCATGGTAGTAATGTCGTGAGGATGGAACAAAGGCAAACTTTCATCTCTTTAAGCTTGGATGGAGAAAACCTTTGATGCTTTGAAAATGATAATAAAAATCTCAGACTGAACCAGTGAATACCATGCAGGCCCCCCAGCACTTAATGCAGACACATGGGCTATCTCAGGGAGTAAAAAGCCTTCAAATTGTGACACTTAGGGCGGCCAAATTATACCCTGAACATACACAAAAGTGCGGGGAATAAAAATCCTATTATATCAAAGATTAGTTGAAATCTCAGCATGCTAAGAGACAGAATTTATGTTCAAATGACGTTCTACATTTTGCAAAGCAATATTAATATATATAACCGTGATATATTAAAAAGAGAGCCGGGAAAGATTTAAAGATGGCTTTAAGCACAATAAGGCAAAATGCAAAAGTTTGATTGGATAGAAAGAAGTTATTTCTCTTTCTAAACTAAAAGGCCCCTTTGTAATTGATGGGAGGGAAAGACACAAGGTCTGTTCAGTGCTCTTTAGAAAAGGAAATTAGGCGTGAAAATTAGACTTTCCACCACCATAAGGGACAGTCCAGCAGCCCCATGCCTGGGGTCCGTCCAGCAGGACAGATGATCGGAAAAGTCTGCCCGTCCTCACTAAACGCATCCCCCCCCCCCCGAACCCCTGACCCTGGTGTGCATTGAAATAACCCATTAGCTGCGTAATGTATTTAGACCAATGTCTTACACTCCACCCCCTCCTTCTCAGAAAAACATTTTGACTCCACATTTCCAATTATTCAAACCATTTCCTGTGACTGGCCTCGTCCCTGTGCTCTGAGAGTCGGGTGTTCATCATCACTTCCTATAGCTGTTTTCCAGAACTAGCATACAGTACATTATCATTGGAAGATAACCTAACATGAATAACACTTAAAAACATGGCAAAAAGTTTTTCTATTTTCTCACCCTCATGTTGTGCGAATAATGTGGTTGCTCTTTTCCACGCGGTTACTGTAAATGGGGACGGGAACTATCAAGCTTCAAAAGGAACATCATAAAATGTTTCTAAAAATATTCTATAACAACAGTGCATTGTATTTTAGGTCTTCTGAAGTCATACAATAACGTTGCTTTGTGTGCAATTTTTAGTATTATTTATATACTATTATTGCATTCATTAGTATTTAGAATTAGCTTTTATTTTATATTTCAATTTTAATTTTAAATTTGGTGGTTGTAGTATTTTTGTTATTTTGATTTTCTTTTGCTTTTGTCATTTTTATTATTTATTTTTTATCTGTATTTAGCTTATTTTATTTCAGTTTTAGTTTTTAAACTTAATTTGTTTACATTAAGGAAAACATTTTCATCAGATATTTATATTTTATTTCATATTTATTTCACTTTACGAAAACATTTTTTAATAGTATTTTAGTTCACAGTTGACAGTAACATCACTGTTTGTGTGATGAACATACAGAAAAATAAGTTACTGAAATGATCAAAAACAAGATTGACGTCTGATTCATGAGCAAATTATTTTGACTTGTTTCAATCTTTTCAATGAACCAAGTTGATCCAGTTTACAAAATGAGTCTCATTGGTTTGCTCACAAACTTCTCAAATTCAATTCACTGACTCCATTTAGTCACAGAAGGTCATTGTGAATCACAGCTTAAATTTCAGTCTGTTCGCACAAAACACTTCAGAAATAGATAACTAGTTGTATATTTATGTATGGAAACATTTTTGCATCCTTTTTACAGCGATTGGGAATAATTGGTTGAAAAAAACGTATGTTCTTTGTGTTTCACGTTAGAATTGAAGTAAAAGTTTTGGAACAACATGATGGTGAGTAAAAAATGAAAGACTATTAATTTCTGAGTGAACTATCCCTTTAATGACTGGTTTTGGAATTTAAATGAGGCTGCATGTACTTGCCGAAGCATGTATCCAGAAGATAACTGAATTAATATTTTACATATCAACTAAATTTGCCAGAGGAAAGTTGAAGTTAGAGAATCAAGCTTTGAGCTCTCTAATGTTATTCAAATATACTGACCCAAGTGCAGAAAAAAATCCTCTCTTGTTCCAGTCAAGGACATTATCAGGTCTTTCATTTTTACATTCAATGCAATTTTGAGGTTGAATGATATTTTGCATGGGTATTGAAGGCAGACTAAAGGAACGCTTTAAGATAAGTGTTATTGGAGTCAGACTGAATTTGAATGGACTTCTGTTCTTCTGAAATACTTATGGTTGACTCCTTAAAAAAACACAAAACGGATCGGATCACAGTATCAGTCATCTGTCCAATCAAATCCATTGTAAAAGTGCATTCATTTAAAATAAAAAATGAACTCTCCATAATGATGTCTCCCTGACAAGCTTAAGGCCTCTGAGTGGAATGAACTGCCAATATTCAAACACAGATAGGAATTGAAACAGGAACATTTCTTCAAATCAATGCCAGAGCCCTTTGAAACATGGAGGCTTTTTTTTTTTTTTTTTTTTGTGCAAAAGAGACTGAAAGAAATAAGAAAAACAGCACTGCTTATCTTTTAGTTTTGATTTAGGCTGAAACTCTCCGGAGGTGTAGGCAATCCCCATGATAACCAAGTATGAATCCTGATCTTCACAGCATAATTGCAGCTTTTGAGGAGTGAAACATGAGAGAATACAACGCTAACACCAACTTTTTATTTCTAACTTTTCCTACAGTGTACGAATCCCCGGATCTCTTATGAGTAAAGAAAGCTAAGCTATAATTATTGAAAAGCTAAGCTTGAAGTTACTGCTATTTTCGGGCACAGCTTTTTTGCTGATGCCTAACTTGGCGGCGCTCGTTTTGAAAAGGGCGTGTTTGGTTAAAAATGAAAACGGTGCTTTTTCCTTCTCATGAACTTGGGATAAAAAGGAAATTGTCATTTAATTAAAACTCCTAAAATGGTCTAAAAAAACAACCATTAAACTGACCGTCACCTCATTTTGCAGCAGATTATGTCATATACAAAGTATGCGACCATAATTATGTGAGAAAGGCCTTTTTGGACTTACAAGTAGAGATATTTCCAAGCACACACCCCCTCTATGAAAACGAGATGGTGCCCGAAATTGAGCCCAATAGCTCCTGCAGGGCTCTCAATGGTAAATAGCTAAAATCAGCTACGCCTCCCTCAGCGCCTGGCACAGAGCAGAAAAACCCAACAAGCGCGCCCCCACGGGGATAAACAAGTCTTTAGGTCAAGACTAAAGCGGCTCGGATGCATTCCTGCCTGTTATTAATAAGGTCTTGGAGGATACCGCTACAACTCGCGAATACTCAACCGAAGTGCCTGGCCTTCCACGTGCCGTAGCTGTGCGGCGGAGGCACTCTAACCCCTTTTAATTGCCCTAGAGGTGGGACGGGTTACAGAGGGCCTTGCCTGGTGAAAATAATGCATTATTTATTCCGATCTGCCTGCTCCTCTATGAGCATGCATCAGGGCTAATAGATTAATGAGGTCACATTAACATTTCTCTCACAGCCCGGAACAAGATGGTTGTTGATGGAAATTAGATTAAGCCGGCCTAGATTAAGCACATTTACTTCAATACAATCTCAGGTACTTTCTACTAACACTATATAATGGCATCGCAGCACGCATATAATGCGTATCCTATTACAAGCTGCATTTAAAAAATCAAATAAAACTATGTAATTTTTGGGCAAAACGTAAGAAACACTCACCAAATGCATCATTACAGGCCCGAACGTCCGTTGTTTAAGGCATTAAGGTAATTTAACAATGTCAAGAGGAAAGTGTAATGGCCATGATGGATTTTTGTTTTTCTCATGGTCTATGGCTGATAATATTTTTATAGTCTTTTTCTTGTGTACTTAAGCCATTAAAGACTCCAAATGTAAGAAAATTGTCTGTCAATTTGTCAGTTATTTGCTCACTAAATGTTGTAGCACTTACTGTCATTTGTGGTGATCAATACTTAATAAATTAGGATGTTCACCTCAGTTTAAGACACGGATGTACAGCACCTTCTCGGCCCCCGAGGGGCCCGGGCTGATGGAAGCTTCTCACTAATGTAGCCAAAGTGAGCCCTTTCTGTAAATTGCTTTTGTAAATTCAGTTGAGCTGAAATACAACTCAACCTCGACTTTCATTAAACGGGATGTTGAAAGTCAGAGAAAGCAAGAAAAAGAGAGGGGCGGAGGAAGAGCCTTTAAGACGTTTACATGCCGCCACCAAGTACAGTAATGCATGAAGATTGTATTCTCTCCAAAACAATCCCATTTACAATATTGAATTATCAGGCAGAACATCAATGATCGTTGTCACTGAGAAACACACTCCCTCTGTCCAATCCAATTAAATACGTTTGTTAAATAATGTAATGATTGCTTTAACCATTCTCTCACTTACAGTCCATTCATTATGAATACTAAAAATGCCATTGTACAGTACTTGGGGAAAAGGTTATGTGGACCGATAGAATTAATTGTCCCGCTGAAGAAAAATGTCATGGGAACAATTAGATTTTTGTGATGCCCGATTCCTCCTCCCCAGCCAGTTAGTGGCATGGCGTTTTAATTTGTAACCCGACATGATAATATGCTGTTAGTGGGTAAAAGCGGCAAATATATTTCATATTGATTAAAAGAGATGAGCTAATGTTTCTCTGTGAGGAAATAGCTGCTTTGTGCAGGTGTAGGTGCAACTCATAATTACCCCAAATACCATCAGGTATAAATACTGAACGATTAGACCCGCCACTTTAACAGACCAGTGTGCCTCGGGTCATTGAAATGCTAGATGGTTGTTATATATATATATATATACACATACATACATACAGTACATACATACATACATACATTCATACATTCATATATATATAAAATATGTCACATTTTAGATTAGGGTCCAATTCTTACTATCACTAACTACAAATTTTGCCTCAATAAACTCTTAAATACTGCTTATTAATAGTTAATAAGGCAGTTGTAACGTTTAGGTATGGGGAAGGATTGGGGATGTAGAATATTGTCATGCAGAATAAGGTAGTAACATGTGCTGTATAAGTAATAATAAACGGCCAATATCCTAGTAATAATCAACTAATTTATATTTGGACCCTAAAGTAAATGACTAAAGCCTTACCAGATGGATGGAAAGATGGATGGATGCTTTCAGCATGCAAGGCCAACTCTCAAAAACATCTCAAAAACTGCCAAACTCACATTAAATAACTAAATTGGACATAAAGTGTCCGATAAATGTTGATTCTTATGCTCAAATATCGTTTAAAAATTCATATATTTCAGGTTGGTCCAGTCAATGAGCATGTGCACGTCTTAGGACTGTTTCTATGGCAACTGGAGCTTCAAACAGCAACTGCAGTGACGCGATGACTTTACCAATTGGCAATTGGCTCTTTTATTTAGAACATGGGACTTATTTCACCATATTGTGGTTTGCATTTTCTCCCATTCAGTCTTCGCTTGTATGAATTACTACATGTTGATACCAGAGTGTGTTGACATTGAGGCCCGGTCTATGTGGAATCCCTAACAAAAATACTGTAAGTTAAAATTAATGATTTAGATAAAGTGTGACAGTTCTATTTTCGGCGTGGATTTAATACACCATAAATTTATGGCCAACTATAGTCATGCTGAACAGTTAATACAAACATTTAAAAGATTTAAGCAGTGTACTATTACAGCTAGTGAACCATTTATGTATGAACAAAAACAAACGATAGTAAGGCCAAGGACATATATTTAAACAAAGATGGTTCAATCCAATCAAATCAAATCATATTGGTGTGGCTTATCACGTTGTGATATTCAGAGCTTCAGTGAACTGATCTCTACACGTCCTATTTAAGAAAATTGTGTCTTGCGGTTCTTTGTATTTTACAGATATGCCTACTAGACACAAAATCATAACGCTTAATTAAATGGTGTTAAAGTTAAATTCGATAATGGTGCAGAGATAAACCAAACAACATGAAAGTCACAAGATGCTCTACAGGTCAAAGTTTATAATTTTCATCGTAACACCATTTGGAAGTAATCAGAAGCCTACGTTGTCACATAACCCTGTGAATAAGGTGTCAGCGAGCTCCTTCTCTAAAAAAAATGAAAAAATAAAGCGTTACTCCAGCAGATAAAAAGTGTTCAAATTACAAAGGGAAAGGATGGAAAAATAACTCCAATTTACACTCATTTTCACCTTTTGTTGCGAGTTTTCTGTCGGGGGATTGGCGCGGCCGGGGAGAGGAGGCTATTCTGTGCGGCAGGACAATGGACCGAGGCGCACACCAGGCCCGGCGCGTCACACCTGCTGAGAGAATAAATGACACACTTCGTTCTCTGCCGTTGTCTGCCTGGCATTTCACACACGCTCCAAATTCATCACCTTTGTCTTCAAAACAAAGGCAAAAGAAGAAAAAAAAAGGAGAAATTGCCTGGTCCGAGGTGAGCTTAAGGAAATATTTCCAGAGCCGAAGAGGGACAATAACCTTTTGTGTGATTTGTGCTAGTACATAGACAAAAAAGCCTCAAATACAAACTCGCCTTTCTCTGTTTGATGGAAGGAGAGAAGATCTAACTCCATCAGAGATGTTTTATGGAGGTTTGTATTAGAGATGGCTTGCAAAGGCCTAGCGATACTGGATGGCAGGTCTATTAATACTCTTCCAAGTTGTGATTGGAAATTAAGCTGGATGGACATTTCCCAAAGGTCTTGTAGGAAACAGACAGCAGGTTGGATAGCATCTCATGAATCTGTGTACGTATCCGCTGGCTGCAATAATCAGACAGTGAGAAGTGTGGGCTTTATGTGTGGAAGACAGTCAATTAAATGGGAAGCAGGACTAAAGAGGAGTGATTATGACCTGACCTTTAGCAGTGCATTAAAAACCCCAGCAGCTGAGATCTTGAGAATGAGGTGTCATCTCTGAGTAAGCCAATGAATGCAGACCAATAAAACTGGCTCGCTTGTATGAGGAGCAAAAATTATGTCCAAATATACACAGCCACCTAGATTTATGTACAAACAATCCTACTAACTGCTTTAGGCAAACAAAACCGAGCTGTACATGAAAATGTCAGGTCCTCATTTACCCTGCAGTCACATCTTGTATCTCTAGAATCATTTGTTACTCAAGCTACAAATTTATTGCCTTTAATTCTTGCTTAAATCCTTTTTGCCAGCTGTAATTGTAGGGATTACAGAATTAAAAGTGTCAAACCTCTATGTTTTCAACCTGTCTAACTTGTGCTAATACATAATCACCCACAATTATCTGCGGTGATTCACTAAAGTAGATATTTTGAAGTCATTCAAAAGTGACTCAATTTTATTATGAATTGTTGATAACTCATATTATAATCAGTTATTTTTGGCCAAATATAAGCTAAATATATGTTGCAAATAGCATGGCTTATTGAGAAATGTATATATATATATTTTAATTGATATTATATTTTGTTTAAACCCTCAAATGCCAAAACTTTAACTTTGGCCAATATACAAATTATATGCAAAACATTATATGTTATATTGTATTATAATATACTTTTCTTAAGGGCTCATGAAACTTATATTTTCAGTCACATGTCATTTACAGCTCAGATCAGTCCTCAAAATACTGCCATTTAGAATTGTGTTTTAGACCCCATTGGGTACAATAACTGTAAATTCAATAAAATGGCTTATTTGGGCTTGAATACTTTGAGATAAAACATTAATTCATGAAACAAAAACTTTCATAGACTGTTAACAAAGCAAACCCTTTTAAAGTCGTCAATAACGTCTGCAAAATCCAAATGTTGTGTCTGGCTTTGTAATAAGAACATTTGCACTGAGGAGTAATGGCTCCATCTGTTAACACGTTGCAATTTTGTTGATTCATGAGCATATTCAGGTTAAAGCAAGTGATTAAGAGACCATGAATAATTTAGGATAGATCAACTTTTGCATTGCCATATATTGTATTTGAATTTAAAAGTGCAGATTTCTTTTTTTAAGTCTTTAATATCAGTTTATCGCTCCCTCTGGTTCTTAGGCTGTATAAATGAACTGTTTTTCATTTCAAGTAATGTTTTAAACTGCTTTTGTTCTCCATCCCTCTGTATTTCTTTTTGGGAACTCCTGCATTGCACAGAGAAGCTTCCTCACCCGCTGCCTCAAACAGGAGGTTTAAGACCAGCCTAATCCCTCAAAATGGTGCTCTAATTTCATAATCCCCCATAGGAAAGTAATTTGGAGCTGGCTCCAAATTTACAGAAATAAAAATGGGAAATTAATGCTCCAATGCATGGGTGGCTCTTACATTTTCATCTTCTTTTTCTAAAAAATGAAATTGTAGCAAAATTCTCAGTGATCCTCAGGAGACGTCCTCTCCTATCTCAAAAAGAGCTGATTAGCAGGATATTGTAATGCAGATAACAGCCTCTTCTCTGGTATGAAGCCAGAGGGTGTGTAGCTGGGGTTCTGTCTGTGAGTGGTTCCCCAGTGTATGTATACACTTCTGGTTTCATCTGATCTCAGTGCTTGCTAAACTCAGAGGATGGTGGCGATGGTTAGCAGTCTATTTTGTGGGAACTTCTGGGAAGTGGTCTGTCTTTGTGTTGCAACTACCTGCACCTGGTTGAGGATGTTTAGGGTTTGTGGAGAATTCAGAATTGAAGAAATGGCTTGCTTTCAATTTATGAGTTGGAATTTGAATTAAAGTGGCCACAACTCACAGGATTGGAATAACAGGAACTCTGGGTAATTATGTTTACCTCCACACCCTGCCTCAAAAAAGTTAATTCCTTCCATCCATCCATTCATCCTGTAAAAAGAAGTTGAGAAAATTCCCAAAAGTCTTGAAGATGATTGCATCAAGTTTTGAGTTCTGTAACTTATGGAAAAAAATTGCTGTCTCAACCTTTTATTAAACATAAAATAATACTATAGTAAATAATATAATACATAATAAGTTCTTTTAAAGAGATACTCCACTTTTTTTGGAAATAGGCTCATTTTACAACTCCCCCAGAGTTAAACAGTTGAGTTGTACTGTTTTTGAATCCATTCAGCCGATCTCCGGGTCTGGCGGTACCACTTTTAGCATAGCTTAGCATAGATCATTGAATCGGACAGGACCATTAGCATCTCTCTAAAAAAAATGACCAAAGAGTTTCGATATTTTTCCTATTTAAAACTTGACTCTTCTGTAGTTACATCGTGTACTAGGACCGACGGAAAATGAAAAGTTGCGATATTCTAGGCTGATATGGCTAGGAACTATACTCTCATTCCTGCGTAATAATCAAGAAACTTTGCTGCCGTACCATGGGTGCAGCAGGCGTAATGATATGACGCAGCGCCTGAAAATAGGTCTAATAGGTTAGACAAACTGAGTCCTGGTCACGTTGGAAGTTACCGAGCTGGGGACTATTTTCAGGCGCTGCGTCATATCATTACGCCTGCTGGACTCAAGGTATGGCAGCAAAGTTTCTTGATTATTACGCCAGAATGAGAGTATAGTTCCTAGCCATATCAGCCTAGAAAATCGCAACTTTTCATTTTCCGTCGGTCTTAGTACACAATGTAACTACAGAAGAGTCAAGTTTTAAATAGGAAAAATATCGAAACTCTTTGGTCATTTTTTTTTAGAGAGATGCTAATGGTCCTTTCCGATTCAATGATCTATGCTAAGCTATGCTAAAAGTGGTACCGCCAGACCCGGAGATCGGCTGAATGGATTCGAAAACGGTAAAACTCAACTGTTTAACTCTGGGGGAGTTGTAAAATGAGCCTATTTCCCCCAAAAAAGTGGAGTATCCCTTTAACATAGCAATTAACATTACATTAAAATGACAACCACCAAATGTGCAAGATCTTGCCATTTTTAGTTGCTCCTGCCTTAAAGTTGACTTTGTTTTTTTAATGTAATGCCAACATTTTCTATGAAATTGATAGTTCAATAAACCTTTAAACTCTTTAAAATCCGTCTGACAAAATGGATTTTATTTATAGTGCATCATTCTAACAGTAATTATTATTTAAACTTCAAAGTTTTAAACTTGTTTTCAAAAGTTCAATCAAGGCTTTATCAAGGCAAAATGTAGAACTTTGCTTTTCTAGTTAAAAATTCGAATATTTTCTGAATTTCAGTTTTATTCCCAAATGAACCATTTTATTCAATTGCACTTACAAGACTTGTGGTTGTACTATCCTGTTTGCTACCTCAATTCAAATTAAATTCAATGTTGCAAATTGAATTAAATTTAAAAGACTCACTTAATTCAATTCTGAATGGCACACAAACTTGTTGAGGGGGAGAGGTTGTTGGAGTTCACAGTGGTTTGGTGGTTGAGATCAGTGATTCACAACTGGATGAAGAACAAGGCAATGCAAAAGAGAAAACTGAAAAGAATGTCTATATGTTCTCTATCTCCATTGCAAATTTAGAGCTAGTACAGTTGAGGTTTCGCTCTACCACCAATTGTTGCGTATCTGATTGGTGAATGTTGTGAAGTCCTGTCTTGATAGAGGAGGTAATCAGTGGCGTAGTTACTTGCCTTATTATGTGGAATAATGGAGCTAAACGTCTGTATTAACACCTCACATCGCTCTCTCGCCATCACAGCAGTCAATGATATATAAAAACCATTTATAATTATCCCCCTGCAATGAACTGCCATCAGCCCGTTTGGTATGAAGAGGAAATCTCATTTCCCTCAAATCACATTCATAGGCAGGGACTGGCAGGTAGCAGAGGAAATGCTGAGTGGGTTTTCCACAGGGGGAAAAAGACAAGGTCCAGGAGACCCAGCACAGGGAAGATAGCAAAAATATTATGCTAATGCCTCCACAGTGGGCTAATCACCACGACCCTGAATTAAAAGGCCAGATAATTAATTCCAGAGTACTAGGTTATCTACTTGGGCTATTGTCTCCACAAGAGAAAAGGAGAAAGGATTCATCCCTTTGTCTGTGTTTAACAAGACAGATAAGGTAGGCCTGAACTCGCCTGGCTTGGGCTGCTGGAAATTAGAGCATGGATGTGTAAAAAGAGGTTCTTCTTTATTGCAAAGATGAAAAAAAATGGCAAACTGACCTCCTTACGATGTCCTTCTACTTCCCGAAAAGAAAATGCGTCTGACTTGTTTGGGCAGGAAGGGCGGATGAAGTCCTTTGTGGTAGTCCTGAGAAGTGTGATATTGTGTGGTACTTTATTTATCTTGTCCTTTTGGCTTGACACAGCTTCTACTTTTCCAGGACAGATCTCATTTAAAGGATACGCGAAGGTCTTTTCACTGGCCCGTAGGTGAATAATGTGAAATATTGGTAGCCAGACAGAATCATGTGTGACCACGGCAAAATAACTAATGTGATTTTGTGAGCTCATTCTCTGCTTTTTGGCCATATTTGAGGGGGAAAAAAGAAGAGAAATTACAGGAAACAACTTGGGAAAATCTCTTGCATGACCACCACAACCCAATATGTCTGAAGTATGTGTGCTAAATGCTAGGCTGTGGCTCGAACTCAGCCTCTGGTTTAACATCATAATCATTCCTTAGCAACTTTTCAAGATTTTTTAAGAACTTTTCAATTAACTTAGCAGATATGGATATAACTGCTCCTACAAAAGCATTATGAGATTGATGAAGGCTTATAAAGTAGGCATCTCAAAGGAATAGTTCACTTAAAAAAAAAAATCCTGTCATCATTTACTCACCTTCAAGTTGTTTCAAACCTGTATGAATTTCTTTCTTCTGCTGAACACAAAGGACGATATTTTGAAGAATGTCGTTAACCAGACATCAGCTGTTTGGTTACCGACATTCTTAAAAAAATATCTTCTTTTGTGTTCAGCAGAAGAAAAAAAAAATCATAAAGGTTGAGGTAAATGATAGAATTTTCATTTTTAAGTGAACTATCCCTTTAAGTATATATGCTTGCCTTTTTTAACTTCCGGAACCGTTCCAGAACTGCTGAGCTCTACAGTTGTATCCCAAATGACATACTGAGACATCCATAGTGTACCATACTTATACTATGCACTATATGTACTCTATACTGTCTTGTGCATACATTTTATATGGTTATTTCGTCATCCAAAATCTGAGTCTGATAGCCTCTCCCCTTCTGGTATCTAGGAGGCCATTAAGTGTCCAAAATTCCACAATTATTTTTTTCCAGTTAAATAAGTGCGTCATTCGGGCAGTTTAAGTGCACTTCCTTTTAGACTTTTCAGTGCGAACACACTACTCTCACTATTTCAACTACAAACTGGCACAGCATAGTGCATAAATACACAAATTGTGATGCACCTTATTAGAGTACAGCTCTGTTAGCGTAACATGCTAATATCAATCTCTAATGAAATCGAATGAAACTTTTTATGGCATGTGGCTACATACGTAGAGTTTTCAAAATCAACTTATGAGTTTCCATGACAGTTAAGATGCCACCCTAGAAGTAAGCTGAGACAGCTTGCGAGGTTTTCCCCACCAAACTAACATTACACAGTGTTCATGTTAAGTGTGTAGCAGACTAACTGGATCAGTCGCTGTGACTTTTATGTCTATGTTTTCAATGTGACAACATCTAGAGGTGCGTCTTGATACAAAAAGAGCATCACACGACTTTTATAGTACTACGATCTGCTTTTTTCCATACACAATCCATGCTATAGTCCCAGCAGCATTGTTTCTACCAAAGCCGGGCTTTAACGCACCCAGCTGGAGTTTGAAGTCCTCTTTCTTGGACAGGCTGGGAGTGGAGAACCTCTGCGCAATCCCATAATCCACTGTCCACGCTCTGTCAAATGCAAACCTGCCTGCGCCTCCCCAGCAGTGCAGCGGCAAGGTGAATAATTCATCTGTGCCACGGGGTGAGGAGTCAAATAAGCCCATTTTGTCAGCAATGGCCAGTGGAGTTGATGAGAGCAGAAGCAGAGGCTGCTGGGAAAGGGGTGACCATCTCTGCCTGAGCTGTCGCTTCTGTTACCTCAACCAACAGGATGAGAGGGAGAGAGGGAGAAGGAAATGTAATGAGAGCAAGTCTCATGCATTATTCAGCAGTAGGACGTCTCACAAAGAAATATAGAAACACTGGGCAGATTTTTGACAAGGCAGGTCTGCAATCATGCACACCGCACTCCCAGAGGAAATGTGATAACTCTGGTCAGGAGCAGAGGGAGAAAGAGAGAAGGAAGAGTGAGGGGTGGAGGGGCATGTGAATGCTGGCCTCTACTGAGAAAAGCTGAAGGCTTTTCAAATGAAGTGGAATTTACCTAAGCGTCGTGCAAAGCTTAGCAGCATCAGACTCACTGTTTACACCTGTTAATGTTGCTTAGCAGGCATTTACTTTGAAGTATCAGGCCCTGTATCCTGTAGTGGGAGAAATCCTGGGTTCAGAGTGTTTTTAACAGGTATAAAAACATAATATGTCAGGCGGGATGTGTATTACCTGCCAAATTTACATATGTTAAGTGTAGCAAATGTAGGGCGATACATCTGCCTAAAGTAAAGCGGATTAAAGGCTGAAGTGTTTGGCATCATAAACGCTCAACTAAATGTAATTTGCTGAAAACTTAATGCGTTCATTGTAAAAGGTTGACTGTCAGAGAGAGGAAAACTGGGAGAGGAAAAGAAAACTGACACATGAAAAAAACTGTCGGGATGGAAGGGAAACAGGGAACGAAGAAAAGGAATGAGATAATAAGTGCAAGTTTTATAAATAGAACAAAGCAGGTACAAATTTTGAGACTGCCGTAATCACATCTGGAGTTCTGTTGCTCTTCTTTTGGAAACCGATATCTATTTAAATGTTTAACCACAGACATCACCAGGGACAGTGAATATCCCATTGAGTTATACAGTACATTTATGGACAATTTAAAGCATTTATTAGACCTTGCAAACTACCGCATGGTCTACTTTGAAATTGTAACTTGACAATAATCAATTTGAAGTAGTCAACCAAAGTAGGCGATGTGCTACTAAAAAAATATAAATAAAATATTGTATATAACCATAAATACATAAAATAATAAGGACCTCAATGGTGTTTAGTTTTTATTTATTTTATTTTATTTAACTCATAACTTACATAACTGAGTTTAGAATTTTTTTTTTTTATAATTATAATATTTCACAATAATATCACCAAAAAAGGCATAAAATGTAGTGCATAATACTGTTACTCATATAAATCGGTGAATCCTTTTTGAACAGATAATTTAAAGGAACCATCTGAATGAATTGATTTAGCGAGCATGTGGATTTTCAATTCTCTTGGTTATGAAGATAAGCTTGCAATACAGTTAAAATTGTAAATAAAATAGCATTGAGCCAATTCATTTAGGTTGTAGCATCACTACTTCAGAGATAGCTACTCACCAAGGTAAAAAGAAGTGTAGATGGCTTGGCTTGAGCACTGTTCTGATCGGCTTACACTGATAGTTTTTCACATAACAGGTTACACAGTCAAAGAAGAGAAGGGAGCAACATGCTTTGATAAAAATGGGAACACTTAAAATTCATAGTCCCTGTTATATCCTCCCACGGATGACTGTGAATGTGATTTAAGCTCAGACGTAATGAAAATGTCAGCATTTTGCTCGCTTTTCCCCCCTCCAATGTTGACAAATAATACAAACATATCACCTGTTTCTCTAATGCAAAAAAACCAAAACAACCCAATGCATCAAAGTGCCATTAGGATTTTCATATTGCTTGGATTATTTAAAGCGCCTCACAGAACAGAACCGTTCACTCTGTACAACACTGTAACCTCACACACTGACAAACCGAATGCTCACAAACCTTAACCAAAAAAATTCTCGGTTCTTTCGCATTTTTTACCCTTCTGTCTTGCTATCAATCCTCCCTGCTGGATTGTGTTGACTGAATGGAATTCTCTCTCTCTCTCTCTCTCTCTCTCTCTCTCTCTCTCTCTCTCTCTCTCTCTCTCTCTCTCTCTCTCTCTCTCAGGCAGTGATATATGGCTGTAGGCAAGGGCTGAGATGAAGTGGAGAAAAGTAAATACTAATGCAGTTATTCCAGCCAAAGTGTCTTATTGATATATAGGCTGCTTTAATCCTCTTTATATCAGTGCTTTCTATATTACAGAAACAGTGTGAATGTAGTAATAAACATAGGAGCATTTTAAACATCTCTGCTTCCTCATTTATTTGCTATTATAGTGAAGAGATATGTTACATTTAATTATATCCGTTTTCTAGTCCACCTTGTCGAATCCAAGCCCTTAACCAATGGAGTTTGAGTGGGAGACATTTATTAATATATTATCTTAATTTTATGTTGTTACTTATTTTTGTATATTTCATGTTACACGTGAGGTGGATTGTCAGAGAAGAAAGGATAGAGTCTGTGTCAAGTTCGAGTACAAGTCCACTCGAATACGTCCAAGTCAGAGTTCATTCATAATTGCAGTCCAAGTCTGAGTCCAAGTCCAAGTACCCCAATCTTAAGGGTATATATTACTATACTCTAATAATTTATACCTTTTATGGGTACAAAGTTAGTTGGTACAAAGTCCCTTTAATGGTACTTCCCAATTGACAAGATGTTGCATCCCAAAAGATGCAAATTTCACACTTTTTTTCTAACAGTGTAAGAAAAAAAAGGACTTCATGAATAAGAAAAAACAGTTTCAGGTGTACTCATACATATCATTCCTGAAGCAACTAATGTGAAACAGATTTCAGCTGGTTCTCATTTGAAGGACACAAATATAGACTTAAGAGAGCCTACTTCTTATGAAGTCACAGATGCACTAAAACAACCAAAAAACGGAGCAGAGTTCAGTTTTAATAGTCAGTTCATAATTAGCAATCATAACATTGAACATTAGATGCTTTTAGAGACCGTCTTCAGGTCAAGCTCTGTTGTTTTCTTTAAGAACACGGCAATGAAGCGAATTAAATTAGATTGAATAAATGATGAACTGAAAGTAGGTCAAGGGCTCTTCAGTAAACAAAACTGTAACTGAGTTATGGTGGATAATCACGACTAGTCTTGCAAAACCCCACATCCTCCATTTTTTTATAATCTATACTTCCATCTTTCTAAACATGTTTAAGAGCCCCTGAGAAGATCAAATCATAGGCAGGTCAAATACTGTTGTTACATGTATGTGTGTATCTAAAGGAAGACAAGATGGATCCTTGATTAAGTACATGCTGCTTTTCAAAGAGGCCTCATCGGTATATCTGGTGAGAAAAAACTCCACATGTAAGAGCAAAAAAAGTTCAGTGATCCATAAAACTTCTCCTCTTTAGGTTTGCTCACTCTCTTTTTTTGAGTGAAGGGAATGTAATCTTAATGAAATGACCCTTTAAAGTGAGCGTGTGCCCTCACCTGATAAGTTATTCCTGACTCGCTTTTAAGCTGCTGTCAAACAATTTCCCTTGAAACTCTGCTTTGTTTTTTGGGGGGGCTTTGAGTGAACTCCCACCGGAGGAGGAAAGGAGTGTGCTGACACTGAACGGGAGGTGCGGGGAGACATCACGCAGCTGACAGAGCTTTAATTGAAATGACAGATTATTTTAATGTGTAGGAAAGTCATTAAAACTTGCACAGCATAGCAGCATCCATTATCCTTGCTGAAAATAGCTCAGCTTCTCAAACAGCTCGGTAAATATGCTAAAGTTATAAAATAAGACTGGATCAGGCCGCTTTGTCAGTCACTCTTGCGTATCTGGGTAAATCAGCAGAGGGTGATGCTAAGAAATTCCCACATAAAGTCCAGAGTTAGATCAACAACAGATTCAAATGATGGTGGCAAGAGCTTGATAAACTCTGTTATGCATATAAGGTCATAAAAAGCCTTATGTGGCAGTTTAAAGATTAGTGGTCGACCAAAATAGAGTTTGCAATGGCAGATATAATTATACCAAGAGACAAAAGTGGTGGTGACTGATATTGTTGATAGACCTATATAAATAAACAATTTAACATTTCAATTATCAAATATATAGCGTTCAAAAGTTTAGGGTCAGTTAAGGTTTTTTTGGTAAATCAATCAGTTTCTACAAAAAGATTAAGTAGCACAACTGATTTCAACATTAAAAGTAATAAGAAAAGTTTCTTTCTGAAGGATCGAGATTCTGAAGACCTGAGTAAAAATTCAGCCTTCACACAATCGTATTTGTCAGCATTTTTTGCCAAAGCACCATGAAGGATGTCCAAATAATGTATCTAGAAATCTCTAAGGGTGTTCACCCCTGTAGTTCGGTTTCATTTGGTTTTTCCTTTGGTCCGGACCAAAAAAAAAATATATAGTCCTGATCTGCTTAGCGTTCACATTGGCATTTTTAACACTGAACCTAAAGATACCAAACCTGAACGCATAGGGATGCCAATCACAACCTGCTTGGTCAGCTTTTATGACTTAGCCTATTTTATGAGACGGAACTTACAGAACATCCAAAACAATGCTGTGTGCTGGGCTAAATGCGCTGGTTGTATGTGCGTAGCCTACATATGATGGAATTTTGACCAGCTGAGAACTCGTGAAGAGCTTATAAAATGTGTAAAGAAGTCAAAACAGCAGCATGAATCCCTCCGTCACACACATAAAGATCCTGCAAAAAGACGCAACATCGTGACTATGAAGAGAAAAACAGATACGCGTGAGCATTCTGTCCTTTTTAGAGTCTCATCTTCCCGTTTTTGGTTCGATTACATGTCTTTGGTCCGTGTTGCGTTTGTATTTCATTCGAACCGCACCAGAGTTCATTTGGAAGCGGACCAAGACCCATCTTTTCAGCGGCCTCAGTCCACTTGTTTGTTGCACACCAGGGTTCAGATGGCAGAGTTCACACTTGAATGAACCGCACTAACAGAGCAATCACACCAGGGTTCGTTTAAATCAAACCAAACATGCCAAGTGTGAACACACCCTAAAATGTGAGCTGACAATTGATTCGCTTTAATATGGGACTAATTGTAGCAGACATACGTAAATCAAAGTTTTAAGTGCAATCGGAGGCTGTTAGACAGGCAGCACCATAAAGCAGTTTGTGTTTCCAACCTGAGGACAAATGAATAGTAGATTAGAATTCAGCAGAAGCCCTAAACGCCAAAGCTCATTTAAATGATCTACTGGGAAACATTAAGTGTGATGACTGCAGTAACAATTGATCTAAACGAGCGAGGAAATGCCTTTGATTTATTTCAGTTGTTACCTGTTACTGGCGCTGGGGCTCTAATTTTTGTTTAGTTGTACCACACGTTTCTTACCGAGAGGTATGTATTTCTCAGGCGTGTTGATTTGTCTTTTATTATCGGGCACCAATGCGTTACGAAAAGGCGACATGCTTAGAATTAAACCACCATGCCAGCATTTCGCCCACCGTCCTTCCACCTCGTGTTCTGATGGACATTCAGGGCAGATTTTTGATCGGGGAATTGCCTTCCCGACAGCATCTCAATCTCTCTCTTAATTTAGGATTCCTTAAACAATCCCGCGGTGCAGCCTGGTGAATTATAGACACACGGCGGCTGCGGCTGCATTTTGATCAACTGATAGGAAATTCCATTTTCTGCTGCGCAGTGTCTCTAAGCTCTCCACGCGGCTGCTTAAGACTATAAGCACCAGTGAGGGACTCACAATTTGGAGCTTATTTTCCTAGACTCCCATTGTCATTCAGCAGAGGTAAATATTTAAAGAGGGTATTGAGCAGAGCACGGCGTACTCTGGGACATGGCAGCAATGTATATGGAGGAGAGCGTTTTATTAAGAGCAATGGCAGTCATATTAAAGTAAAGAATGTCTGACATGGGCAGGAAATTGCCAGTATATGACACAATTCCTCAATATACGGCAGTCAGCTGTACTGTAATTTTCTAGGACAGATGACAGAGGCAGAAAAATCCATCTAAAACAGCTGATTATAGTCTGCAGGCACATTCGACTTGATAATTATGCCGACCGCGAGGATTCTGACAGGGCTTGGGATATTTTCATTACGATTTCCAAATTTGCGAATATTTGCGCGGAACTTGTGGCGTATAATAAAGAGAACAAATGCTATTTAAGGCAGCCATTTTCACTTTTAAGAGCTTTTGCTATTCAACCTCTACGCGTAGGTCTATTTACCTGTCGACAACATGTAATCAAACAGGCACTGACATTAGCAACGACCTTAATGTAAGTTAAAAGGCTGATCTGCCTCGGTTCACACAGGCGTATGTTTGTCTGTACTTCAAATGGTGGTTGATGCACTTGCCCTGTTTATATGGTGTTCTCAAAGCAGCGGTCCAATAAAAACAAACTGTATCCTGTACACTCGCCCAGGTTTTGCTGCTATTGGCATAATTCTTATCTTGGGACGATCATTTCAGCTATAAGCTTGCATTCTCTTCCTATTTTTTTCTATGCATCTCTTCCTGCCCCTGCTGTTCCCTTCCTCAGGGCTTTGACTGTAACTATTTTACATGTTTTAAAATCAATTTTGTTCCAATAGTTCCTTAACTTACAACCAATGACTTATAATGGCACACATCATCACAGTCTTTTAAAAGAAAAGTCTAATAATCTATTTTTCAGGCTTAAAGACTCAGTTTTGAAAGCACAGTTACATCTACCGAAAAACTTTCCAAATATTTCCAGGCCCTATTGATTCTTGAAGGGTTTTGTGCCACATATGGTTCATCTAATACACATTTAATAGAATGTAATTTAAGACGTTTCCACATTAAGGATTCAATTCAGCAGTCATATTCTGATAAAGAATGCATAATTGAAATATTACAGTTTTTAAAATACAAATTAATGGCCCTGCATGTTCACTAGATTCCCAGTGTCGTCTTACGCCATTACAGATAATAAAAAAAAGTAGCAGGAAATAATGTATTTAATTAATATTCAAGCTGAGATAAACACATCCATGAGACTTAAATCACCAGAGCTGTAATGATCATTTCAGTTCATAGTCAGAAGCAAAATGGGATATAATTACAAACACTCATGATCCACTCTCATTCCCCAATGCAACACACTTAACCAGCGTCACAGTTTCAGACAATGGCTGTTCAAACCTATCTTGATGTAAATGATCACAAATGATTTACATCTGTAAAACACTAAATGCAATAACATATTTTGTTTCATGAATAAACAATGTGGATTTGAAAGGGAACAGTGAACTATTATGGTGAATAGCTGTAATATGTCAGAGAGAGGTTGAGGCTGTGATTGAGAATGATTTTAATGGCAACTATTATCCCTCTGCACATGCAATAATATGAGAGCTGTCATACCTTTTATCAAGATACTCTAGTAAACAAACAGCATTTCTCATGTTTAATCTATTTACAGTAATGCACTTTTTATCAGGATGTTTAATGTTCACCATGACTTATGACCAAATCAATCTGGAGAGTAATAAAGAAAATGAAATGCGTTTAATCTGAGATATGAAATGTGTTTAATTCAAATGCAAAAAATGCTGTCCATACACACCGAATTCACGCAGAGCTCTTTGTACCAGTTCCCCCTTGTATTTATATGCCAATAGAGGGCAGCAGATGAGAGAGAGACAGAGATGACAGACAGAGACAGCTGAGAAACCTATACTTCGCGTTTGGGTTTTGACATGAACGCTCTATTGTTACAGTAAGATAATACATCCCAACATGCAAATCCCTGTGCATTAACCAGCAATAAAAATGTCAGATTAGGATATTTTGTGGCATATTCAGGATCCACTCCTCTGCTCTCATGCCAGTACCTCAGAACACCTAAGCCTGTGTTTATTGGATGATAAGATATTAACTGAAGACATATCGTCCTTTCAGTCATGTATTACATATTATGCAGATTAATTAAACAATCTAATGAGCACATTACTGTAAATAAATGTTTGTTGAGAATCTTAATAAAAGGTATGACAGCCCTCATATTATTGCATGTGCAATGGATTAGTCATTACCATATGATATATGTATAAGCAGTGTAACTATTTCAATAACTTTATTAAATGTAATGTAACTGATTACATATGATTACTTTTTGATTACTTTTCTCAATTTCTAATGAATATTTTCAGCTGTTAATTATTTTCAAACATTTAAACCAGATAGGGTTAACCTTACAGTTGTACTCAACACTGAATATTGTCAGATTTTCAAAATGCTTCATCACTTGAATTAAGTGATGTATATATATATTTAAAGCACAGCCACCACAAAATCAGACTTTATCACCTCATTTTACTTTGAGATCATTCTGAGGTTAAATACAGATTTAAAATCATAACAAGAAATACTTTTAATAGCTATGATACTGTTTTTGAAATGAAATATTTGCATAGCTATGACAGGAAACACTGGCATCTAACAATATATATTTTCTGTCAAAGGGTTCATAAATAGATGAGTGGCTGGTAAAGATGTCTTGAGCTAGCAGACTAGCTCATTTGTAATCAATGGACATTAACATTGTAAAGGTTCGACATTGAAAGCTTCAGTGTTGATTGCATTTTAATATTTGGCAAACATATTTTGCTCTGAACTTTTATATTTGCGCCATTTTCTGATTTCTGGAAGAAATTATTTTTCCAGCACTGCAATGCATTTTTATCACTCACCACAGTGACAACTTTCAGACAGGTTGTAGCCTAAAGCTTTCAGCGGCAATGTGGATTGATGTAATTGTCAGACGTGGTGAGCTGCAAATTCAAACAAGAGAACCAATCAAAAGCATCAGAATAGCACCGCTGTACTAAACGGCTTTTAAATGGCAGCATACAAACAGTATGTCAAAAACAGGCAAAACAACAAATTAGTATTGTTCAATATATCCTAGCTTTTAACAGAAAATATTCCGATGTAACCCCCTTTGTAATCGTTTACATTTTCATAAGTAACAGTAAAAAAAAAAAAAAATCTGGAGAACTCATACTGACCACCGGCTACTACACTGTCAATTGGCAGCCCTACATTTAACCAAATGCAGAAAATAAACATCCACACTGAAAATTAACAACAGCGGCTCTCAGTGAACTGAAAATTCAGAGGGTGTGATATTATCAAACACAATTCTGCTCTCTTTGATCAAATTCCAAAATGGATGCCTCTTCCCTTGCATCCCGAGCACGCTGTGACGGAGGCCATTTGTTAAAATGAAGTGAAACGTCCAAATCGAGATAATGACACGAGACAGACGGGCAGCGAGGATGCTGTCTGAGAACATTATGGATTCAACCCCCACCCATTGGCGTGCTCTTCCTAGAAAAATGATAAAAACAAACAGGAAATTACTTGGTGTGAGTATTTTGACTGAAGAATGCACTTGTGTGCGTAGGTGCTGTCTGTACAACGACAACATGATGGTTCCACTCTATTTTTGAGAGAAAAAGTCACCAGTTGTCGCTCCTATCTGAATCCCGGCGATCTATCAGAAATCCCAAAGTATAGCTGCAAGTCTTTTTCCACCCCACTTACATAATTTACATAATTTCATGCATATTTTATACCAATGCATTACATCTTTTAGTATTGGTCACATTTCATTTGAGCCCTTTGTAATAATGCAGAATTTGTTTTAATGAATTATTCCGTTGCTACACAACCAGAGAGGCATTTCAAGTGTGTGTTAAGCAAATGCTACATCTAAGAATTATTCTGAGGAAAAAAAGTGAGCATGCACATGATGTTCTTTATTAAAAATTCAATATTACATGCATGTGTTGCCATTATCATAATTATTATTTCATAAAGTGCTGTAATTAAGTCTTACAGGCAGACGGACTATGATGATATGCTTTAGCCCTTGCCCTGCCAACTCTACCTGCCCCACTTTAGGCAGTGAAAGCTGACCTACAGTAACGCACACACATACGGTACGAACAAAAGCACCACCCTAGCTTATATTAGAACAGCTTGCACTAATCCCCAATGGAAAATGATTCCTACCGAGCCAATTAAAATTAGCAGAAACACTGGGTGCATCCTCTTGAAATCTGACAGTTGCACTGGGTTTGGAGAAGAAGAAAAAAAGAAGGTGAAGAAAAAAAGGAAGGCAAAATACAAGAAAATGATGTTAAAAGTCATAGAAGCCCGAGGCTAACAAACTTTTCATTGCCCCCCTCCCTTCTTTTGGCACTTATCTCTCCTCCAATACTTTGCCCATCTAAATAGCTAACGATCTCTCCTGGCACGCTCGCGTTTGCGCTTAACGCAGCCCATGTGAAGGATGACAGGGAGGGGGAGATGGGGGGAGACGGGGGTGTTGGTGGTGGTGGTGGGGTGGGGGACAATTGCAGCGTCTGTGGTCAGGCGCCCTGCCAGCGCAAACCGCTATTCCCCCATTCGACTGGCGGCACAAGTGCACCTTATTCAGAACCTACATATCCCCGGCTATTACAGCCTGGAACCCCGCCAAGCCAAACTTCTCAAGCATGCCAGAATCTAATGCCCTTTTTGATATGTGGCTTAAAAAACCACCGAGGGCTTCTGCAGGGTCCACTAAATTCTTATCATTCGCCCTTCTTCGCGCCCTATACCCGCCTACATTCATATGGAGATGTCTATACTGCTGCTATCATGAACCTTAAACATGCAGGAAGCATACATTACCAAACAACACGCTGGAAATGGAGGGAAAAGTATGTTGGCTTGATGAAATGGAAATGGATGAGGGACCTGATTGGCCCTCAGATAACTTCTGTCTGCTCCAGATGGAGTTCTCAGTTAGGCCCTGTCATCTCTTGTTTTTGATGGAGCTGTCTAAATGAACTCATTTATTTTTTTCACCTGAATGCTCTAGTCGCTACTACAACGGGAAGACATGTACTGAGGGGGGGGTCACAGTCAATTTGACTGCAGACCACTCTAATAGTCTACATAGATGAACTTAGGCATTCTAAAAGGTGGGAGCTTCTGTGCGCACACTGGGGAAAATCTGTTTGATATTCGGTTTGACTGAGCGCAGAGAGCCCGAGTGTTAGCTATCATCTCCTGTGAGCATCTGATAGAGAGATCGAGGAGATGAGATGGTTATCGGACTGTTTTCTCGCCCAGGAAGCAAGGGAGAGCAAGATTTTCCCAGATATGGTTTTAAACGGCAATGCAACCAAACGGTGAATTCATTTAAGGCTAAAGCACATTTACTTGCTGTAATGCATGCATTATGGGGCCATACATAAATAATGCAAATGCACAGAGATCACAGATAGGTTACAGGCCTTTGACGACAAACATTAATTAATATACAGTTTTTCTTAAACTGGCAGTAGAGAGCAGAGAAAAGTAAAGGGATTTGTGGACATGGTTAGTTTCTTTTCATAATCTGCCTATTAGCACTAAACTGTGAAATTCACAAACCCATGACAGGGCCACTGTTACTGGCAAACTCACAGGGCTGTGGTTTGACTTCCCTAGAGAACTCTCTCTCTAACTGTCTCTCTCTCTTGTCTGATAAATCCATTTGAATGTCCCCAGCCACATTACAACGATAGAGCGGGAGAGGACGCACAGATATTGCGTTAATTGGTGTGAAATTTGTATTGCCAGAGCAGGATATGCCTTTATTGGTGCAAACTTTCAAAGATACATGTTTGATTTTAATTCTGCACACTGTCATTCTGGATTGCGTTGGTTGTCATTTAATGGAGAGGGGATGCTAGGGCCTGTAATTACATTTGTAAATACATGACACTTTGACAGCACAACTTTGGTGATTTTACTGCCCTAATTTGGCCAGAGTTTCATCAGCTTGTGCTGATCTTCATTAGACATAATAGAGAAAGAGAGAGAAACAGTGACAGAGAGTGTTTATGGAGCTGACTGCACTACAAAATTAGCTTAATTTACTGAAAAGGATGATAATCAATAAATAAACTAAATGGAAGAATAAATTTTTCACCATTTTCTCAACAAAAATAATACAAATCTTCAGAATTGTCCCTAAAAAAAAAAAAAAATTGAATAAAAATCTATTGTCTCTAATCATCATAAGCTCTCATACATTACCATTCAAAAGTTTGGGGTCAGTAAATAATTTTTTCTTTTCTTTTTCTTTGTTTCTTTTTGTGCTAATTTTATTCAGCAAGGATTCAATAAATGGATCTAAACTGACAGTAAAGATATTTATAATGTTAGAAAAAAAAGAAAAAAAAACATATTTCCCGCAAAAATATTTGAAAGCACAACCGTTTTTATTACTGATAATTTCTGGAGCATTAAATCAGCATATTAGAATGATTTCTGAAGGATCATGTGACTGAAGACTGGAGTAGTGTTGCTGAAAATTCAGATTTGGAACAAATTAAATTTTAAATTGTAAGGATATTTCACATTCAAAAAATATTACCAACCTAACTTTTGAGTGCGAGTGTATACAGTATTTAAATATAAATCACAAACTGTGACTTAAAGCAATCTTTGTGATACATTTTTTGAATGTAGCACAGTATATGCTTCTTAGCGGTACTATAAACAGCCATTTTTAGAAATCTTGGTCAAAAAATATTATTGAGGTCAAATTGCCCATACATTAAGCTTTTGTTGCTGTTTTAAATACATTCCAGATTCAGTGTGGCTGAGTGATGCCGCTGTTATTGTGAGCCTGTCAGATGGTATTTTAGCATTTTGCTTAGATATGTCATCCTCCATTACGGATCAGCTTGATTCATCATGTAAGCGCACAAGCTCTCTCACTGTTGTCAAATTCTGACACCACACACATCAGTTGCCATTGGGAGCTTCTGACCTCATGTGACACCTTCATTTTGTCATTCACTGGAAAAGATTAGATTGCCGTTGATTTCTTTTACTATATATGCTAATGTCTCTGGTTTCACAAAAACAATGGCACACAGTCAGCTTCACATGTAACACTCACTATACAGCAAGGGTTGAACGGAGGCATTATAAAGTGGATCTGTGTGCTGTTCCATATCTCAAATGGAGCTTGTGACATGCTTAAATACTCACATATTGTTTGAGTCAAAGCCTCAGTTCTGGCCTTTTCTGATCTCGTCCTCTCTCCTCTCCCACTGCTCCTTAAACTCTCCTGTCCAAAAAAAGACACACACACACACACACACACACACACACACACACACACACACACACACACACACACACACACACACACACACACACACACACACACACACACACACACACACATTCTTAAACACACTTTTTTTAAATCCTTTTTGAAAGAAGTCTCTTATGCTCATCATAAATACAGTAAAATAATACAATAAAAAGTAAAATTGTGAAATACTATTATAAAATAATAATAATTCTTCAGTGTGACATGATCCCTCAAAAATCTGAAAAAAAATCAGCTCAAGAAACATTTCTTATTATCAATGTTGAAAACACTTGCGATCCTTAACATTTTTGTGGAAACTGCACAATCATTTTTTTCTCAGGATTTGTTGGTGAATAAAAAGTTAAAAAGAACAGCATTTATTTGAAATAGAAATCTTTTGTAACAGATCAATTTAATGCATCCTTCCTGAATATTTATTTGTGCCAGTGCTTTAATTAGCATACTGTACTTTAGTATTGAGACATTTAGCACAGTCAAATCAGAGACATTGTAAGGGGAGGACATAGACCACTTGGAAACAAACAAACAAACAAACAAACAACATTAAAATTGCTTACAGTTGAAAGAGCCAATCGCCTTTTTCATAGAGGCATAAATATTTATTTGAAGTCACACCCTTATAATAAAAGAGTACACTGCCTGTTACAAGTGTTTCTGCATGAATTCAGGTATATAAACTTAGCAACAAAAATTTTTTCCCTTTTTTGGTATACTGTATTTGTTTTTCATGCCTGCACAATGAACCATAAACAATTATTGCACATGCAACAGTGGAACAGTCCTTAAAACCCTAAAAGTTTACAGGGAGTAGACAATGAAGGTTACAGTTACAATAACTTAGGACACTAAAGAAACCTTTCTACTGACCCATCAAGATGCCCAGGGTCCCTGTTCACCTGTATGAACATGCCATAGATCTACTGCAGGGAGACATGAGGACTGCAGATGTGAACAGAGCAATAAACTGCAATGTTCGTTATGTAAGATATCTAAGATACAGTGCTAAGACGTCCCCCCAGACGTGTGCAAGAACTTGCTAGTGCCTTGGTGGAAGAGTGGTGTAACATCTCACAACAAGAACTGGCAAATATGGTGCAGTCCATGAACATAATATGCACTGTAGTTCTTAAAGCAGTTGGTGGACACACAAGATCCTGACTGCTACTTTTGATATTGATCCCCGCTCTGTTCAGGTACTCATTCCATTTCTGTTCATCAACTGTCTGTGGAATTTGCTCAGTTTATGTCCCAGTTGTTGAATCTTTTTGTTCATACAAATATTTACGCATTACAAAATTTGCTGAGGGGAAAAAAAAACCCAGTTGAAAGTGAGAGGACATTTCTTTCTTTTTTCTGAATATATAATATACACAGTATACATATATCACAATCTTGGCCAACATTTTTGGAGAGTTTGGTCTTTGTCGAATAGATAGGAACTGCACTGCATGACTAGCATTCGGTTTTTTAAATCTGTACTTTTGCACATCCCTACCACATATGCATGAATATATCCTCACATTTCTCCTCCTTTAAGCAAAGCAATTAGACTACAGTCAGCATATGGACTCAAGGCTAGATTAATTTCTCCACACTGATAACAAAACACCCCTGTCCTAAGATGTCATTAGCTAAAAAATTGAATTATATGATTTTTCTAATATGGAGAATGAAGTGCTCACTGATCTTCATTCGTCAGGTTCCATCTCCAATGAGTGGGCTCGGGGGAGATTTCCCTCATTCAGTGGGAATCTTTCAAGGTTGAATAAAAGAAATGGTGGTGGGTCCCTGAGAGAGGGAAGTGATCATCATTTTCACCTTCAACTTCTCTTTGATGTGGCAGAGTCAATTTTTAATCAGCTACCATCGGGCCTGGCTTCATTTCTCCTTACAAAGTCCTATTACTCCCCACTTTCTGGGAGGAGGTGATAAGGACAATGCTCTCCTCTCTCCCTCCGTAGAGCCTCACGTATGATGAGTCCCTTTGGAGAGGCTTGATAAAAAAGAGGGGACTGAGCTGGGAAGGATAAAGGTCACCTCTCTTTCAGGATTAACCCTTCGCGTCCCACTCCGGCTAACAGGGGCGAAGAGGATCTTGTAGGAGCCGGGGGAACTCAGGGGTTAACGCGCTCTCAATGGGCCGCGACCAACGGCGGAGTCCGTTTCTGCCTCGATCGCAGATGCTGATTGTCAGACGTCGTTTAAATGGGCTTGATCTTGACACGTGATCATGCTGAGCGTTCAGGTTCAACTGCATGAGAGAAGGTGAAAAGAGCCCACCAATCCCCTGCCCCCAGAGGGCAGCTGTGACCTAGGCAGGGTCATTGAGTGGTTTTACATTTCTCCCCTGCCTCTCTTCACTAATCAGGACTAGTTAGGCTTCTCCATGCATGATTCTTTGTCTGGAAATGAGCGCAGACCATGACCCTGCATACAAGTTCACATTCAGATACCATAAAGATGCAGTTGGTAATCAGCATAGAGTGGCCCAATCTAAGCTCAGCGTGGCCCAGACAGACATCTCTCCACCCTCATTTACAGTCCAATCAGGTGCATATGCCCTGCATCTGTCTGCCTTTTCTCCTTTCAATCTTAAAAAGCCAATTTATCGAGTGCTGCTCAGGTTTGGCTCGCCAATACCTATAATGTTCCTTTAACAGACAAGTTTGTTTTTAACGTCTGTTATTTCCTACATAGGCGTATTGCCACTAGTTCGACTATAATATTTAAAATTACTCTTTATGAACATTTTCTGTCCTGTGTCGACATTTTTTCTTTCTTTTTTTTCTATTGAAACAGGACGTTTGGGCTTGATTTCCTACTTCTAATCATAGCAGGTGATATTAGGAGGATCATTATGAAGACATTCAGATTCTAAAGAGCATTTGATTGAACAAAACCTGTGTCCTGTGTGTCAGATAGACTGTACATTTTTAATGCATTTATCTGCTAAAATTGAATTTGCCCATCATTCAGGATTGCACTAGCATATAACAGAGCTAAAAAAATAAAAATAAAAATTACATCACAGTATATATCACATCAAAGTATTCAAAAAACAGCAAGTCTGTTAGACAGACAGAGAGATGGAGAGCAAGAGATAGATAAAATGAAAAAAGGTGAAAATAAAAGTGTACAGGGTGTTCTTGAATGCAACACAGCTGTAATCTGTCATGATGGATTCAGACTCCTACGACTGTGGAAATATCTCACACAGCTGGTTTGATGATTCTCCTAAATGTCTGTCATTGGAAAGAGACTATATGGTTACTTTGCTAAAACAGAGCAGAAATGTAAGGCCAAGCTGGTGTGCCCATCGCCCACGTGCCTCGTCTTAACGTCATTTGAAACAGCCGAGTTCAAGGTGAGAAAATGAACACATGTGTATGCATTTGCGTGTGCGTATGGCATGAAGGCCCCGGAGTTATTTTCATTTCCAATGGTGAAATAAAATAATGCACCATAATCTCATGGGTAATTGTCAACATCCCTGGCTGGAGAGGGCTCCCACAGTTTGCGTAGAGAAAAAAAAAAAAAAACTAATTTTGGGAGGGACGAAAGTACTGCATGGCAATATTTTCACGGTACCATCATTTTCCAGAGGACCACACGCACTACGACCACATCTTCATTAACTCAAATTATAGCAGGAAGTCAGGGAGGAGACGATACTGGTTTCATTTTTTTTCTTTTAATAAAAAGTGCTCGCTATGTTGAAAATGAGAACTTATGTTCAAGAGCGGTTTTTTGAGGCGGGACGGGGGCAAAATTAATCCCCCTGCTAGGCTAAAGTGAGTTAAAAACACATCAAATGCCAGCTTAACCTTAGAAACCCTCATCGGGTTTAAACAACAACAAATGATGATTCCACACCATTGTTTCCAAGAGACTCTTTCTTCCCGGTACTTTTGGCTTTGGTTTGGAATCTTAAAAGCCTGTGGTTTTATTTTTAATGACTATGCCATGGATGTGAGGCTGAGATCTGTGTGCATGCATTAAAAAGGAGTATTTTTAACTGTGACATTGCAAATGACTAATACCACTAACAAGCCATGTCTTCCCTCATTAAAATGTATAATCCTTGGGTTAAAAAAAAAAATCAGTTGGTTAATGTTGCTTCGCCTCTTGCGGATGAGAGTGAATGCCACACTAAGAGTCCTGCATCTCCAAACAGTCCCTCATTAACACAGTGAAACGGCTACTTTTCTTCACAGAAGGGCCATTTCAAAGAGCAGTCTTAAAAGTCTATTTGTTTAGCCAACAGATCCTGGTCCTTTTTTATTTTTTGCCTATTTATTCCATGGCATTCATTAACATTCAAGACATATTTATACTTAAGGGTGTCTATATGCACATATGTGAGTGAGTGACAGTGAAAGAGAAAAAGAGAGATTGTGGAGTCTAGCAGTTCATTTAATGATCAGAAGAGCAATCAGCTGTTTTTAAAATCACAATGTTTGATTTTTATGCTGCTGTAAATACAGCAAGGTTTTTAAATAATGACAAGAACTACAAGCTATTAATTTTTTGTTGTGCTTGCTACAACAAACATCATTACTGTTGCACGTTCTTACCATTTTTATTCTATAGTTTTTATTTGTTCAAGTCCATAACTTTGTGTTAAAGCCCCCCTGCAGTCATTGTATCCCTTAAAACTCATCTTTGATCATCAAAATGGTATTAAATGTTTTTTTTTTTTCTGTGAAACTGAAAATAATTTCTTTATGCCTTATAGCATGAATGCAACTCTACTCCATTGCTTAATTTAGTATACGCGAGCCCATGGATATGCAAAGTCCCCAGTTCCACTCAATCTCACCAACTCGGACAACCTGATCCACTCGGTCAAGAGTGGTAAACACTGCACAATACTGATTTAATTCAGCCATATATGTTTGAACCAGAAACTGATTCAGAAAAAAAAAAAAGAAGAGGAAGAGCGAATTATACAGGGTCGTCTACAAGTCGATATATCAGAATGCTAATACGTTTTATATATCGCTCTCTACAACATCAGACACATAATGGTAATTGATATGATGATTAGCCTTTGGCTTGACTATGTTATCAAACAGCTAATAATGTGTTGCTAATGTTACATAAACCATGTTCCCATTCACCAATTTAGAGCCAGACAGCTGCCTTCTAAAAATCAGCATCCTTAGAAACGTTTTGAACATCATAGGAAGTCAGTGGAGAAAGGCATATATTTCATCATAACATCCTAATATACATCATTCACCCACTAAATTGGTATATTTACCCTATTTTCCTGTCCCTTCTTAAAGGTGTTTAAGGAAAAGCCCCGCCCCACGCATTGACGGGATTGGTTACATGTTTGTGACAGTAGGAAACAGGGGCGGTTTCAAACCACATTTTTGAGGCCATCTTTGGTGCACTGCAGTTTAAGGAGAAGATACTGATGAATTCGCACATGGTTTGTCTTAAAGCATATTAACACCACATAGACATATAAACAACATTAAAGGGATAGTTCGGCCAAAAATGATATTAAACCCATGATTTACTCACCCTCAAGCCGTTCGAGATGCATATGTCAATCATTTTTCAGACGAACACATTTTCAGTCATTTTAGAAAATGTCTTAGATCTTTCAGTGGTTATAATGTCAAGTTATGGGGTCCACCTCCTTCAAGTCCCAAAAATGTGCATGCATTCTTCACAAAAGTAATCCATCCGGCTCCAGGGGGATAAACGAAGGCCTTCTGAGGGAAATCCGTGCGGTTTTGTAAAAAAATATACATATTTAAAACTTTATAAATGAAAATAAATGGCTTCCGGCAACGGTCGACGCGCGTTCACGGGAGATGGATGCCGGCGTATGACGTAGGACGTAGCGTAGGAACCGTCATGACGTAGAACGAACGCTACGCTACGTCATACGCCGGCATCCATTTCCCGTGGACCACTTTATAACCACTGAAAGATCTGAGACATTTTCTAAAATAACTGAAAATGTGTTCGTCTGAAAAATGATTGACATATGCATCTCGAACGGCTTGAGGGTGAGTAAATCATGGTTTTAATATCGTTTTTGGCCGAACTATCCCTTTAATAACTTGATTTTCACCACAGCGGATCTTTAAACGTTTAATTTATGCAAGTCAGTTTGTTCAATGAACATGAATGATAGCCTATCTCAAATCATGAAGCTTGTATATGTATTTCGTTTGGAAGACAAAAAAGCCTTACACCGTGTCTACACCGGACGTGACCGTTAATGCATCGCACCGCAACAGCTAGCAGTTGTCTACACTGGACGCGACAAAGCCACCGTTGCAAATTCATTTGTCCTGATCAATGAGAATTATCGCGAGTGCTTGGAGTATGTCTTAAATAGAATGCATTGGTTTACTGTCAGGGATTTGTCTTGTCTTGTCGTGTCGCGTAGACAACATCACTGATTATAATGGGTTCTATTGTCTTTCGTCACGTTGCATAGCGTGTAGACACTGTGTTATGGTGTGTGCACACCAAAAGCGAATTTAATTATTTGCGCGAGTAGATTACATACAAAGTCAATGTAAAGAAGCGCCGGGCGACGCAAATGACGCAAATTTTACTCGGGGGTGGGCTCTTTTAACTCGGGCAGTAAGCAAACACCTGAGAAACCACTCAGAACACTATAGCAGCTGCATAGCAATGTGATTAAACCTTTAGAACAACTGCATACTGTAGCAAACACCCAGAAAACTTAAGAGGCTGCATAGCAAGTACTTGGCAATGTGATAAAAACCACGCAGAACAACTGAATATCAACCTAGCAAACACCTAGAACATCCAAGTAACTGCTTGGAAATTTGCTAAAAACAACTCAGAACACATTAGCAACCGTATAGCAAAACCCTGGCAACCACCTTATCTGCATAGCAATACCCTAGCATTACAGCAGAGAGTTTTGCACCTGAGGCAAGCACCTGAAGAAAACATAAAATATCAAATTTGTTTTATCATCTCATGTTTTGAGAGAAATTCACAAGATGCCAAAGGCAACACATTAATAATATAACAGCATTTGTGAACAAAGGCAAAATAAAGTCTTGCCAAACAACACTGCAGACTAAATGGTCTTCACACACAGCACATGGCATAATTGTAAATGATCATATCTATGCTAATCAACCGTTGTCATCTTCATTAAACAGGAAAGGCTGTTCTAAGCAAAAGAAAAGAAATTGGCCAGCCACGGTGGAAACAAACTGGCCCGAAATAACAATGTATTATTAACATGCACAGTGCAGGCAAAGGGTGAATCATCCCTTTGCTTATTTATGAGTAGAATCACTAGGCACAGATGAGAGCTCATTTTCTCAGTAAAATATATGGCCTCAGACCCCTAACTGCAATGCACACAAGCATCCACACATACAGGACCTTTAACAAATACTAAAACTTCAACATGAACAAAAACCTCAGATGGAAGAGATTTACACATTTTAAAGTTTAAAATAAGCAATAAAAAAAATATCTGAATTCACAATTAGGAACCTGTATGATTTTCTATCTTATAGGGGGTAGCCTAATAAGTGTGGGGAAAAAAGTTTGAATTCTAGACCTGGAAAAGTCATGTTTTTTTACGAATAAACATTTCTAAAACAAACTCTAAAACCATTGTATCAAGTAGAATTGGTCAGTATAACAGACTTTAAAAAAAATCCTTATCAAGTAAATCACAAACAATTGGAAAAGTTGAGGCCTTCAAATGAATGTTGCTGACAAAAAGGTTAAGAACGACTGCTTTTACATTGTTTCACTGAATACATTGTCTCAACATCCTTGTTTTGTTCTTTCTTCTTTCCTACTGCTACTACGGCAATATGGAATCATTTTCTCCATGTCATAAGGGTGCTCTTAAATGCACAATACTTGAATCAGGTTCTGAATCATTCGGGTCACTTCATGGACAGGTCACATCACACTCTGCATGTCTGAGAGCTTTCTCACAGGTGTGTCAACCGCTCGTTTCTGCGACCAGATGAGGTGCAACGTTTCTCTCTCTTCTTATACGTGGCGGCAGGTCATAGCCGAGTGTAACTGGGGTGGGTGTGAAGGCTCATGGGAAAAGAGAGAGAAGGGTGAGATAGAGAGTTGTGCACTGCCTGCTAACAGCTCTTTTGTAGACTTCTCTGCTTTTCCAGCTTCTTGTTCTTCTGGTTACTTTTGCTGCACAGCTGCATGGATACGCACCGGCTCCTCATTACCTACACTGTTTATGGAATTATAGCACCATTTGGTCTAATTAAGCACACAGTGTGTGTTTATGCATGTCAGAATCCACTAAAGGGAACAAGGCAATATTTATACAAGCCTCTGCCTGCCTGGAGCACAGCAGCTCGCCTGTGAATATTTGGGGCACGTGTTGATCGTGTTCCACAAAATTGCACAGGGCACATAATGAAAATTGCAACACTGTTGCTTTGCTTCATCGATTTGTTGATCAACCTCCGACAGAACTTGACATTCATAGCTAGACAGAGTGTTTGGAGGGGGCAACGCCAACGGTTCCAAACATGTTGGAGTAAACATGCATGGCATTTAGGAGCCATTAATCGGCAACCATTACTCCACGGGTACATTTCTCACGGCTGGTTTCACGCATAAGGCTTTGGAAATGCAAATGGGATATATAATCTGTTTTCTTGGTCGTGTTTTGTTTGGTATGAATGCATAGACATGATATAATGTGCAATTTTCACATGAAAATGACCAATTTAAGAGATTAGAGCTGTTAATTTACAGCCGATTTTCAGCGTGAACCATGAAACAAAACAAATAATAGCCTCCAAACGTGATTAGACAATCACTTCATAGAAAACACTGACAAGCCTTTGATAAGGCCTTCTGAGGATAAGCCATCCTAATAGAACAAGTTATAAGACGAAGATGTGACAACATTACAAAGCAGTGACACTGAACTCACGATTCAGACTCTGTCTTCTAAATTAATGAATTTGAAATATTTTTTAAATGTAAACTTATTTTTCAAACTTATTTTTGAGCTTTAATGCTAATTAAAGAATCTTCTGGGCTTCATTCAGGCTTAACTCTATTGGTGTCAATTACCAATATTTTACATGTCCTTCAGCTTTCTTTTTCTTTTTTATAGGTTTTTGCTACTTTTCAACAGCCAGTCTACTCCAGTCTTCAGCGTCAGTTTTATTAAAACTTGTTTTAATAACTAAAAATGTATTATTACATAATAAATTAGCTATGATACATTCAGAGAATGCAATCGCCAATGCGCAGAGAGCAGTGTTGGGGAAAGTTACTTTTAAAAGTAATGTGTTACAATATTGCGTTACTCCCTAACCATTTATTGCAGGTACTGTATGTGTAATATTCTGTCAACAAGGAGACAAGAGAGCTATCAGCCAATAAATGGGAAAACAAAGTAACTTGCATTACTTATTTGAAAAAGTAACTTGTCAATTTAAAAGTAATCCATTAAAAGTAATCCTTTACTAGTAAAACTTGGAAAATAGTAATCTGATTATGTAACTCGCGTTATTTGTAATATGTTACCCCGAACACTGGCAGAGAGCATGGGGACGTCCCAGACTATTTGAAGGCAAAAAAACAAAACAAAAACAGGCTGCCAAAACTAAATCAACAAACTAGACTCTTCCACTTTTTTTCTGTAAATGATTCTTCAAGCATGATTATAGCTATAAATACAGGACGAGAGAAGAGCCATGTAGAGACATAGAGATTTCATCTCTTCTAATCAAAGATCTGAGACAATAATCTGTTGATACTGCAGGTGCATTATTCTCACACTGCGATTATGCCCATCAAATTATGGCCTCTCATCACAAACCTCATTTGCACTCCAGAGGTTATCTTTCCAATCAAATATCCTGGGGATGCTGTGATTACAAGCCTATCTAAGAGTGGCCACCGGTGGATGGTTGACAGTTTGTGAAGTATAATCATACGCAGGTCTCATCTGCATAATTCCTCTCAGTCTGGACATGGTCTGAACAGCTCATACTTTTTTATCACGTGCTAAACAACTGATTATACATAACGGTTTCTCCCACAAGGAATGTTAATTCATTAACTTGATGACCCATTTTAAGGAATATCTAATTAACTGTGCATTCAAGTGTTTCCATTTTCACGTAATTATACAACAGCTAATGACATTCTCAAATATTAACCCAGGTCTATTAAGAGGTAGAGGTCTTTCCCCTGATTAACTAACCTTGTTAGGTGTCATTTTCCACATCAAGGTGGAAATAAGCGATGAAAAAAGACAAGATTGGCTTTGGGTACCACAGGGAATGTCTGACATGTATGACACCATCCACTCGCAAAATAAAAAAAACTAGCTAATTCTAATTTCTTCGTTGAGTAGAAAAAAAAAATCAAGGTGACATTCAATTACTCATGATTTTTTGACGGGCTTAAAAATGACAAGTTAACAAGATATAGATTTGTATGAACTTTGGTTCTCAGGAAGCTTCCCATGCCAGTGCTGTCATAGCAAATACACTATTAATTTAATTCCAGGCCTAATCACTGAAGTATAAACAGGGGAAAAAAACACTGATGGATCATAGTCAGTCAACAGTATGATGTTTTTGGCCGTAACTGCATTCAATCTAGCTCATTTCATTCATAAAAGGATGTGAATTATGGGCTGTTATGAATAGAAAGTGCAGAAATTAGAAATCAAATCCTGTCTGACTTTATTCTTGCCCTGCAATCTATGCAGATTAGACAGGGGCAATTTAGTCGCAGCTGCCATGCTCATTTTCCTGCCATTACACTTGAATGAAAGCAAGACATTCCATTATTATTTAGAGCAGGAACGACGGCTAGGGGAAGTTGCTGAAAATTACAAATTTTCTTCTTTTTTTTTCTTTTTTTTTTTGGGCCTGACTTAGTGCGGTCATTACTTCAAACATCTTAGTTTAAATCAATATCAGTAATGATTCATTCTTATGATTAAGAGGCAACTCCATCTGTAGGTGTCAGGTAATTACCGCGATGACCTGTAATGAGAATATTTCACAAGACTCCCACTTCCACTTTTCCTTTCTATCTACTCTCTCTCTCTCTCTCTTTCGCTGCTGTAATTACCTCCTGTTCTGTTGAGAGCTGTCCACAGTTATCAGTCACTGACACTGGACTCGGGGCAGGGCTGCTGTGGTGAGAGATGCGGGGTCCTACTGTACCTGATCTACCTCACATACCTCATTAGACACATCAACTGATGCTGAGACAGCGGATCAGACAACAAACAGGGGGATTTTAAAGCCCTTATAGGGAGAAGGGGAAATTCAGGTGATCCCTTACATCAACTTCCAATAAGGGGGTTTCATTAAAAGAATAACCAAACTTAGACCACCAACAGATGAACCCAGTTCTCTTTGCATTTACACTATTCCTGGTCTAAAAAGTGAGCTCCGATCTTTTGCTTCATTCTATTTGTATTATAGAATGTATTATATTATTTTTATTTATTTATTCATTTATTTAAATTAAAATAATAATAATAATAATATATAAATAATAATAAATATTATTATAAATAAATTGTTAAAAATAAGTCATAAACACATAATAATAGTAATAGTAACTTAATATTTAATTTATAAATTATTATTATTAGTAGTAAAAACAATGCTCTCTGATCTAACAGTTCCGTTTTTAATGAATTCTTGTAAATAAATCATAAATGCATAATAATAATAATAGAAACTTAATATTTAAATGATAAACTATTTATTTTTATTATTATTATTATTATTATTAAATACATAATGCTCTGAGATCAGTTTTTGCATTCACACTATTCCTAGACTTGGGCTTGGATCTCATTTTGCTCCATTCTTCATTTACTGTATTTGCGCATTTTACTTGTTGATGTATTTTTTTAAATTCATTTAATCATTAATTAATTAATTTAAAACAACAATAATAGCTATTATGTAAATAATAATACACATTATAAATAAAATATTATAAATAAATCGTAAATACATAATAATAATGTAGTTCATTCAATCTCATAAAACAAATGGTAAAAAAGCGGTCACTGGGACGGTACCTGTTAAAACGGATCTGTGTACCTTTGAGGTACTAATATCCATGTTTTAGGTACAAAGGTGTTCCTTTTGAAAGGGTACAGCCCCAGTGACAGCTTTTGTACCTTGTTTTTTAAGTGTATAATTAGGAACGTTTACATAAAAGCCAGATTTCTCACTCTCAGATCACTGAAATGAACCAAGTGTAATTTGTTTTATAAATATTATAATATTATGGGGGGGAAAAAAACATTGTTTGAAAAAAAAGAGTATTTATTCTACTTTATCAGCAATCCATAAACATAAATGACTAATCTACATGGCCTGTTTAGATAAGAAGGCGTAGTATAATTTTACGTATTTATTGCAGCATTGTGAAATATTTTCCCCTTCTTTTTCAAAATCTCAGCATCGTATGGTGAACATAAACATTTTTATCTCTATCAAAAGGGAAACCTAAAAGGGAAATGTCACACTTTTACTTACTCCTGATAAGATTCCTTCCTTTTTTCTTTTAGGGCTTTTGCCATTTATCTGAGGAAATGAAACAGCTTTTAACTCTGTTTTTCTGAAGTGGATGTCTTTCATGGATTTGAAATCAGACAGCAGGGTGGACTCATGGCGGGCCGAGCGACTTCACCTGCTAGTTAAGACAGGAACAGCTCTCACGCTGGGTCGTGTGGGCTTTGTCAGGAAGACCGAGAGAGTTTCTTTGTGAAAAAGTTGATTCATCTACTGCCTTTAAAGGTTTCTGAACTGCAGTTTGGCATTAAGGGCGAAATGGCATTGCTAAAGTGCTCAGCTGTGCTATCAACTGTTCGCAAGGGAAATGGATTTAGTTACATGCGCACCAGAGCAAACTACACATCAGTGTTACCATCATCATCATAAAGAGCTCCGAGGCCTTTCCAACATACCTGTCTGCAAACTTTAACGGCCTCCATATTGGATTTCAGCTTTGATGGAACCTCTTCAACTTGACTGAAGTTACAGGCAACCAGATTATCATGCTGACTCCTGTACATGAGAGAAGAATGAACACAACAGGGCCATCAAATGCATCGCCGAGGAGGAAAACACAGCTTTGTTAAGGCTTTCAGACAAAAAGCATTATTCTGATAACAAGACCCCGTTTAGGACAAGTAGACATGATTGGTGGAAAATGGCTTCTTTTAATCAAAATGCAACAAGATCACTCTTTCAAGAAAATGTGAGGGGCGTTTGCTTGTGTAAAATCTGTTGCCGCAATGCTAGGGAAATCCACACATCCCAATAGCAAAAACCACGCAAAAACTCTGGAATTTCGGCTGAGGACAAAAGATTTCCACATGAAGATGAATACAAATTGCTGCTTAGTTTGAAAGTGACTTTTGTGTGAGCTATACCTATTTACACACAAAATTGTATACTTTTTTATGAACTATGTACCTTTTTGCCATTAAATTTGGCCAAAATGTTGCTAGCATGAGTCCAATAAGTGCCCATTGGCCTTACATGGCTTGGCTTCTGAGATTCTTCTTTAGTTTTGTTGTCCACCAGGTGAAAATCGCATGTTTGATCACTTAGTAACCTATCAAGTTGTCTCAACAAACCACATTATTTGAGATAGCATTCAAGTCCATAAAACAAAAAATATATATATTCTGCCCAAAGTGTAACACGGGATTCAACCTTTAGTATGAGCAATAATAATGATTATGCTCGCCTAAGAAAGCACCGCTAATAAACATGGGCATGGACATTTCATAAGAGGCCTAATAACACTGAAACATGTTGGGGCTTGAGAGTCTCCAAAAATGTACTATCCATTAAAATGTTTTAAACATGACATCTCTTCTGTTGTCTCTGAATCTTTTGAAAGGAGTTGGCCATCTAATTAATCGTCTACAGCACACTGAGCATAACATAACCTTCTCTTCCAGACTTCCAAACAGACCATTTTATTGCTCAAATGATCATGTACAGAGGAGGGCCGCATTAGCATGCAACTTTTTAAATACTTTTGTGTTTCATGAACGCCGTCGTAAAGCTCTGCCTATATTGCCTATTAAAGTACTTCTAATCTTAATTTCCTTGTACTGTGTAACCCAAGTCTTTCATCTTATCTTAGTAAAGAGCAATGAACAGGAAGAGGACCATCATGCTTGAGTTGCATATTCATCTCTAATGAATTCCATATCCCCCCACACAAACTTTATATCCTATTAGTGATGAGGAACGAGAAGGAGGAAAAGAAGAAAGCCAAGATGCAACATGCCAATTATGTAGATTTTTTTTTTAAAGAACAAGATTCTGTTTGACAAGTCATAACGGTCCTCTTCAATATTATGTTATCTGGTCATTTTCATCAGACTGCATCTAATCAATTGATATTAAAGAGCATGTTTTGCAAGGCCATGGAACGAAACAACAAGATCAACTAGAGCTTTTCTTAATAAATACTGTAATAACACAGGCCTCGCCATGTCCCACAGTAATGAGAACCCATTTCCTTGCAAACCAATTGCATGTCTAGAGAACAAAACAAAAAAAGAACAAAAAAAGGAAAGATGGCAAAAAATATGGGGAAAAAAAGCCTTATGCTTGATTTTCAGACAAAAATTAGAAGACCAGGACTATATGCTGCTCCAAGCTTTCACCAGCCAAATGTTTAATATCTGTAACCTTTCTGCCAGATATATTTTTGTGAAGTTTCAGCTAATAAAGCACTAATTGCACCTTCTCTGCTTTCTGTCTTTGGCATTCTGGAACGGGAAAGATTTTGCGTTAATTCTGATGTATTACAGCTGTACGTCTGTGCTGTTTTTTAGGACAGCGAAGCATTTCGAGAGCCAAGTTAGTCATCGTCTTCCTGGCTTTGCGTGCCAGCCATTAATAAACAAAGTTGAGCCTGAAAGATCCCTCTGGTCTATCTTGTCACATAGCTTTTTAATTTAAAACCTTTCTCCCTTTGTGCAAAATGGGAAAGTACAGTAATTCTTGGAGATAAAAAATAACTAGAAACAGACATGGGGCATCTTTTGTGAGTAATCGCGTACACATTAGATTTTAATACCCTTCTTAATTCATAAACGTGGTCTGCTATATGTTTGCCAAGACTGAAATATATGATAGTTTTTTAGTACTTTTTACTCAAATGAAAATATCTCAGGGTAGATTTTTTTTAAAATGTCACAACAACAACAAAAAAGCTATTGAGTTAAATGATACAATACAACTGAATGTGTCCTTGCTGCTTTGCTGAAACCAAAAAGTGTTTATTTAGTATTTATGTAAATAAAGATTATATATAATTTTTATTCACTTGTACCATTTAACATATTCAATATATATATATATATATATATATATATATATGAAATCAAATATAAAATTACTTAAAAAAAAATGTATGGAGAAAAAAAAACTATGGGGCCCATCAACTGTTTGGTTACTGATATTCTTCAAAATATCTTATTTTGTATTCAGCTAAAGAAATAAATGAATACAGGTTTGGAACAACTTGAGGGTGAGTAAATGATGACAGAATTTTCATTTTTGGATGAACTATCCCTTTAAGGAAAAGCAATTACACTTAAAACACAAAAATCTCAGAAGGTGTTAAAATTAAAGGCTAAAATTCAGTAGACTTATATGCAAACCATGTTTATTCAAGATATAAAACACTACATTTGACACTTCTCATCCGGGATGATAGCTCATCCTGACCGAAGCCACTAAACCTCACCACATGCCTCTCCATTTCCAAATCCCAATCAGGGGCCCTGTAATTTCGCTAATTAGCCTGTGATCTGTTGACAACTTGACTGGATTATGGGGCGGCTGATGCTTTCTGGTGTCTGAGCGTCTGGTGTTGTGCTTGGAGTAATCCACGCTTGTAATCGTTTTCCGTTTGCTAATTAAGAGCAGATAATTGCGGCTTGATTTAACAGCGTTTTGCTGACTGTTGACAATTTGTTGCAGGCGTGTGCTGGTGGAGGCAGCTGTTAGGGGGAGGCGGGAGGCGAGATGAGCTTTCATACACAACCGTCTGTGTCGGAACGGTTCCCTAACACATGCTGTCACTCTAATCAGACACCATTAAACTTCAGCTAGGTTTCACCATTTGCAAATAACATTACAGAATGTAGCAATTTGTAAAACGTATTTATGGGGGACATTTTTCAACAAGGCATTTGCATGACTTCTACGTATGTTGAGGTGACATTATATGGCATCGTATTTGCATGATTCTATTATTTGTGCTGTAATTGTTTTGTTTTCCAAGAATTCTCAATACAAAACCATACAGTGTAGTGTAATTTCGGAGCATGCCAGCTGCACTTGTTTTAAACAAGCCAGCTGAGACCCCCTAGAGATGACCACAACATATACGGTCAGATCTGAACGCCCCTGAGTGTCTCATCCATAATGCATTTGCTCCAATAAAGGTGCCGATTAGAGACTAATTTTAGCAGCTAATTCAGGGCTGTACTCAAATATAGGAATTTTCATTTGCATAGATATAAAAAATGAATGAACCACTGGATATATAGTCTGACAACAGGACAAGGCTTCAAGACATCTGATAACAACCTCACGTCACGCTACCTCCCTTCCCAGTGCTCTTATGGAATTTTAAAATTGCATAATGATATTATACTGATATATGAGTCCAAGACTGATAACCATGCAAATAATGTGACTTATCTCGGCTCACGTATACAAGCTGTATTTGAACCACAAGTAATGAAAAAGAAAATGTAGAAAGAAAGGCAGGCGTTTCCTTCAACTGCCCTTATCGGCTCAATTTAGATTATTATATTCGCTTTTATCTACATCGGATCGACAGATTTATATGAATACCATATTGGCAATTATTAAAATAGACAAGGGAACTATTCATCTTGCCTTCAAACTCCATCATTAAACTGACTGACAGCCGGCCGCTGCATCTGAAGCCAATCAGGGGCAAGGCAAATGAGTGGGGTATGAACACAAACCCAGGTGGGTCATTAAGCATGCACAGGGGCAGTTCATGAGTCCTAATGAGGGGTCAGGCTTTAGGTGGGTCACGGCTGGAGGCAGGGTTTCTATCTCATCACATCACTCCTTTTAATCTTCTATTCTCTTAATGAAACTAATAGAGGAGCTGTCGTTGATTAATGATGCTCGACGGAGGCTGGGAAGTATTAGTTTGAAATTTTATCGGTCTTTATTTCCTCCGGAGCTATACGGCTGTTCATTATTTATGAATGTGACTTCTTTCTTTTTTTGATGGACAGATGGGGTTGCAAAGCCTGTGATGCCATTATTGACTTAAAGGGACAGTCCACCTGAAAATGTAGTTACAAATCTGTATGACGTTCTTCTGTGGAAGACACACACACACACACACACACACACACGCACACACGCACACACAAGCATACACGCACACACACAGTTTGTTTTCTATATCTCTATATTTCTATAAGTTATTCATTTGATGGCAAAGCTGAATTTTTAGCATCAATACTCCAGTCTTCAGTGTATCTATCTATCTATCTATCTATCTATCTATCTATCTATCTATCTATCTATCTATCTATCTATCTATCTATCTATCTATCTATCTATCTATCTATCTATCTATCTATCTATCTATCTATCTATCTATCTATCTATCTGTCTGTCTGTCTGTCTGTCTGTCTGTCTGTCTATCTATCTATCTATCTATCTGTCTGCCTGTCTGTCTACAGTCTATCCATCTATCCATCTATCCATCTGTCTGTCTGTCTGTCTGTCTACTATCCATCCATCCATCCATCCATCCATCCATCCATCCATCCATCCATCTATCTATCTATCTATCTATCTATCTATCTATCTATCTATCTATCTATCTATCTATCTATCTATCTATCTATCTATCTATCTATCCATCTATCCATCTATCTATCTATCTATCTATCTATCTATCTATCTATCATCTGAGATGATCATTAGTCTTGACCGAAGCCTAAACCCCACCATAGTCATACAGGTTTGAAATGATACATTTAAAGGGGCCAGGCTGAATAATAACTGGTTACCTAAAAGTGAAGGAATGAGTGAAGTGTTTTACGTACATTCATTGATATAAAATGCATTTGTGAACAATGTCTGTGTGTCAGAATTGGGCACTCACTCGTCCACCTCCAGGCGACCTCATAGCTGATTAAGAAGTGGTTGCTGATTAGAAGAGTGACTGTGGATGGCCTGAGTGATGGAGCAAGCAAGTTCATTAACTCTTGGTGCATTAACAGTGATGTAATGCAATACAAGCCTCATGAATCCTCCCAGCCAATCAGAGCAGGCGAAGAACAGTGAAGGCGACATGACGGATGGCCTCGTAGAGGGCGGCACTGTGACCTTGCGGCTCATTAACTCTTTTGCATATGCACACAAGAACCGGGGGAGTGCTGTAACATGGGGTGAGATGTAACACAATCAGTTAAACCAATTATACATGAGCAACGGGGTGAAATCACTATCATACACCACCTTCGTGATGTGACAGCAGAAGGTGTAAGACTGTGTAAAAATGCAAAGGCAAAATTTACTGATATCATCAGGATGCGTGTGGCAATGTAAACATATTTACTGAATGTCGAGACATTCACCTGATAACCACTGTGAGAAAAAATATAGCAGCTTTTCAAGTTTGCTGGCATATCTCAAAGCAAACATATAAAGCTTAGGATTTTAAAAAATGAAATGAAAAAATATATCAGCAAAAGATACAGTTAAGAGATCAGACAGAGATCAGATCCCCCCCATTTAATGTTGTTATAATTGAAGTCAGTGCTGACAGAGCTGGTGACAGATTACTTTTACCTTTAACCACGACTGCTTGGCCTCCTTCTCATCTGCCTCAGCTCCAAGGGTCCTCGGTGCCTCCTCCAAGGCATCTCAGCTTGCCTGCAGAAAACACACACACATACACATACACACACACACACACACACACACACAAACACACACACACACACACACTCGGAATACTTGCTGTAGCTTTCCAAATGGGGACACAAAGATATACAAAGATAATTAAAATACTGCCGACATAAAGATATACAAAGATAATTAAAATACTATTGAGGAACCCTTAGAGTAACAGAAAGCGTTTTGCATTTTCAGGAATGTAAATCATTATTTGTTATATGTGACCCTGGATCACAAAACCAGTCATAAGTCGCACGGGTATATTTGTGGCAATAGCCAACAATACAATGTATGGGTCAAAATTATCGATTTTTCTTTTATGCCAAAAAGCATTAGGATATTAAGTAAAGATCATGTTCCATTAAGATATTTTGTAAATTTCCTACCGTAAATGTATAAAACATTTATTTTTGAGAGTGAATGCAGCATAATCTTGAACATAAATGGAAACTGGTGATTTTCTCAATGTTTAGATATTTTTGCACCCTCAGATTCCAGATTTTTAAATAGTTGTATCTTGGCCAAATATGTCCTATCCTAACAAACCATACATCAATGCTTATTTATTCAATTTTCAGATGATGTATAAATCTCAGTTTAAAAAAATTTACCCATGTGAATTTTTTTGTGGTCCAGGGTCACATATCACTTTCTAATGAGGTCATATCTGAATGTCTCTGAAAGAGGTTTTGTCAGACTAAATTTACAAATGTAATCTCCAAACATACGATTGATGATGTTTTTAATACCGAATAATTTAAACGAACATGTTAATATGCGAAAATATACAAAAAATTGCCCAAAAATATTAAATATTTTACAAATATATTCTTCTGATATATACACTAAAGTTGGTAAGATTTTTTGTTTTTGTTTTTTGAAAGTCTCTTATGCTCACTAAGGTTGCATTTATTTTAAACAAATATACAGTAAAAATAGTAATATTGTGAAATATTATTATACATTTTAGATGAAATGGTTCTATTTTTAATATATTTTAAAATGTAATTTAGTCCTGTGATAAGAAAGCTGGATTTTCAGCATCATTACTCCAGTCTGCAGTGTCACACGATCCTTCAGAAATCATTTAAACATTTAAATGATTTCTGATTAGGTGCTCAAAGAAAAAGAAAAAAGAAAAAAAAAGTCAGGATTCTTTGAATAAAAATGGAAAAAGGCATTTATTTGAAATAGAAAGCTTGTATTGTAAAATTATAAATGTCTATACTGTCATTTTTGAACAATTTCATGTCATTGCTAAGTAAAGGTATTAAAAAAAAACTTACTGACCCCAAACGTTTACTGTAGCCTATATAGTGTAACTGTTCTGCATTTTTATTATATTTGCATGGGTGTAAAGTGCAGTATTCAACTAGTTAAAAAAATTTAGTTGAAATAGTGACTGCATTCTCCCAATCAACCCTCAGGCCTTTTCCAGTCTAGGCAGGAATATTTATACAGCTGTTCATAATGGTCATTAGCAAAGCACACAATGAAAAGCTCAATACATCTTACAAGTAAATTACTATAGGCATCATCAGTCTGATTCAAATGACTGCCTTCCACTTTCACTATCCAGACACCATGGCTGCTGCCTACAGTGAGGTGGGACATGTCTCAGCTGTTTTAGCTGATGATCTGATGTGACAGTCTCACGATGGTCTTAGTCACTAATGGGAGCCAACATTCCTCAGCATCTCCACCCACGTTTAAACAGGGCTTCCTAGAAACTCCCGACAAGCTTAATAAAACATCAATGGTGCCAAACACATTGTACAGCGAATCAATCCAAAGCATCAGCCGGGGCTGCAGCCTGACAGGTGGAGATGGCACAAAAAACTCAAGTCTCACTGTAGGGACCACGGGACGCTGCGGCCTGACACCAGAACTCATCACGTGGCTTTGATCACACAGAGGGAAGCACGCGACGTGTCGCAGCTGCGCGACGAAACGCTGCATCTGTCAGATGTTGCTGACAGTCCCGCCCCGCACACTCAGTACGGAGAGGTACTGATCTTTATAAGTGGTGACTGAGAGGTACGCTTACTGACGGATGAAGGTGACCCAGTTTGTAAGGAGAACTATTAGCATAGCTTTTTTTGTAGCGCTGGGAGGGAACAATGTAACTTTTGATAAACAAGTGGGGAATTGAGGACAGCATCTGAACTTTTGTGTCAGTGATTTGTTCCTCATATGTACAGTTAGAGCTTCTGAATCTTTCACACCGTCTATTTCTCTGGCCTAATAAACTGTAAGATTAGCATCTATATCTGGATAGCCTATATTAGCCATCTATGGTATAGGGCAACTTATATCAAAACACTGTAAAACATTTCTAACCCTCCCAAATCAAAAATTTCAAGTGACCGATAACATCTACATTTTTCAATTGGCCCAAGTGAAATTCTTGTTGCAATAGTCTGTTAATATTGGCTCAATGAGAAATAATACGTCAGACTAATTGAAAAATGTAGATGTTATCGGTCACTTGAAATTTTTGACTTGGGGATGTAATTTTTTTACAGTGAAGGAAGGTCTGTTCACTCGGCAGCCATATTTGCAATGCCTCCAGGCAGCTATTTCGGGCATCCAAGATAGTATCTACTTGACTGGGGAAATCCTGAAATCTCAAAAACTTCTTTCCGAACTCACAATTAAATAACATATTTTAAAACGGCAACAAAATCTGACATAAACTGTCCCATAAGTGTTGTTTCTTATGCACAAATAGCGTTGTAAAAGCTTATTTTTCAGGTTGGACCAGCTGATGCGCATGCGAAAATATTATATCTTATTCAAAATATTAATAAATATAATAGTATATAATTATACTATACTATACATTTTCAGAAGGGGCTGAAGTGGACACTTTTATCACAATTTCTCATATGATCAGAAACAGTTAAAAAAAAGCACAATAAAAGTATCATTCAAGTAGCCAGTTTAACTTGTGCGCTATAGGCCTAGAAAAACAAGAGCGCAGCCATCTTTAGAATTTTGTGTTTGAACTTCAGGTTTTGCTGTAGCTCTGTATATTTCTATGGCAGCGCTGCTGAAGAGTAATTATCTGGTGAAGTAGATTTACTTATTGTAGAGTTAACAAAAGTTATCATGAGCATTGTAATGTTTGAAGCAGATGTCATAACAAATGTTAGCAGACCGGGAAGATTTTAAACGAGCAGTTCATTCATAAATCCATAAGATCATACCACCATAATGTGGAAATAAAAAAAAACGGAAGACAGAGCATAACGAGTGCAGCGCTGAAAAGGGGCTGGAAAAGCGCTACATAAGGTTTATATTCAACATTTTCTGAAGCTTTGTATAATGAACAGACCAAAATAAAAATAAGAAATAAGAATAATTTTCATTATCTGTTTATTATCTTATCAATTAAATGCCATATCATTATCTGCATCCATTTAAAAAAGAATGCCTTTTAACAAGTTATTTTATGGCTTCAAAGCCAGCACAGGACCACTTTTAAGAAACTTGTGGTGCTTTGTTTGTCATATTTTGGAGCATTTGTTATTTTGTGCTTCACAGAAAGTAAAGCAGTTTTGGGTTATACTTTATTTTAAGGTGACGCTGTTACATTGTAATTACTCAAATAAGAACTGAGTAATATTAATTAACTACATGTACTTACTATTGAGTTACAGTTAGGCTTTGGTTTAGTGTGTTACTTGTAATTATGCATAATTTACTGTTATTTCTATAGTAAGTACATATAGTAACATCGCTTTAAAATAAAGTATTACCCAGGTTTGTTATGACATTAGGGCGAATAAATGATGAAAGAATGTTCTCTTTAAATTGAGGCTGAGAACATTCTAACTACAGAGATGACTCTCTGTTTTTAGCACAGTGATGACATCACTGAAATGAAGAAAATAAGACATAGAGGTGAGTCACAGAATGGAGCAATAACATATGTGCATTCATTAAACAAAGCTGCCAGAGTTCAGGGGCAAATGAAAAACCCATCAACCATCTGGAGGACAAAGAAAAATCGTATAATTGTTCAGACTTACGCAAAACTAAAGCCAGAGTGCTTCAGTTGGCTGTTGACTCCAGAAAATGTAAATTCCAGAAAGCATGACATCTGCCTCTCTCCAAAGTTTAGGCCTCATCTGTTACAAATTATTCCCATCTATGGCGAGGAAAGAGGGAGAAAAAAAGTTAAATGCATTAGAGATGGAACTTTTATATAACATGGTTTGCAGTGGCTACGCTCAAACTACTAATTCCTCCAATACACTTAATGGAAAAGAAGAGCTATTCATTTCCTCACAAACATGTCCATTAGGAGCAGAGATGGCTGGCTTAGGAATCTGTGTTGATGTGCTGCTCTTTACGGCATGTAAAAGAGAAGCTGAACTGATTGGCAGGGCATGCATACATGCATTCTCTCTCTTGCTCGCTCTATCCTCTATTCTCTGGGGTAAAATTATCTTTTGGAGCTGTGCCAGCTGTCCTTGTTGAAATGGCAGAGGAAAGTGGACATGTTCTTGTCTGAAACCTGCTCCAGATAAAGTGATTATGTCTTACATTATGCCACACTGGGATTTCTTCATCATGCAAAGTAGCAGGGAAAAGAAAAACGGAGGAATGAAACATAAGCAAGAATTAAAATGAGAGTGAGATAAATGGCTACAGTGCTATCAGCCATCTTGTAGCATTTCATATCATCCATCTGGACTCAGTCACAAGTCACCAGGCATTTCAGCAGATGGGTTATTATTATAATCATCTGAAAAGATGCACACAGAACCGGTATGCCAATTCAAATTGAGAGGGAACATATCATCTCACATTTATAAGAAACAACTCAATAATAATAAAATAATAATAATAAATAAATATTTTTCATAAATTTGATTTATTTTTAGAACATGAAAATGTGAAATGTTTTGACATTTTTTTTAATTTCAGTTCATGTTTATTTTAAGTAATGAAAATATTTTTTATGGGTTTTAGTATAATAAAGTATAACCCTGCATGTGGCATCTGTCAGAACACAGCTTTAAAACATTAATTTGTATGCCTACCTCCTCTTCACAAACAAGGAAAGAAAACGTCCCAACTAATGCTTTATGGGTTACAAGTGTTAATTTATTACTCAAATGAAGTTGTAAATGAATACATTGAACTTGAGATGGCATGATAGATGGGTGTGTTCTCAATAATTTCCTTTCATCTCAATGGATCAGACTGGAGAGAAAAGAAATCTGTTTTAATAAAGACATAATCTTATTTTAAATAAATATGAGATCAATTCTCCAATATCAAATTTGGGGATGAAAACTGAAGCAGTAATGGGGCGACCGCGACAATGAGCTGAGAGATGGAATTGGGAATTGGATGGAAAAATAGAGGCATTATTCATAATACGTTCATCTTCCAGTGCAAGCAGACTAGCTTCATCTCTCTCTTCTCTCTTTCTACTTTCTACAGTTCTTCACTCTTATAATGGCCATTCTGCATCCTCATTTCCCAGCTAACAGCACATATCACATCAGAGCCGTCCATTCATTTGGTGCAGTGTGAAGAAAGCTAAGGGTGCGGAGAGCGAGCCAGAACGGGAAGCTCTAACGCTTACATGGGCTCCATGCGCGCTTTATGTCAGATTCCTTGACCATCTAAATGAGGGGTGCAGAATAGTATCGCTTCGACATTCAGCTAACAAACCACTTGGCTTTCAGGCCTTTTGATTTTGTTTGAAAGCGGGAGACAATCCTCAGCCAAATTGACAAGATGGTGCGAAGCCACGAAAGCAGTGAATGAACAGCCCTCGACGAACACCATTAGCCAACCAGAGAGCACCTCAAACATTTATAGAGTCTTCAGCTTGTCCAGCGAGTGACTGCTTGGATTCATTAACAGGAAGCTGTAAATTGAATGGAGCAATGTTATGACTTTTGCTCAAGTGTATCTTATGTGAGAAGGTGAAGGCAACTTTTAAAGAACCTCAGACAATGAATGACGCCGCAAGCTGTTTAGGATAAACAAAGCAGAAACCGATAAATATACGTTTGCTTTGCCAGTGCTGGAGGCGTTCAAAATCTTGTTCTGTTCTTTGATCCGTCCAGCCAGCCTCCTACCAGCAGATCTGATGAACAGCACAAAATAGCAAAGATGAATGCTGAAAATTGAAAATGTAAAGTAGGCTATCTATTTATAATGCTTTAGGTTGCAAATGCTTGGCTAATAATAATAAACAATTATTCAAAAGGGTTAGGGTTCCTTTTGAAAAATACTTAAGATGTCCTGTAGTTATGGAAGCTTGTTCCCACCACTGAATAAATAAATAAAAAACTGTAAGTGCTTCTTTTTATCTCACAATTCTGACTTTTTTTCTCGCAATTGCAAGTTTCCATTTTGCAATTTTTCTCCAAATTATGATTTAAACTCACAATTTATCTCTTAATTCTGACTTTATAACTTGCAATTGCGAGTTTATATCAAGAAAAACAGTCGCAATTACCTTTTTCGTTTTTTATTCTGTGGCGGAAACAAGCTATATGTAGTAATTCTAGTCTGAGGAAAATGTCTAAATGAGTTTTTTATTAGTCTTTGGCTTGTCAATATAAATATCTAAAAAGAATACGAAATTAAGATCTTTTCATGTATTCTATGTTGAATATAAGTGTATTGTGTCTTGCTGCACTGGTAGATTTCTCATTCTTACTCATATTTTTTAACTCATAAGTACAAAATGCACTTATATTAAAGCCACATTATTTGAAACCATATGCAATCTTAAGGCAGGGACATATTAGAAAAGCTTCTGCCAACTTTTGCATGTAAACAAGGTCCATTGTCAACAGTGATGGATGAAGCACCACTTTATATTGGTCAACACTGCCAATTCATGTGTTCATCAAACAAACTTGAATCCAAACTTGAAAAATTTGACAAAAATACTTTAAAAAATACTATTAAAAGTAGATTGCTTCACAGTGTACCAAATGGGGGCAACAGAGGTACCTCCAAAAGTCTGTGCCAGGTACACTGTAAAACATTATTGTTGGTTTACCTTAAAAAAGTAAGCTACCTTGTTGCCGTAATTGAACTGAATTTTGAATTGAAATGAAAAATTTCAGTTAATACAATGAAGGAGATTGGTTTAATAAATAGAATAAATTATGTTATCTGAACTGCATTAATTATCTAAGTTGATTGGACAAAAAATTAAAAGTTGTGATGAAAAATCATGAAATTTTTTTTTTACAGCTTACTATTAACATATCAAGTTTATCTTACTTGCTCAAGGTGATTCTCTTTAAAATGTTGCTCTGTCATTACAATTGTTGACCAGAAAAAAGAAGAAGAAAAAACAATTACAGAAAATGTTTGGAATAGTCCAGGTGGCCATGCTGAGAACATAATTTGTAATTGCATAGCATTATGAATTGTGGTCTGTCACATTTTGGAACGCAATGGCACAAGAATTTCGCTTGTATAGCTAAACATGAACTGACTAAATGCTTCTAATTCGGGTTTCGCTGCAGACTCAGCAAAAGGATCTGTGAGAGCGTCGAGAGACTTTAAACCTTACAAAATCTCCAAAACAAACTCTGACAAACTCAAACACAAGCAATGCACTTTGTATTTATACAAGAGGTAGATGTACAAACTTGTTCCATGTGTTAAATGCTCAGAATTGACTTGCTGGGTGTTGCAGTTCAGCTTGAGGTGTCAACAAAGGCCTTTCACCGCATTCATATTCCTTTGCTCTAAATCATATTACCACAAAGACAAACATGGAAGACAAGGTCATCGTGGATTGTTTTGGATTTGAAAGGCAGAACTATCATATGAAGGATCAGCGACGTCATTCGATTTTGAACAACATGGCACAAATGGAACTCAATAACCGTGTGTGAATGTTGTGGAGTTTAGACCCCAGGAAGGTAATTGTGGGCGATAAAGCATTACTAAACAGCATGTAACAACAATGATCCGAGACTCAATGGCTTTCATCAGAGCTGATTGTATCATGATTGGCCTTAAATTGCAAATCAAACACTGTAGTTGTAATCAGAGCAAGAGAGATACAAAGAGAAACAAAGCATAGCAAATGTGTGCCTTCTCCAAGTACAGACTTGGAAAATGAGAACGGAAAGTAAGGTTGACCTCTAAAGATAGCATGCCCTGCTATTCAAAAAGGCTGCATGGGGATTCATGGGGGCTTTGATATTTTTCTTTTGACATTTCTTAATTAACTAGCCAAATTAATATAATTCTTTATTATTCAAACAAACCACAAAATGTGGGTGGTCTAGGAAGGTTGTCGTGCCACCGGGCCGCACATCATTAGGCAATAACCCTTCAATGAGCATTACCTCAGACATCGCCATAAAAAGCCATTGTTCGCCATTCAAAAGTGATATGAATTATGAGCTGAGTTTTATGAAGCTCATTTGCAATGAGGTCTTGTCAATGTGCTTGGAGGGAAAACGTGTTTAATATGAACGGTAATAGCAACCAGGGGAGGGCTGAGAGAAATGGGGAAAAAGGATAATGGGGAGAAGAAAATAAAAAAGAAACTTCAACGAGCAAGTGATCTACAGTACACCGCAGTAGAGGAAGACGGCAAGGCTTTATGTTTACATGATAGTTTCGTGACAGCACTAAAACATCAAAGCCTTTGTGGCCCAATAATCAAGCAATTTACATTTACTTACATTTTAGATAATACTGACAGTTACTTCTACCCTATTGCTCCGCCCATTGAAAGTAGTTCCAAAAGGCCAATTCAAACGGCGCCAACAGACAATTCATTGGGTTTTGTCAGATCAGTGTGCGTTGGTGTCACATTCATGTTAGTTTGGACTCGTTATGCTTTGTCATCACCTGCCTACGTCGGACTCCCTTGGCATGTCGGCTCCACCGAGGTCAGACATCGCTTCACCTTCGCTGCGGACTTGCGGACCGCCCGCTGCTCTCTGGTCCTCCACCCCTTCTGCTACGGCTTGCTCCGCCCTACCTCAGGCTCCATCTCCGCCCTTGGTCGCTCCAACTCGTCCTCAGACCTCCAGACCCCCACCTCGCTTTCTGGAGGTCATCACTGCGGCTCCGTCGCGGCCTCCAAGATCTTCACCATCTCTCCACCACCTCGGCTCATCGGCTGCACGGTGGGCTCCATCCTCACCGTCGTCTTCTCCGGTCAACCCCATGGCGGCCTTCATCAGTTTTCCTTCATGAATCCATCAGCCCCTGCTCAAGGCCACCCCTTGGCTCACTCCACCTTCATCACCACCCTGGACTTTGTTGTACGTCCTCCTCCCGGTCGTCCGTCCACCCCAGAACCTTCATCTGCCTGTCTGTGCCACCCCTTCATCCTCTTCATCTTCTCTTCACGGCGCGAGGACGCGCCTACCGGGAGGGGGCGTTCTGTCACATTCACGTTAGTTTGGACTCGTAATGTTTTGTCATCACCTGCCTACGTCACTCATTTGTTGTCACGGACACTAATCACATTCAGCTGTGCACTCATCAGTCACCGTCATTAACACCTGTATATATGTTCAGTTCTGTTTCAGTTCAGTGTTCGGTATTGTCTATGTTCAGTGTGTGTTGCTATCTGTTTGCCTTCCTGCTAGATCTTTAGAGAATAAACCTTCCTCATCTGTCTGCCAGCAACCACCAGTGGCAGTCAGAGTCTGTTGGCATAATTTCACAGACTTGTCAGTCTTTCTGGAACATGCAAAAACAGAGTGGAGTGATAGTTTTTAAGGAATAATTATAAAAATTTAAGTTAGTTTTACTTAATTGTAGACGCTGTTCAAAGAAAATAATAGCATTCGCGTTAAAACGAAGACCCTCTACAGTGGACTGATTAAAACAAGGCGCCAAAGTCATTGGCTAGTACTCACCTTTCACTGTCCGCGTTTTGATTTCAGCAAATCACTTTGAGCGAGTGCAGACAGCGTGGTTGATATTCGTTGGAAGTCGCCATTGACTATCGTAAGTTGATTTAGTCAAATAAATAAAATACTGTAATTTAATCTGTTGCAATACTTTACATCTAAATACCCCTTTTTCCCAAACAAACACTGAATGACCATGCAATAATGTCTCAAGCACCACCAGCCCAACTGTTTAAGTTCTGTTTAATATGAAAAATATGCATTTTCCTTCATACATATTTGCAACATTGTTTTAGTTCTATTTAGATTTATGATTATTTATGCCCTGCTTCCTTGTGTTAATTTATTGAAATAGCTGGAAAAAAATATTATTTTAACTATTTTTGCTAGTTAAAATTATATATCTAAAGATTTAGTTTTGAATCTACTTGACTAATCGCTGTTTAGGATTAAAAAAAATTCAGAGCAAATACATTCATTTCAAGAAATCATTTACAGTACATTGTTTTTTCACTACATCTCCTAGCCTTAGTACTCATGTGACACACAAGAGGGGGCGTGAGAATCCTGGGAACTTTGGAATTTGGATGAGAAACTTCTGGACACGGTGTGTGCGCATTTAAGCGTGTCCATGTTGAGGTAGCTCCACATACTTCTGCTCTTTGATCCAGCGACTGAGGTTGCTGACCAGCGGTGTGCTCTCCTGGCAGAGGTGAATGGTGTCTATGTGGGATTCCTCCGGGGCCAAGCTTAACCGCTGCAGCTGTGCGAGGGAGAGACAGGATCAAAGCACACCCAAAAAACACACATACACACACACACTATATGAACACACACTCTCTCCATCACTAATAATAACCACCTCGGCCCAGAATCCAGTCTCCTCTCTCGCTGGCCCGGCTCTCTGCTCACATAATCAGGGTTTCCTTCTACATGCTATTAATTGATTCAGTATGCTTGGAAGAAGTGGTTCCCGCGTTCCCATGTCTCCGATTTTCTTGTTTATTATGCTAACCATACACGAGACTCCCGCACTCTCGAGGGGGTGGAATTCTAATCAGGTGAATTCAATTACAGAGCTCCTGATCCTGATTTTCTGCTGGGCTCCAAGTGCACAACAAGTCCCGGTGAGAGCGTATATTGGTGTCAGCTTAAAACTACTTTTGGAGTTATTTTTCTCTTTTTTTGCTCTCTGGCTCTCCTAGAAGGCATGCATGTATTAAACATTTTGCAAAAATGGTCGAAGTTCATATCTGGATTCAATCAAAATACAGGAGACCCCACCTGAAACAAAAGCAGACGGCACAGACTAATGCAGAACAAATGTTCTTAGTTTCAACATCAGGTCTAGTGCTTTTAGTGGCCAAGCTGAAATACATACATAAGTAATACAATTAAAACACAAAAGACAGACAAGTGTATAATTTATTGAACGTTAACATACTTTCTAATATTTCTATTTAAAATTTTCTACATATATATATATATAAAAAAAAAAAACGTTTCAATTTTCTCCTATTTTTAAGCATAGATCTTTCTAAATTTTGTTTTATGATGTAAAGCACATTGGTCAACATGTTGTTTTAATAGTGCTATATAAATAAAAGTGACATTGACATTGATGAAATGCTTAAAACAAGAAAAATCTGCCATTAAGAATAAAAATAAACAATTTAAGATATAATTTATATTCCTTTAAAGTTGCTATACACACACTACATTTAAAAAATGTGGGATTGGTAAGATGTTTATTGTTTATCTCTTATTTAATTTATCTAACTTGCTTGTGTTTTTGTATTATTATGTTGCCACAAACAACTTGTACTTCAACTTGTACATTACCGTTCAAAATGTTTTGGTTTTTAACATTTTTTAAATGCTTTTGGAAGAATTCTCTTATGCTTCAAGGCTGCATTTATTTGATCAAAAATACAGTAAAAACAGTCATATTTATTTATTTATTATTATTATACAAAAAGAGCAGCCAGGACATTCTCCTAAACAACTTTTTTTGTTCTTTACAGTAAAATACAACTTAAGCAGCAGGGTTCAAACATTCAAACAATATGAGTATGAGTAGATGGTGATCCATAGTCTTAGTAATAGTCATCACACCTACAATCCCATTCCAGAGACCAGTATCCAAAATCCAACAAATGCTGGAGTCCTTTCAGCAGTGGAGAGCATGAGAGACGTGCAAGCAAAGAGAAAATTGAGACAGTGAAATTGAAGGATAGCGCAAGAGTGAAAAAGGAAGTGGGAGAAGAAATGAGAATCCCCTCTGAATGTTCTGTAAGCCATATGTTGTGCATATAAAGCACTGCTATGTGCCGTGGTGATTCATGACTCCTGTAGACAATCCTAATATTTTTCCAGAAGCTGTTAGGACTTTGAGACAGTCACTACATACCCTGTCTAGACACCACTTGTCAGAATTACGCAGTTCGAAAAACTCACGAAGAGAGAGGGGAGCTTCAAATGATGACTCAATTCAATTGGCGATTCATTCTTCTGTCTTCCTTCCATTTTTCCATAATGTGGCTATTCTCAAGCTACGTGTCAAATGTTTTTATATGATTTTCCAACTAATGGCTAGAGGCTGTATGAACACTGGACCTTGTGCATATTAAGTTAATGGAGGCAGTTCTATGCATGGCTGCACTGTGTGAATATATGCTACATCCAGCACTCCATGTGCTGATTATATAGATCGAGAGAGAAAGATAGAGAGCAAATGGGGGATAGGGGGAGGGAAAGAGAAGAAGAAACAGACAGATAGAAAGAGAAAACGGAGACCGAGTGGTGGCAGCTCATGATGATTAAAATGGAGATTAAGCAATTTCAGTTATCAGCATGTGCATTTGGTTTGTCAGTTATCTCACCTCCTGTAGGTACGTCTCAGTCATCTCCAGAGAAACGCTGTTACAGAGCAGCATGTGTGCCTGCATTTGATCTTATATTCTAACATGCAACGAGTGCCATAAAACTGATGTTTACAGGTTTTCCAGGGATTCCTTTGAATTGAGCATTCACTGTTTAGCTGTATTATCTTCCTAGGTTGTGAGCCGACTATATACTTCTGAATTTGCATCTTGCAGAATCAGTGAAAAGAGATGTATATCCATAAAATGTACCATAGTTAACACTAAAATACCCTAGCAAATCTCAAAAACATGTGAAGGAGATGTCAAGGTAAGATTTCATCTCAGAATCTATATAATCTAGATAAGAACGTCTAACATGTATAGTTGAAGAAGTAATTTTACACTTGAAATAAATGACAACTAAAACTGAAATAAAATAAATTAACCATAAACAGTCATATTTAAAATAAAATAGTAATATTAGTATTAAATTAATATTATTGGTATTAAATTAATATAATATAATTAATATTAAATAAAAAATATTTTTAAATAAAAGTAAAAAATAATAATGACAAAGCACAACACAATTGCAAAAAAATGATAACGAAAATTAAAACGAAAATTGAAAATGTAAAAATAAAACCTAATTAAAAATATGAATAAAAACGATGAAATTATATAAATAATACTAAAATAACTTACTACTGTAGTAATAAAAAAAATGAATCAGTTTATTACGATGTAATATAAAAAATACATTACTTATTGAGCATCTTCATCAAGAATAATGATAATTCAAAAAATTGTTATATGCATTATAATAATGAGAATTATTTGGGGAAATGTGCTTGTTCAGTTTTTGTGCACATGTCATTTCATTGCATGCTAATACGGTAATACCAAAGGATGTGCTACATCCAAAATCATCAGATATGTCATGGTTTGGTTGTGTTGGTGGCCTGGAGGGCAGCCCACACACAGGTGCACAGTGTGTTAGACCAGTGTGTGTGAATTGAACATCAAAAAAGTATGAGAAGGACAGAAATTGAGAGTGTAGTTGTTTGACCTGTGACCTCCTGTGTCCTGAAGTCAAATTCCTCCAACAGTATAGGTCCCAGTTCTCACTCTCTGGATGCTGCTCTGACAGGCTTTCTGAAGCCGCCTCGGCTGTATCTGGAAGCTACACTCGCCTCTGTTCCTAAAACACACACATACACATAGAGGCTGAGTTTCTCGTTCAGAACTTTTTCAGAAAAAGATTCATTCTATTGTTCATTTATTCAATAGCAGTGCATTACAAAACAGGACTGCGGTGTTACCATGCTTTGATATAGGTACTGTATGGGTAGTTGAAATGAAATACTCTGGAAAGTTGATGTGAAATGCTCACATATATTGATGTGACTCAATATAATTCATCTAAATCTATTTTAATGCATTGGCTGATGGCTGGCTGGTCTCTATGATGTCCACTGGAGAATTTGAAGCAGGATTGGCTGTAATGGGCACAGAGATTGTGGATTAGGCTTCCTTTTTCTTCTTCACCCATTGGCATGATGTTCATGTTCAAAAAATTACTTTTTGTTAGTGAATCTTCATTTTGAGTTCAACACAGACTCCACAACACATTTCTCATCCCTGTAATAAATATACAATTTGATCTATGAATCTAAATCACATTACTATAGTAAAATCATGGTACAATTTTGTAGAAGCAAAATGTTTCAAGTGTCCGAATTTGAAGGTGCCAGAAAGCTACACTACTACATTCAACAAGACAATAACAACCAGTGAGCCCTCATAGTGACAAATCCATCAACACAAACAAAAAGATGAGACCAGACCACCCTGATTTACAGTGTGTGTGTGTGTGTGTGTGTGTGTGTGTGTGTGTGTGTGTGTGTGTGTGTGTGTGTGTGTGTGTGTGTGTGTGTGTGTGTGTGTGTGTGTGTGTGTGTGTGTGTGTGTGTGTGTGTGTGTGTGTGTGTGTGTGTGTGTGTGTGTGCTCTCTCGGATGCAGTGCAGTGACAACGGCACAAGCCACCTCTCAAAGCTGTTAAGGGCCTTTCTTCCAGCGCCACATAAAGTAAGACATTAATTCAGTATTAATTATACAACACGTCAAACTACATCACAGTCCCGGCTCCCCCGGAGTCTCTCGAGCGTTCTTAATGACAGTAATTACCACTCATAAAAAGACCCATCTAAAATTAACATTTCTTCTCCGCCTTGATAGAGAAAATGTAAATAGCAGTGAAGTACAGATGTTATGATTAGGTCCAAATTGCACATCGTTCTTTTGTTTCCATGTGTGTCGGACAGAACAATGGCAACTTGACAAAAGCACCACAGGCCAAATTTCTCAAAGGAGGGGGAATGCGGACCACTTCAGGAGGGAACCTGTTTAACATTTAGATTGTTTCTCCTAATGGGGGGTGCAGGGCAAGATATATATGTGTGTGTGTGTGTGTGTGTGTGTGTGTGTGTGTGTGTGTGTGTGTGTGTGGTTGTGCAGTTCTGTGTAGCAGCATAGTGTACAATGAAATGAAAGAGAAGATAATGTTGTCCACTAAAGTAAGATATGTTTGCTGATCCCACAGAACAGGGGTAACATCATGTGACATTATAATATCCTTTCTTTGGAGAAATCAAACAAATCTGGTTGAGACTGGTTCAGTTTGGATAATTTAACATCTAGCATTTAGCATTAGCATTGTTATGGGCCATAACTAAGATGACCTTCCAATCAGTTGCTTAAAACAAAGTAGAATATCATGAAACTGAGCCATCTTGCCCCAATACTGGGTTACGGTAAAATTATTGCATTTTGCAGAATATGTTAAATAAATCTGATATACACTACTGTTCAAAAGTTTGGGGTCAGTAAGATTTTTAAATGTTTATTTGAAAAAAGTGTCACCAAGGCTGTATTTATTTGATCAAAGTAAGGTCAAATTAAATATTATTATAAAGATGAAATATTATTACAATTTAAAATACCTGTTTTCTATATATTTCTATAATTTCTTCCTGTCTTAAGTCTTCAGTGTCACATAATCCTTCAGAAATATGCTGATTTTGTGCTTAAGCACAAACATTTCTTATTATCAATGATGAAAACAGTTTTGCTCCTTAATGCTCCTTTTCAGGATGAATAGAAAGAGCAAAGGAACAGCATTTATTTGAAATGTAAATCTTTTGTAACAATAGGCTATACATTTCTTTACTGTCACTTTTGATCAATGTAATGTATCCTTGTTGAATAAAAGTATTAATTTATTAATTTATTTTTAAATCTTCCAAATCCCAAACTTTTTAACGGTAAACTGTATATTTGTCTTTTTTTTTTTTAAAGGTGTAATTTATGAAAAAATATTTTAAAAATATTCTGTTAAATTAATATGAATATTAACAGGAAAAAAAGGTAATGAGGTACTTCTGAATTACATTATTTATAAGCTACATATAGGCCTTTATTTCTGATTGAAAGAATGTCATAATAGCAATAAACTAAATAATTCAGATCCATTTGGCCTTTTGGTTATGATGAATAATGAAGATGCTGAAGATTATCCCCACCCCCCCACCCTACTTATCATCCCTGTAATAAATGCACAAATCTAATTCAGTAAATAACAAACCTAAACAGGTAAGGTAACAGTATAAATGATGGGGTCACTGTATCATACACAAACTATTTCCCCCTAAGTCAACAACAAAAACAGTGAAAATATGCTTAAGTGAGACTTTCAGGTCTTGTAAAAACATGTATCGAATGCAAATGTTCAGTTTGGAGCCTTAAGTAAACTGATAAGACTATTTCCATCATCGTAAATGACAAGGCATATCTCCTCCCAGCCTGTCTGTTTCTCAGTCTCCCTTACTGATGGTTAATAAATATGGGAGTGCTAATCTGGTACGATTTTCTCTGCCCTGGCTACGTCCATCACGCTGTCACCTGCCCCCATATGTTTGACAGTTTATTCTGCCTCATCAAAGCCAACACAGCAAAATCACTTTCCCTTCTGCAGCCAAATCCACTCCTGAATAATCACCAATAAGTGGCTTTCTGTATGCACAACTACAGAGAGAGACGGAAGAGAGAGACAGAAAGAGAGAGACAGCAAGAATCAAACCAAGAAGAGAGATTAAAGAAAGGCGATTAAGAGAGAAGGAAATACACACAGCGTTCACTACAGTGTGTCAATTACTGCTGCACTACAGAGTGCTTTAGAGGACCTTGTCTAATGTATGTTAAAGGCGAGCTCAGCTCTTTTGTCAATATATCCCATATTTTTCATAACTGTGCCACATACGCACATTCACGCTCTGAGATGCAAGCCGTCATCTCCCAATGTTTGCACATGGTCGCCTGCAAAGGCTCAAAGCCACAGAAAATATTCTATAATGCAACAGTCTAATGAGATTTCACAAGTGTGAAATCAAAAGAATCTACAGATCTATTGATCAGAACTGGACAATTGGTCACATAAATTCACAGACACATCATCACAAGCTCCAGAGGGAAGTAAAGAGCTGCATTTAGAGACAATTGAATGACAGCCATTTTTCTTTACAAAACAGAGAAGGTGCGAATTAGGGAAGTATTCGTAACAATTAACTGTCATACATATAAGAAAAGTCACCACAAGTAAATGTACGAAAATAATCCCAAAACTTGAAAATGGGTTTTATCGGTTACAGTCTTCCTGTTTTATTACCTGATAGGAACATCATGTGTTTGTTTCCCAGGAAGCATGTATAGGCATACTTCTGTACTATATAGTGTGCGAAAAACGTGAAAAGTGCATTTCTGAATGAACAGTATTCATAAAACAGTAGACAGAACCTGGATTTAACATAATACATTATTAGATTGACTTATCTTCCTTTAACAATCTAAATTGAGGTAAATTAAATTGCCAACCCTTTGGACCAGCCTTCATGTCAAAAGCGCATTAAAATGTTGCGCACATAGGAAACACGTTTTTGAACAGAGCAACTGATCAAATGTATTGTAAATTGTGAAATATAAAGCATACTGTATGCATATTTATTTACAAATGCTCTGTTTTTCTGTGAATTCTGAAGCCTGATTGGTTCACGTCTGTGCATCTGCACAGATAAATGGCTTTTCAACACGCCAAAACTGACAGGGCCGATTGCCTACTTAAAGGTAGAGTAGGTAATTTTCATAGAGACTAGCAATAGCGAGCTAGTTTTGAAAGCATAATATCCCACCCTCCCTTCAGAACGTCAACAAAGCCTTAAAAACACATAAACATATACAGCAAGGAGTAAACAAAAGCATCACAAGAGACGGTGTTAAACTACCTCATGTCTAAAAGCACATAACATAACAATAGTAATGAACAACTTAAAGAGCACTAACCTGTACCACCTGACTGCTGCAGATTCATTTCGGCACTGATAGTGTTCCCATTGAAGGTTTTCATCTCTTCCAAATTATGGTAGTCATGTCGTGAACGCAGCATAAGCTCGTTGCTTTGGTTCAGGAGGAACTGTAAAGGGGGCTGCTGTTTCAGTTGTGGTGCTCGCTGACTGACGTCTGTCTAACTCTGCATAGCATGAAACGTGCTGATGACGTGTGATGTCTGTGCGAGCAGGGTGCACGGAGGTATGGAAATACACGCTGACAGGCAGGTAGGACATCGTACCATTGGTATTCGATTGGATGAACATTATATGGTCCTACGCCTTCCACAGACAAGATATATACATATAAATACATTTAGACCACTTAAATTAGTGTTTGCTATCAGGATGTGAAGAGATTTTCAACCACCATAACAAAAAAATGTTTCTGGAACAAATCACCTACCCTGCCTTTAAGTCATGCCGAAAGCCATTTTAATCAAAATTGACTGAAGAGCGGCAGCATTGACTCGTGTGCAGGTGCAGTAGCACAGCAAGCTACCCAATGCTCATTCCCGTTATCTCAGGGAACCAAGGTTGTGTTAGTAACTGAAACGCTCCCTCACTCGCATTGCGTCAGTAGCTGATGCATATGTGGAAGGCAATTCAAAGCACCGTGCTCCTGCAAGCCCGTAGCTGGGGACGCTTGGTGACAAGGGCCCCATAGCAGGCTACATAAAATATAGGAACTTAAAGGGTTAGTTCACCCAAAAATGAAAATTCTGTCAGTAATTACTCACCCTCATGTTGTTCCAACCGCGTAAGACCTTCGTTCATCTTCGGAACACAAATTAAGATATTTTTGATGAAATCTGAGAGCTGATAACTTCTCCGTAGGCTGCTAGGTGGCCCAAACTTGCTGGCCCAGAAAAGTTATTAAAGAGATCGTTAATATAGTCCAAGTGACTACAGTGGCTCAATCTTCAGTATATCAAGCGACGAGAATACTTTTTGTGTGCAAAAACAAACAAAAATAACGACTTTATTCCACTATTCATTTCCTTCTCTCTGGGCCACTAGTTGGTTCGCGTAGTGTTTTTGCGCTGCGCGTCACACACATGACCAGCGTCGGCCAATAGTGAGCCTACGTGGTGACGTGTAACACAGACGCGCTGCGCAAAAACACTTACGAGGCCCAGAGAGAAGGAAATGAATAGTGGAATAAAGTCGTTATTTTTGTTTGTTTTTGCGCACAAAAAGTATTCTCGTCGCTTGATATACTTAAGATTGAGCCACTGTAGTCACTTGGACTATATTAACGATCTCTTTAATAACTTTTCTGGGCCAGCCAGTTTGGGCCACCTAGCAGCCTACGGAGAAGTTATCAGCTCTCAGATTTCATCAAAAATATCTTAATTTGTGTTCCGAAGATGAACGAAGGTCTTACGCGGTTGGAACAACATGAGGGTGAGTAATTACTGACAGAATTTTCATTTTTGGGTGAACTAACCCTTTAAAAGGTTTGATGCCACCAAAATAAACAGAGGTTGGGGACTGGCTAAGCAGACAACATCCGTGCTTGAAAAGTAGGGACGTCCAAGTTGTAAAACATGGCAAAGGTGGACGACGAGGAGGAGGCCCAAGAGGAGGCCATTCCGCTGGTGGAGTGGGCCGTAACCCCTATAGGGCACTGCAAGCCCAAATAATTGTAAGCCAGCACTGTTGCATCCACTATCCAATGAGATATCCAATGTCTCAGCTTCTAGCAGCCCCCTCGAGTAGTCTCTGAAGCACACACATATTTGCTTTGACTGCTGGAACATGCTAGTGCGCTCAATGTCCTCAATGATGACCTGAGGGAGCAGAGCTAACGGGGGGGGGGGAAGCATAAAGGCACAAAGAGGGTCACCTGTGGGCCAATGCATCTTCTTCCTTCGGTAAGAACATCTGGCAGTGGGAGTTCTCTCTTGATGCAAAAAGGTCCACCTCTGCTTACGTGAAAATGCTCCAGATTATGCGAACCATCAGGTGCTGGAGTCTCCACACTCCCGGGGGAGGTCCGTTCCGGGACAGGATATCTGCTCCTTTGTTCATGGAGCCTGACACGTACAGCTCTCTCACTGGGTGAAGATTGTGCTGTGCCCACAGAAGGAGGCGGCAAGCCACATTGTTTAGCAGGCGAGAACTGAGACCCCCTTGGCTATTTATAGAGGCTACCACTGTCATGCTGTCCGATCAGACAGCAACTAACATGTTCCGGCAGTCAAAGCAACTATTTGTGTGCTTCAGAGACTACTCGAGGGGGCTGCTAGAAGCTGGGACTAGCTCATTGGATAGTGGACGCAATAGTGCTGGCTTACAATTATTTGGGCTTGCTGTGCCCTATAGGGGTGAGGGCCCACTCCACCAGGGGAATGGCCTCCTCTTGGGCTTGGTCTGGCAGAGTGTCCATTGCTTAAGTGTACAAATTAAATACACAGGGTTGATGAGATGATAACGAACAAGTGTGATGATGTGATGAGTGTCTGTGACAACTGATGACTGCCGGAAAGCTAAGACAAAGTAACCACTGACAAAATCCAATCCCCTTGTCAAATCTGCGAGAGGATTTGTTTTAAAGTTAACATTCTGAATGGTTCAGACATCTGAAATCGAGGATGTGCCTGAAACCGCCATTGTTCTGCTATTAGTTATGTAGCTTTCTTTAAAAAAAATTTGCCGTAAGAACATTTGAAGACAGTTAAAGTAAGTTAATTGCATCAGTAAAAGTTGGTACAATACAGAAGGAACTTGAAGCAGCCATTCATCTTTTGATCCTCTGTAGAAAGTGTAGTTCGCCCAGACCTCCGCTTCAGAGGCAGCCAGAGACATAGTGTCATTAATGTCCTCCTTGGAGCCACCAAATGAAACCATGGCGCTTGCACCAGATGAGGGGCACTGGTCTTAGCAAGTAAAGAGCACTGAAAATTATTCATGCTTAGGGGAGAGTGACGCATGCGGAAGCTGGGCCACCGTGAGCTCACTACAGCCCTGTTGCTCTGCTCTGTGGCTCCGCTGTTTCTTCTGTCTCAGCTCGATAGGGTAAGAGAACGGGAGAGTGTGTGAGATGGGATCACTCTCTTTAAAGAAAGCGAACCACGAGCACAACAGTGCGAGACTCATGCTCTCGCAGTGAGAACAGCTGGTCTCTGTGAGAGCAACCTTGGCGTGGGCGCATCCCAGGCAAGCGATGCCTCCCTCATCTGAGGGAAACAGGGGGGCCCTGCATGAGCCACACTCATGGCGCAATATTTTGCAACAAACATTGCTTAAAATTTGCTCTTTAAAGTGGAATTTGCTCTTAAAGAGTCGTCGGATAGCCGCAGGGGAGAAGCACCATGTCAGTTGAAGCTACTGAAGTGCTGTTAATCCGCTGCTTGGGGCTTGTTTCAACAGCGAGCACAAAGGCTTCTATCTTCTTCACTTCGGAGTCAGCGAGGAGATGATCTTTCGCACTTGAAGGAGAAAAATTCGAATGAAAATGGCTTTATGTGTGACTTAAATAGGCAGTCAGCCCTGTCCATATTGGCGTGTTTTCCCCATACTAAGCTACTAACGCAATGCGAGTGAACCCTATTGAAAGGGAACCGCATTTACATAGCCTTTCCACTCCAGAAATTTGTTTATTTCTATTTGTAGTAGTCACCACTCAAAACGACTTATTTACAGCACTTTCATTGATCCAACTAGAAAAAAAATTTGTAACCAATCACAGAATCTTTTTTCTCCAGCTGAAGCGACACTTTTTACAGCATAAGGGCATGATACTCTATGTGTTCAATTACAGTAAAATGATGTGAATATCAGAAAGGTCTTCAGTAAATAGCTAAATGGTAGTTTATGGATGACTTACAAAGCAGATGAGGATCTGTAGGATGACACGACTCTCTACATGCCAGTTTTTTAATCTTGGCAGTGGCATTGAATAGGTGTTGAATAGTGCTTTGGAGCTTTGTGGAGTTAAGCACCTTTAGAAAGCTGTTTGCTCGTAAGACCACTCAATCTCTCACTCACTCTCTCTCTCTCTCTCTCACTCTTTCTCTCTCTCTCTCTCTCTCTCTCTCATATACACATACACCCATCACTGCCTTTTTGCATATTAAACCTCTTTTTGCGCTGAAAAAAGTGTCGACAATGCAGATGCAAGCTGTCTTGTATATCGTGGTCTTTGCTCTCCCCCTGCGACACACACGCACACACATACATGAGGATCCAAAAGTGATTTGTGTCAATTTTCTTTACCTCAGACTGAATGGTTTCACATCTGCATGGATTAGAGAGAGGCAAACAGAATGGAAGGAATGTCACTCTGCCACTGAAATAAAGACAATTCGGTTGTATCATGTGTCAACCTCTGGTGCTCGGGGGATCAGGATTAAACAGCAGCTATTGACACCGCAAGCTTGAAAATGGGGAGGCTTCCACATTCACCAGAGATATGGGTTAAAGAATTATTCTAATCCAAAACATACAGATAGGAAAGAGTGGAGAAAGAAAAAAAAGAGACAGGCTGGAGATGAATGTGTGCATTTGTGCAGACTTTGGACGTCTCTGGTGGATGATCACTTCCTGGAATCTTAACCAAAGATGAATCAACAGAAGACTAGAGTGCATGTGAAAAGCATGATCTACTCAAATTATTTGTAATATTAACTAGATTTTACAATTTTCAGAAAAAATAAATAAATGTGTGGCTCTTGCCTGTGCAAAATGCTAGGGTGTTCTGGATGGTTGCCAGGGCATCGCTTTGGGGTTGCTAAGGTTTTGTGAGTGGTTGTTAAGATGTTGAAATAGAGTTGATAGGTTGACACTTTTATAGATATTATATACTTATATAGGCTATTGTACCTTTGTCTTTTTTTGTCAGATTTTCCAAAAATGTTTTGCTAAAAATAAAAGTTTGTAATGCTGTGATCTACCTCACAGCTGGTTGGCTTGGTTCATGTCTTATAATGCTTTAACAAAGACTTTTTAAAATCCTTATGGGGAAAATGTATGGAAAAAATACTTCCAGAACCAGCAACGCTGCAAAAGGGGGCAGTCACTGTTGCACAATATAACAATTATTTAATTATTATTAAATATAGCAAATCTGATAAAACAGTAATAGATCTCCTCTTCTCTAACAATGATGATTTGATGCATCATTTAATTGGTAGCAGAAGTGGACAGGCCAATAGTAGGACACTTAGGAAATGTCTCCCCCTAACCAAAAGTAGTGGGTTTATGATCCCAGTCGATTGTTATTATCATGTGACCTTCTACAGGTTTGAAAGAGTAGTGTGACAAGTTATGCAGTTTTGACAAAGTAAGCAATTTTAAGTGTGATGCTCTGCTAATAAAGATTAAAAATGACCATAAATTATTAGACATAGGCTTATGTTCAGCATTTAAATATTTAATCATATACAAAAGCTGAAATAAGAGGCCTCAGGCTCCAGCATGCATGGGGAGGCATCATCAACATAGTTATGACACGAATTAAAATACTGCAGCCATGTATTGTTAAAGAGAACATTAAACATTGATCTATTCCACTAATTAAAAGGCTCAGCGGATGATGAATTAGTTAAATATGTATATTTATAATGACACGCTGCTGAATTAAACATACAAGTTTGACAAGTAGCCAACGTGATGGAATAAGACTTGCCCTTATGTACGTGCGTATGTGCCTGTCCTCGTGGCACCGGCACGGTTACATTTTAAAAACTAAGAGTGGGCAGAGAGCATGCGATTCCTTACAGATAACACTAATGGATTCGTTAATTGCTCCAGTACCAGCAACAATTTTCATGGCGACCACCTAATGCCTTAGTAACGGCACTTCAGTGATGAATAATTGGCGGGATGGAGACATGGGATGAGAGATACTTTAAAATAGGGCTGGGTAAAGTAATTAAGCGAGCCCCTATATGACAAGTCCAAAATGCCCTTCACGAGAGCGTGCTGTAGGGCTCTTCCTCACAGCCAATCAGCTCTCAGAAATGGCATGTCCTTCCGTCTTGATATGTGTGGCCTTTTTCAATCAGAGAGGATGAGTGTTTTCAATCAGGAGCGGATGGTAAATAGACCTCAGTAAAAGCTGATGCGTGATTGCAAAGGGAAGGGGGAGGAGGTGCATATAACCACGTTCAGTATCGCACTACAATAGGGTGAAAGTGTGCGCTCGGCCTTCATGGCTGTTGTGCACGGTACATGTGTTCTTTGGGCCTTTTGTGTCATTTAAACTCTTATTAGATTGTCTTTACTGGGCTGACTTGACTCGCAATGCATTTATTTCTTGCATATATATTCATGTTTGACACTGTTAACTGTACACAAACACCTAGACTGAACCATTTTTATGCAAACAATGTCAGAAGACTACAATGAGTTGACCTTCAAACCTCTGAATGAAGACATCACACAAGAGTGTGAGTGTCTGTCTGTAGCTGAAGAGTGAAAAAATGTGAAAAGTGACGAGGAGAACAAGGACAAAAGAAGGGCACTTGTACCTTTGCATGGAGAAGAGACGCAACTGTAGGTAGATTTGCTCTGAGTTCTCCTGGTGTTTAATGCAGTTCAGGACTTCTGCTCTCAAACATGACCTTGCATTTGGCAAAGCAGAATTGCATGCTGGGAAATAACAAACAAAACATGGAAAACAATCGTTTGACCATTCTCTCACAAATACTTCTTGTTACACTAATTTACACTTGGAGGACATTAGTACATGGACTTGTAAAGTATACCGTTCAAAAGTTTAGGGTTCGTAATATTTTTTTTTTATGTTTTTGAAAGTCTCTTATACTCGCAAAGGCTGCATATGTACTGTAAAAATACAGTAAAACATTAATATTGTTAAATATTACTATAATTTAAAATAATATAATAATTACTCCAGTATTCAGTGTCACATGATCCTTCAAAAATCATTATAATGTGCAGATAGATAGATAGATAGATAGATAGATAGATAGATAGATAGATAGATAGATAGATAGATAGATAGATAGATAGATAGATAGATAGATAGATAGATAGATAGATAGATAGATAGATAGATAGATAGATAGATAGATAGATAGATTTCATTTGCAGATTTCATTTGCTCTCACATTTGCAGAGCTGCATGGTAAAATGCATGTTCTAAAAAATAACATGCTTACAGTACATTCCACCAAAATGGTTGGACACTTAAGTCAATCTCAACCAAAACTGTATACATTTCATTTGATAGCAAAAACCATGAAACGTGGAATTCTTTAATGAAAAATACAGTAAAACTGTATTTAAAATATTATATTATATTATATTAAACAAGTATATTATATTACAAGTTCAAATAACTCTTTTCTATTTGAATATAATTTTAAATGTAATTTGTTCCTGTGATGAAATCTGAATTTGAAACAGCAGCCATTACTCCAGTCTTCAGTGACATGATTCTTCATAAATAAATATGAATAAATATTAAATTAAATATTACACATCATGGTCAGCCATCTAGAGACCACTAGATTTAAAAAATTGTCATTGATGCAATACAAAGCAAAAAAAAAAAAAAGGCCTATAAGTGTCAAGATATGTTATGGTGCTACTGTATGGCTAACAAAGCGTTAACAGGCCTAAAATTCATCTCTTTTCAGATATTGCTCTCGCAGTCAACCACAGAGCATAAACTCTGACACACTGCCATTGAGAAGACCAGCGAAAATATACATGTAAGAGTGTCCGGATAATTAAAATATCACTTCGGCAATTACTGAAAAATGGCCATCGTTTGGCTGCTGCTTCACAAAAGCAGGCGGCAAAATGTCTGTCCAGTGGAGGTAATTCTGAACTAATTCTGCAACACTCAAAATCCACTTAGAAGATATAGCAAGTAATGGCTTTGACCCAAGCAGATGAGGCTGTTTCAAAGCCAATTTCCTTTGGATTCATCAAGCTTGACCATTTCTCCAGCCATAATAATCCTCTGGCAGGTTGGCTTCATATTGCCAGGCTGGGGGACAGACAAGTTTAATGCCCCATAGAAAAACACTCACACAGGAACAAAGAGAACTCATGAACCAGGCACGGTGCCTACATCAGACAGGGCCTCGTCTCTGCTCACCCTGACCGCTATTAGAGAACCCCCCCTGCAATTATCTACAGCCCATTTATAGTCTGCACTGACAGGACAATGTGTATTATAGACCGAGGACAGAGGTTGTCTTTGGAATGAAATATGTTGATGGTAAATTAATACTGAACTCAACATATAAAACTGAAAATGAAGAAGAGCCGAAAGTGTTGCACTTACAGCACAGTATTATTACTTCAAGCTGAAAATTCCTTCCTGTTTTAACATCAGAAGCTGGGAGAAAACAAGTATTTATTGTTTAAACCAAGCTTAACCAAGCAGGAGAGAATAGAGAAACTCGTCACAGATTAGCAGACACAGATGGCTCCACCTGTTTTCAGTGGGTGATGGAGAAATGTGGACATCTAGGTAAGGTATGATAACTTAAAGGTGCTCTAAGCGATGTCACGCATTTTTTAGGCCAAACATTTTTTTGTCACATCCAGCAAACATCTCCTCACTATCCGCTAGCTGCCTGTCCCCTGAACACACTGTAAGGAGTGGAGGAGAGAGAAGGATGAAGAGGGAAGTTTGCTAGAGGAGAGATGTCCTAACAACGACTAACGTTAAAATTTTATGTTCTTGAGAATTTTGATATGGCCGACACACGACCAAAGAGACGACGTTCCGATGAACAAATAACAAAGAATGGAATGCAAAGTTCCGAATTTACTTCGGAAAAGTGTTCAAAAGCTGGCGAGAACTCCGCCCGCAGAAGGGCTTCCAAATCGACATTCAGGTGGCTCTGTTTTTGCTGGACAGGTGGGTAAATCCAGTTTGTTTTTTCTAAATGGTTCATGACTGTTTCAGGAAGCACGGAAGGGAGGGGGAGGGGATGGGACGAGGAAGAGGGTCGAGCTAGCATCCGTTTTGTTTGACAATATGTCGAACATCAACAAGAAGTGACATCACCCAACATCGCTTAGAGCACCTTAAGGGGAAGAGGTTTTGTCCAGTTAGCCCCTTCTGCCATAACTACACCATTCTGCTGTCCTGCAAGAAGCATATTCTGTAACCTATTACAATTCACTGCAATACAAAAGTTGCTTGTTCTATATTTTGTTCTATATTTTTTATACCGTACTTTTGAATGGCAGTGAATGTAGATAGGCTACTGTATATGGTTCTTGCAGAACAGCAGAATGGTGTGTGTGTGTGTGTGTGTGTGTGTGTGTGTGTGTGTGTGTGTGTGTGTGTGTGTGTGTGTGTGTATATATATATATATATATATATATATATATATATATATATATATATATATATATATATATACATATATATACATATATAAGGATTTTAGATATTGCCATCTTTGTGGGAACATTTAGCCAACATAACATAGGGTATACCTGAAACACACACACGATTCATGATTCTACAACATAATTACTTTAAGTTACCAGCAAAAACAGGATTTGATATTCTTCCTAGTAACAGAGCACAAAAATAAAGAACTAATAAGATGAAAGGCAAATGCTCTCTAGTAAGTTATTGCAAGGTGAATCCTGGATAGACAAACCGCATTTAATGCATCTGCCAGTTAAACACCAAGAGCAACAAGAAAGTTAGCATACATGTAGAAATCGCAAAAGCTAAGTGCTGCACTTTGCTAGTCCAAAAAGGCCTGTAGTGCTTATTAAAGTCATTCGATAAAGCCGCAGCAGGCCGAGAGGCAGTCTAATATTAACACCTAATAAAAGAATGATAAAAAAGTTTATTGCAGTGAAGTCAGGCTAAATTAAAACACCGGTCCCACAGGTGCAACGTGGGTGGGAGAACATCTGCCCTCGTCTTGAGAGATTTGCGACATTAATATAAATGAATTTAGAAAACACATTGGGGAAAAGAGAGAAGAGAGAACGAGAATATTATTTTCAAACTTCATGCTTGCGATTACAAATCTTCCCCTATTTCTCTCGCCCTTATTCTTTTCCTTCCTCCAGAATCTCATTATGAAAGCATTGGATGGTGGAGAGGAACGCATTCACTTGATGCGGATGGCAGGCTCATTCATGGTAAATGTGTATTAGGCCTACCTTTAATGGGAGCCGCTAATTAAAGTGTCTGAGGAAAGCAGAAAAGTGTCTCACCCCTTCCACCATTAGATGAGCAATATTGCGGAAAATGCACGCTTACATTAAAACACATCAGCCTGCTGAGGTTGCATTTAGTGCATGCGGCATTAAATCAGCATTATTACGAAGCAGGTAGTGCATGCTTCTTCTTTTTGAACCAAATCATGCATAGGTGCACTTCAAAAACTATATCAATTAAAACATAAAAAGGTGGAAACCACATCTAAATAATGTGATTAGTTCATTAAACCTTCAATAGCACAGTCAGCCTCATTTAAAAGCTTTTAAATTAGTCAAATTATCCAAATTGGCAGTTGCTGTTGTCTGGCAGTGACTTTGCTGTGAGTGTGTATAATGACTGTGCTGATAATGTCAATGGCCATTACAGTGAGGGACTGTAGTTTTATGATGGCCATAAGCCTGCTGCATTCAGCTCACTAATAGAGGCCTGAAGGACACTGAAACACGGCACTGCGACCTGTGACACCGCCGCACCAACCGGGAACATGCCAATCATGTTTGCATTTAGCCGGTGCCTCTCTATCCCCCCTGCGCCCGCTTTCACCCATCATCTCTCAGTCGACTGTGCGTTTCCAAAGGATTTTTAATCGGTACCATTCCAGCGAGTGGGACCAATCAGGGTAAATTAAGATCAATAATGAGCCAATGGGTACGCTTTATTTGGTAGATGAGGTGAATCATTAAAACGCAGCGTGCTAATTTGACAGCTGATGCGCCAGGGTGGGCACTTAGGAGTAATGATGCCATCAGAGCAACAGACAGAAAGAGAGAGAGCGACAGCTACACAAACTGCTTCATTTCACACAGGAGCGAGAGAGAGCGAGAAATGGACTCTTTAAAATTCTTTTGACATTTTAATGTTATGAATCCATACACACATCTCATCAAGCTATTACATGTAATGAGGAGACTCACGTGAACCGCAACACGAATGGAGATGATTGTGTTTAAAATGATGTGCATTATCCCAGCGGCCGCTTGCATGACGGATGAACGGGGCAAAAAAAAAAAAAAAAAAATGCTCACATACTCGCACAATGAGAGTGAGAGAGGGCTCTCGACACTGTCTGGTGAACCACCTGCCCATCTCACCCTTCTGTGTGTTTAAAGTATTCCCACCAAACGTGTGTGTGTGTGTTGAAGAATGAGAGCTGGAGAGCGTTCCGGGTCTGTATTGATCCTGCTAGCGGATCAGTATCCTTTTCCCACTGTGGTCACTGAATAGGACAAAAGTTCAATACAAAAAAATCGGCTGCTCATCCAGTTCTCACAAAAGCAATTTGTAATATAGATTTATCCCGGTTGCCGACAAAGCCAGCTGCTGTTTTTACTATTTAAAAGCTTTGATCACATAACCGGAGATGCTTCATCTTTTTTAAGGGTTGGTTGATGTGATTCATTTGCAATGTAGGTGGCAATTTTAGCTAAAATAAATACAGGTATGGATTGCTTGAAATAAAAGAGAAAGCAAATGGGTTGAATAAATTCAACGAGCCTGTCTGCGGTGGGCATCACTAGTGCTGCTAAATCTACAAGCACTTAATCCAGATCTGCTTTGGCATTAATGATGAATATTTAAAACCTTACTTTTGACAGCAATTGGGCCTGTTTCACACCGCACACACAAGGAGTGTGTAAGCAGCAATGCTGCGTAACCGCAACAGCAGGCGTATCTGTGGCCCTATAAAGAAAATATAGAGATTTCTGGGTTACCACAATAACCCCCGGATTCACAGACAAGGCTTAAGCTTAGTCCCAGACTAAGATGCATGTTTGAGCTGTTATAACTGAAAGCAACTTGCACTGGCGTATCTTGTCAGTGCCATTGTTTTGTCTCAAGATCCACACCACCAGTAATGCTTTTTTCTAAGGCACGTTTATAAAATCTACTTAAATGATTGAACTAAGGCCTAATCCTGGCTTAATCTAAGCCCTGTCTGTGAAACCAGGCTTATGTTTTTGCTTAAAATCAGAGATGAAGTAGAAAATGGCAGTGTGCCATTTAGAATTATTACTTGATAAATGTGCAATCAAATTTGAGTCACATTTACACTGTAAAAAAAAATTACATCCCCAAGTAAAAAATTTCAAGTGACCGATAACATCTACATTTTTCAATTAGTCTGACGTATTATTTCTCATTGAGCCAATGTTAACAGACTATTGCAACAAGAATTTCACTTGGGCCAATTGAAAAATGTAGATGTTATCGGTCACTTGAAATTTTTTATTTGGGAGGGTTAGAAATTGTTTACAGTGTACGTTGAAGTGGTAATTAATCATGGAACTGAACCGAAAAGCAAAATATGAACCTATAACACACTAATTTCATATAAATTTGTACAATCTCATATGTATGTTTCAGTGCGATCTGCTTACGCTCCACTGATGGTTAGGTGATTACTTTAAGCTAACTTTTTTTTTCTTTTTTTTTTTTTGCATTTCCATATAAATCACATTATGTTCATATGATTTCGCCACCTTGTTACATTCATGAGATCGGGTTCTATAAACTGGTTAAATCAGTTCAGATTTACTGAATAGAAAGTGTTTGTGTGCCTTTTGGAGCAAGTGGAACTAGCATGTTTTAAATAATGTGCGTTCATTCATTTAGTTACTTAATTAAAGTTGTGAAAGGTCATGTTGATAAATAGATTCCCAGAGCTTTCTTCTCAAAAAGAAGCTCAGCACTGAAACTGAAGCTAGGCTAATGCTATGAATCCTTTTAATATGGTTAAGTAATTGGCTCCATTTTTTTATCACAAGACACAAGTTTTGGAACGTAATGAGGACAAGACAATTTTTTGGTTGAACTATGGGCGAGTAGTTTGCCCCATTATTTAATTGACTCCTACTATATTGTGAGCGATGGTACTGTGTATGTGAATTGTTACCTGTTAATATGGGTGCCAAAATAAAAGTGCATTGCTTATGCATATAGTGTGAAACAGGCCTTAGTGTGCTTGAGTATGGAGGCAGAGAATGGTTTCAAACAAAGACAATGAGGTAAATAAATATGATTTTTTTTTTTTTTTCAAACGAGAGAGTGTTGCTGTGTGAGATGTGTGAAGTGAAGGTGTGAGGTAGCTGATTATAACTCTCTCTCTCTCTCGGTTCTCGCTCACTCTCTGTCTCTCTTACAGAGGTGATGAGAGCACTGGGTGGTCGATATGACACTGTCTCAGCCCGCCGTAATTAGCAAGCGTATGCAGGGTCCATCACAGATCAGACGACACATAAAAATGATCCCAATCTCTCCCAGTCATGGTTAAGCTACCTCAAGCTTTACCTTTGTGAACCCACTGGTGTATTTAACTTACCTCACACCTCAAAGAAAAGAAAGAGAGGGAGAAAAAGAAAGAGATGAGCATTAATTATTTATCACGGGAAGTTTCTAACCACGAAAAAGACAGAAGGAGTTGAAGGGAATTTAAATGATTTCAAAGGAACTTGCAGAGACCTGGATTAATGAAGTCTCAGGCTTTGTGAAGCGCCTACCTGACAACAGTTATCCAATCTGAGACCCACATGTACGACATTATGAAATATTACATGTTGGAATTAAGGCTCTAAAGTACCTTTCCACATTTAGTCCTCTCATACCAGAACAAGATAATCCTAGCGCTGTCACATGACATTCCCCGCTAATCAGAGCCGAGAACATTGCAAATCCTCTAGTTCACCTCCTGCCGAGGAGAACCGGCCTGCTGACAGGGCCTTCAAGTGCATGAATAAATAAACAAACAAGCCACGGTCACGGCCCCATGGCGAACGTGCTTGCATGGGTATGTTGGTAGGTGTGTGTGTGATCCGTAAATGCTGGGACTTGGACATAGCTGACCTTTAAGGTTGTGAGTGAGAAGTGTAGGAACAGACTCCGCTGGCCTTTATGGATGTTTGGGGTGTCACACTTGGAGAGTGTAAGAGAACAGAGGCTGTGTGTGTGTCGTTCTCACCTGCTCTTTGGCTTCGTCTCTTTCTGCTAGAGCTTTCTAGAAGCGTGGAGTTGGATGTTTTTACCTGGAGCACTCTGAAAGTCATAAGATCTGCGTTTTTCTCCATCGGCAGCATAGCACACGGACAGCCCCTGCAACTGCAGTATCAATACTTGTTAAACGGTTTAAATGAACTTTTAGCCATCAGAATGATAAAAGATGACATTTGTGAAATATTGGAAAGATAATGATTTAAATACAAATATTTTGAACATTAAAAACAGATAGAGCAGTGGTTCTCAACCAGGGGACCAGGGGTCACAAGGAGGATTCAGCAAACTTCCAAAGGGGAAAACATAAAATAATAAAAAAAAAAAATATATATATATATTCATTTATGTACTTTATATACTTTATGTACTTTATTATTATTATTTATATTGTAACGGGTAGACATTTTGAGTGAAACATATTTAAAAATATATATTATCCTTAAACCTTATCCAGTAAATCACAAAGAAACTGTAAAAGTCATGGGGCCTTTTGTATGTTGCGGCAATGGAGTCTAAAAAGTTAACGGATATGGTGAACAAATGATAAAAAGACAACTAAGTAACAACAATTATTATAATAATGATTTGGTGTTTGTATCCATGTGCATGTTACCTGTTTAAAAGATAGCAAAGTGGAAATAACATCTGGAAAATGGGATTAGGAAATGGCACAAGCCAGATTCAAACATCCATCGCCATGAGAGCACCAAGGCTCAACATGAACCAAAGCTTCATATCTCTGACATATAATATCTTCTTTCAAGTTTTGAAACCTTATACCAACACATGACAAAGCATCAGCACATCCGATTGCGCAGAATGACTCATAAGTCTTTTCCCAGAAAGTTCTTGTGCTCTAAGGTCTGTTATTCTGATCCAGATCAAATCTCCATTCTCACAGTTACACATAATGACTCTCATTCAGCAACATTAGCATGAAACTTGAGAGCGGTTTCAAATACTGTCATTCGCACAAAGCTTTCTGACATCCATCTTCGGTCCCACTGTAACCGTGGCATCTTAAATGAGCCGTAATGACACCCCTAGCAAGCCCACCAGGTAGCGGGCACTAATCTTAAATCAGAGAACGCGGCAGCGGCCTTGCGTGGCTGAGAAGTTGGATTAAGGCAGAGCTTTCCTTCGCACTGAGGGGGCCGGCATAAAGATGGTTTTATCAGAGGTCATTCAAATGTCTCTACATGGGAGACAATGGGACTTGCGGCAGCAGGGAGCCTCGTTCCCAAGCCTGGAAGTCTGGCTATAAACAGGGAATCGATGAAGTGTCTATTCCTGCACGGCCACAATGGGAACTGGCTGCCGTGGCAAAAAGGGATCAATACAACAAATTATTACAATTTCCACAACCTCCACTGGACATTCCGTGGGGCGCGAATGCGCGTGCGGTCAACCCCTCTTCTGCATTAGTGCAGTCAAATGGCAGGGGGTAGGAGATAAAATAGACTTAAACACACACCTCACAAATGCCTATTCAGCCACAATCAGTCAGCTTATATGATGGAGCTCAAAAGATTGCTGGCGGTTTGAATGATGGTTTATGAATAATTGCAGTGCATGTAGGTTGTTGTGCAGAAATGGCTTTAATAAAGGGTTTGGGCCGCGAGTCCACTCTCTTGCGGAGACCACGGAGAGGAAAGTGGTGATTCAAAACAATATGTCAGGATGGATTTGAGTTTGGTCGAGGGAAAGAGTGACACGCAGGTTCAAACATGACTGCAGAACGCTGAATGAGAGTATGTGGTGCATTTCAACACAGAACTTTTGGTAATGTTATCGATTTGACCATGTTAAGCCACTTTCACAGTTAGATCTGCGATTGTGGTAAAAGGGAAATGGGAGGGTAAAGAATTGGAAAAAGAGGGGCAGCTTTGCTGCGCTCAACACTACAAGGCAGCATTTTGTGTGAAGGTATTTCAAGGAAACTGGTGTCAGACAGGCTTCCAATGCACCAAAACATCATGTCAAGTGATTTAAGCAAATTAAAGTAAGCTCAAATATGCATATACTTACATTAAACAGTTTGGGGTCTGTAAGATTTATATGTTTTTATGAAAGAAATTAATACTTTTATTTATCAAGGGTGCATTCATTTGTCATTTCGACAATAATGACATTTATAAACTCATTACTATTTCAAATAAATGTTGTTCTTTAATCAAAGAATCTTAGTGGTTTCCACAAATATACTAGGCAAAGCAGCACAACTGTTTTCAACTGTGATAATAATAATAAGAAATGTTTCCCGAGCAGCAAATCCGCATTATAGAATGATTTCTGAAGGATCATGTGACAATTGCTGATAATTCAGCCATTCCAGACATGTTATCAAAATATATATAAAAAATAATTTTATATCAAATTATTAACAGTTATATAGCATTATTCGCTATTACTCTTTTACTGTATTTTACTCTTTTACTGTACAGTTGCCCAGTGTGTCAATTTATTTACTGCTATTCAAGTGAGCTTGGCAGATAGCCAATCAAACATTTAGTGATTACAATGCTTATTTCTGGAGTAAAACCCTTTCAAGCGCTCTATCACAATATGTTTTTACTAAACATTAAATTGCAAACACAGAATCATGGGACATCAGACAGTGAAGGATATGTCTATGCTGCCTTCAAAATCTGACCAGATGAAGGTGCCTTAGTTGACAGGATGGATTTGGATGTGCCTGGTTGCCTTCCTTCTGTATACTGTCTGCGAAGGTAGCATTTTTCTTTTTTCGGGACCTAGCCAAGGAGAGCATGAGACTGAGTAAGGAGGAACCAGGGAGTTCCCAGAAACAGCTGAAACACATTTGGCATCATGCTTTTGGCTTAATAATTAACATTTCTGCGCTAAGCTATGATGAGATCCAGTCTGTGAGCAGTGAGTGCGCATGTTAACAACTTGCAAAAAAAAGGGCTATGAAACCCTAAATTAGACTGATTAAGTCACCCTGCAAACATAGATCAAACTAAATACTGCAAAGGGCAAAGCATTTGTTACAGGAGCACATGCTGGTCTGAAACTGACGTATGTACAGATTACACCCAGATGCTGTGAACTTACACTGACTCAACACACACACACAACAGCAGAAAGGAAAAGTGGGGCTGCAACAGGAAAAGGGGCGGCTCAGTTGGAGGCAGGGGTGCGGTAAAGTGGGATGTATCTGTAGGTAGTTCCGGTAAGATGAGATGGCTGGAATCACACAGGAAGAATGAAGCGTGACCTTTCAAGAAATGGGTTCAAAATAAGTTAGGCTTATTATACAGCTTTTGTTGCATAATGTCGATTATCACAATAACTCGTTTCTATCACAATAACTTGTTGCAGCTTTTATGAGCATAAGAGATTTCTTTGAAAAACATCACACAATCTTACTGACCCCAAACGGTTGCAAAAAAGTCCATGCAAAAGTTACTGGGTTAGCAAAATTTACATTATGGACATTATGCTGCATTAACAAAGACAAATTATTATGCAAACTATATTATTAGGTAAATCTACATATCATTTTAAGTTTTGTGGCAATAAACCATGTGAATTGGCCCCTTTTACTGTCACGACCATGTCTTGTTTAGTTTAGTTTCATTGTCATGTTCTATTTAATTTAGTTTGCATGGTTTTCCCTGTCACTGTTTGGACTGAGTTTGCGTCCATCATTTGTTCCCATGGTTTCTGAAGATACGCACCTGTTTCTTGTTCCGTTAATCATTCCTTCTGTGTATTTAAGTCCTCAGTTCTTTGTTCATTATTCGGTGTCATTATTATTATTGTGTAGAGTCTCTTTCTACGTCAAGCATTTCTCTGTGGATTTAAACTACACACAGACCCATTACATTTACTTCCATTGTAAATGCTTCATATGTGAAAATGTTTTCCACTGGACCAAGAACATTCCTTTAAACGTGCTATAATTATAACAGAGAGCCGTATATTACCTGTGGTGGCGTGAGCATACACTTAAAAAAATTCTATGCAATTAGTGAACGGCAAGAAACTTTAAAGCTAAAAGTAAGTAGATGTTTCAATGTTAAAATACTTACTAACAATGTATTTAACATACCAGCTTAATGACAATCTATAAGTAAGCTATTTGTAGGTTAACTCTGCCGCAAATCCACAGTGTTTCTTATTTTCAGGTAGTTTCAGAAACTCACAACCGAAGCAGCAAGACCATTGGTGTGAGTTTCTAATCCAGTTATCCGATCATAGGCCTGTGCGAAAACATTTATTACTTTAGCAGTTCCATTTTGTTGTACTATTGAGGCAGAATTTACACTCTTTAGCTAATAAGTGCATCAGTTAAATGAATGTATCTAATATATCTTACTGTAAAATGTGAGCTGGAGCTGGGTGGTGCAGAACTGCCTGAGGCTCTGGTTTGGTCTTTCATAATGCTTTCATACACTGCCCAGTCCTCTGACACCACTACAAACACACACACAGACAGAGAGAGAGGGAGAAAGAGAGAGGCTCACTAACTCGATTTCATTTGATTACTGACAAATCAATATTCAAAATGTGTTACAAAAAAAAAACCTTGATCAAATTATATATTTTTAAAAGTATATGATATTTGACACAAAGCACTGCGTCCACCAGATTTTTTTTTCTTTTACTCAATTTGATTGTTTCATATCAATAATTTCCCTTCAAAACAGCAGTGTAGAGAACCAATCTTTTGTTCGCCCCCCAAAAAATCCCTGTCTCCATCAATAGATGGCACTCTTTGCTTTGTGCCTGACACACATGCCCAGCAAGACAAGAAACAGAACACTGCTCTGCACTTAGTACATTTAATGTATCAATACTAAGTGTGCATACAAAACATAATCCTCTAGATGTATATTGTCAACTGTGTTGATTTTATACATCTAGTTTAATGCTGGATACATTCTACATTATATCTTAGTACTATTGTGGTCAAATAAAGATACGGCATGCTCACATGTACAGGTGCATTTATTTCAAGGGGGATGATTTTTGTCTGAGGCTTTCTGATAGGCAATGAATATATAGTGTATCAGGGTTTTTGTGGATGTCTGCGGCATCATAAAGGACATCAGATGTGATGGCTTGGGGGAGGCTTCAAAGAGGGGCAGCTAAAAACTGAATACTAAAATCCATGGCCACAAATGATTAATTTATAGCTTTGCAGGGTCCAAACTGTTTAAACACGAGCTATAGGAAATTGAAGAGCCAAATAAATCCTCTAAATATTTAATAAACACAAACACAGAGCTTTGGCAACTAGATTCGAGAACCTCAGGGTTAAATCTGGTTAAAAATCTGTGTAATCAATAAATGTAGGTAGAGAGAGAGATGTGGTGAAAAAGAAAAGATTGATTAAAAATTCAGCTTTTGTTTTTATAAAAAAAAAAAAAGTGTTATGCTTAAAGCCTTCAGTGCACCCTATACAAGCAAACAGGGAAGAGCAAATTAATTGTGCATAGCCTGTTCTGCTCCTCTTACCAGCCAACACAGGTAGAGGTCAAGAGTGCTGGAAGTACATAAAGGGGATACTGCTTTTCACCGAGCCCCACCTCTGAAATTTGTCTGTTAAGAGCGCTAGGGTTCTCCGCCAGCACACTGAGGAGGAAAAACATGTTTTAAATTCTCACTTGCTATAGCGAAGAATCGGCCATATAAATGAATATGAGCGCTTTCGCCTGTTCCCATGTTTTAATACCGGACATCTCACATCTGTGCAGCTTTGAGCCGAAGGGGGCCGGGAGGGGTACTATAGGAAACGGCCCCTATAGGTGTCATCATCCTAACCTCCAAGGCAGCTTCAGTCATCTTGGGGGCTTTCAAATTCAATCTCGGATATGCGCCCGGATACAAACGGGGTGGAGGTTAAAAAACTGCATCAAATAAAGGTTTACCTTTGCTTTTGGTTTAGGCTAGTTTTGATTTCAAGCCAGAGGTACTTAAAGCTTTTGCCTTATTTACAGTCCCTTTGGCAGACGTACAACGGCCCCAGGCTATAACACAGTGTACCTAATGTTCAAACTGGCAGGTAATCTTATGTCAAACATTCCCCTTTGATATAAAGTGATCAATAGATTCTTGTGAAGAAGTAATTTCTCTGATGTTTCAACTCAAGATATTCTTTTATTACAATACATATATAATTCGTTTTTTTCTTCTTCTTCTGATTGCTGAGAGGTGCTTCTCAGAATACAGGGGCCATTGTAAGACAGAGCGCAATAAAGAGAGCAGAGAAATTGTGTGTTTAGATGTTTCCGAAGTACAACAATTTTTCAATCAATACTGTGTGTAACACAATTATCTGAAGTAATCTGGTTGTATTGGAAAAGAGTTTTGCACCAGCCTACTCCGGGGATTCAGTCTGAACAGCTAACTGATAATTCCATCATATTTAAAATGTATAACTTACACAGAAATGGACAGAATCTCCCTTCTTGCAATCCACGCAACATTAGGAGGCTAAAGCAATGACAATGTATTACAGGAATTAATAACATTACAATGAGTGTAAAAATTATCTAATATTTGTATGCATGTGTGTGTGTGTGTGTGTGTGTGTGTGTGTGTGTGTGTGTGTGTGTGTGTGTGTGTGTGTGTGTGTGTGTGTGTGTGTGTGTGTGTGTGTGTGTGTGTGTGTGTGTGTGTGGTGTGTGTGTGTGTGTGTGTATGTGCGCGCGTGTGTGTGTGTGTGCGTGTGTGTGTAATAATATTATATCATATTATACAACAAAAATGTAAAGTATAGATTTCAATAATATTTCAATAATAATAATTTTATAATATTTAATGTAAATAATAATAATAATACATATTTTAATGTTATATTTTAAATTTTTTGAAAGGTGGTATAAATTCTCAGCAGTAAAAGGTCAATAGTTTGATAATGTTCTTAATGAAAGTAATTTAAAAGTTTGTACTTGATACATTTTCTTCACCTTATTTTTCCATGCTTCAGAGCTAACGCAGCTTTCTAAATCTTGCGATTCAAAGAGAGGTCTGCCATGCATTGATACAGCTCAGAGAGGAAGTCTTGCTCTCCTTTAGTCATTTTTGTATATGCATCATGAACGCTGCCTACAGCATGCTGCTCAACCTTCATCATTCACCCCATTAAGCGGTGATTTTTCACTTTTCCTGAATTAACAGCATTCGCATTTAAACATTCCTACTGTAGAAAGGATGCGCCGAGGATTCTTCAATTAGAATGCCATGTATCATTTCCAGCAGGCCCTCGCCACGGCAACCCCTGTGCCGCTGATGCGCAAAACAGGATCATAAATCATGTCACTGCCAGCCAATCAGCAGCTGCCGTTTCTGCTGGATAGGCGCAGGCTGCGGCATTAAGTTATATTCCTGCATGTAATGTATTATTCCTCAGCTTATTTTAACGCCCATGCGGCCTTAATGCTACAGAATAAACACCTCCAGCTAACAGCTTCAAACCACCGAGGTCAGAAAACTCATGTACACGGCAATGTCAAACCTTTTAAGAAAAAGTGACGAAATTCGTGCATTCTATGCTATTGTGAACTATGTATTGTTAAAATGCATTTAATGAGAATGCACTTGATCGATGATCGGTACAATGGTGCACTCGTGAGTTAGAGTGCATGTACGGGTCACACAAAGCCGGAGAGCAGCCCATATTAGCCGGAGAATGGGATTCGTCCATGCAAAGGGCTCATGGCATTCTTGTGAAGTGGGAAGGGGGCAGGGCCATTCTCTTCACCTATGCTGCTGAAGTCTGGAAGGGTTCTTCGATGGCGCTCTCTTCTTCTGGTTTGATTTGGTCCAGCTGCCTTCAAACAGTTCAATCACCCACTTGAACTCTCACGGTCATTGCCACTTCCTCCTTTCCCTCTGATTTTTCCCTTCTTTCAGAGCCACGAGAAGGAGATTTTCAAATGCAATCCATCACTTATGGCCGGTCAACACCTATTCCAATCAAACCGCACCAATATCTTTACGTTTTACATTTTAAACACTAGGGAAATCGATATGGCGTGCCGCTCTCCGGGAGGCTTTGAAGTTATGGAGCATCTATGCTCATCTCATCAACTGAAACTGTTGCCTTGACACTTGGGAATGAACACAGACAAGGGGATAAAACGATGAACTGATCTTATGCATGGACTAGACACCGCCGTCCCCGGCAACCTGAGCAGGCTCAAAAGCACTCAAATAAGACATTACTGTCTGACACGAAATTATAGACTCCACTGTAGATCTAAGGAGAAAAGGACAAATCCAGACAGAATACATAACAATTATTTTACATGCCTCGAGGAGCCATCTGCATCAAAACAGCGGCATGGACACATCCGTTTGTGGTGGCGCAAAAATAAGCAACGGGGGTGTTTATCGGTAGCGGCGGTGTAATGAGCGTGCGAGGACGATTGGTGATGTTCTACTGAGAGAGATAGTCTGCCCTGCATGCTTCAGAATGAGATCATAACCAGCATGCTGTGGACAAATGGGGAGGTTTCAAATGACTCCTGATAATCAAGGAGCTTGGGCTGGAGGGCCGGCTGGCTTTGGGGTGGGGATTGATCTGTCTCTCGCTCTCTTCTGTCGCTACTGAGGATGCCCACGTTAATTCTTAATGAGACATTCCTGCATGCGTAACAACGCTGTCTGCACAAAACAACAAAGGCCTCCCAGACTGCAAATGAGGAGTTCTCTACAGACAGCCCAGCCAGCATCGCATCATTACCACACACAAACACACACACACACACACACACAGGCTGCCACCATCACATAGCCCATCATTAAGGTGAGTTGTACTTCCTGCTTGTGTGTGCTTGTGTGTATTGTATACGTACAGTATAGAAAGGTTTGTTGGTCTGGCCAATTTACAGCAAGTTTAAAAATAAGAGAGGTAGTGTTATATCATAACATTATTTGCACCACCAGTCTAAAAAAAAGAAGAACATGAAAATGGCATTTATTTGGTCCTCAGGAAACATTTTTTTTTAATCACACATTGCAAATGAGTCTATCTATATATCTATCTATCTATCTTGCAATTAAAAAATAAAATGTTTATGATTATTCTTAATTTTTTTTACTAATTTAGCTTGAGATAGTAATAACAATTAAAACATTTTTTGTCTGATAGTATAAAAAAATCACCTTTTCAAAATGGACAAAGCACCCATTTTTTAAAACGACTTTCTAATTCTAAGATTCTAAGATCACATGTAGTTTTTGTACATGGACAATAGTGAATGGCCAAATCTTGTGGAAAAGTTATAAGGTATGCTTCTATTCACAATAATGCTCACACAGTGACAAGTTGGATTTGGATTAGGAAAGCTTCAATGCCGTTTCAGAACAAGCAGATGTGTCTCACAATGTGTGTTAAGAGGGCTGATGTCCAGCATCTGTCCAGCTCAGGTGGGCTCCTCAAGGAATAATTTTCTTAAACCACATGTTTGAGGATTTTTCTGCCTTTTGATATTTTTCATACAAGTCATCCACAGACACCTGTTCCCTTCTGAGGGTCAACTTCATGTACACCTGCTCAACTTCAGTGTGGACCCTCAGCTCCTCTTTCCTCTGCAGAGCCAAGACACAAGAACCAAAACCAATGCTAATTCAGGTCTAAGACAAAATGAGAAACATTTTTCCCTCAGAACTGAACATATTTCCATGACCATTTTCTGCCTTGAAACTTTCTGCCTTTTCTGTCTTTACCAAATGCCTCCTTTCATGTTTTTATCCTATGTAGTATGACAAGATCATAAAACAATCTACGCTGAAATGTGCCGCACAAACTGCTAGACTACGTTTACACGACAACGATGTACTAAAAACTTTTTGCACACAGACGACAACATAGTCGACAACTAAAACCGCTGTATTATGCATTCCAGGCCAGTAAATGGCGAGGTCACTTTGTAAAGAAACACTGTGCCTATAGACTAAACGCGTAATACACGTGCATGATGTCACCGTTTTCACAAATTCACATTTTTGTAGTTTACACAGAGGCAGTAAAGGTATCGTTTTTAAAACCCCATTTCCAAAAGTTTGCAAAAGTTCCCAAAAAGCTGTTGTCGTGTAAATGAACAAACAAAATGCAAAAAAAGTGTTCTGTTTTTAGTTGAAAACAGTGTCGTGTAAACGGCCCCTAATGTGATCAGAGATTTTCTGAAAAATAAACGGTAACTATTTACTTTTCAGTGTCCTTATTACACGTTACATATAGTTACTGTAGTAATACTTATAAACGATGCATTATAATAATGCTTTTTACTAGAAAGTTTTGAAAGTTACAATTTGTTGTCATAGTACATCAAGCTCTTTTATTTCACAAGAATCCCCTTTATGTACCCAATTTCCAAAAATGAGTATTAAACCATTACTAAACAATTACTAATCTCACATAACTACACTAAAATCAATCCCACAGTGCACATGCTATGTTTGTAGCATCTCCATCAGTTTTAAATTTGCATTTGGGACATTATTATTTAATCACCTTAATTACGCTCATGTATGTGACAATGCTGCCTATTATAAAACGTGTCCCTGCATAAACTTGAACAACCACTTAGCATGTATAATACATAACCACTTAGGTGTCTTAATGTGGCCTTGATATTCAAATCAGCTCAAAACACTGAACGCGTGTGAATAGCCGCTGATGTGACCCGACAATAACAACATGCCAGCGGGGGCATGTTCAGCAGCAGAAACACATGTCTGTTGCCCCAGCTACTCTTTATTGAATGAGAGCCTGTTATTTTCCCTCAGGTGCCGGTGAATGGCTGGTTTTTTCTCCCTTGGCACAATTCCACGCCATTCTTTATCGGCTCGCCATCACCGGCTCTGCTGATTTGAATATTTAGTGTCCTTTCATGCTTTAATTGGAGTCAATTGCATTCACTTGGCACGTTTTGCTGGAAATTAATCCTGGGGCCTAATTTGTTTCTGTCAGGCAATCAAAGCCTGAGTGAATAATGGCAAATGTTATTATAGATCCCCTAGTCTCCAAATACCCCAACTATGTATTTAACTAAAGCCTTTAATTATTTGCGCAGCATAGTTGTAGTACGGCTCAGAGTCAGACGGGCCAAATGAATGAGGTTTTAAGGGGGCGACTGGGTGTGTTGGCGAGTGCTGCTAACATAACAAACATTTGACTGGAGCTCTCACCGAGAACGCCGTCGATGAGCGGTGATTGGAGACAGAAAGGCTACGCGGATGCCGGAGAGAGAGGATAATTGGCAGATACCGGGAACGCTCAGCAGATGAGGAGACCAACTTGCTAAAGGCTAAAATACACTGCAAGGCAATTTGCTGGAGCAAAAAGAGACGGTAAGTATATTATTGGTTACCTGACATGCCTCCATCCTTTCAGCGTGATACTAAATTTCCTATCTGAACTAACCTTGTACACACTGAGCTCTCAGAACTGTTAGGAAACATGAGGAAAAAAATCTAAATAATTCCTAAATGCCTCTGCCTCCCCATAAGTGTTTAAAATAAGCTGGTGATTATTAATGAGCAAAAGGAGTTCACTTGATGCCAATACAATATACAATGTATTTCACTAGCAAAAAGTGGCAAAAAATACCATGGTAACAATAAGATATTTTAGACATACACGCTTAAAAACAAAGGATGACTGAGCTTCCAGCAACTGTACTGAGAATCACATACAAATCAATCAGAATTATAAGTAAACATGCTGAGTCTCATACAGTAGCAAAGCTAAACAAAGTTTTCTTCCTCAGAATTATATCCGTCTGATATCCGCTCACGTAAAAACATGCATGATTTGAGAGCATCTCGTGCTTCAATGGAAACAAGAACATCTGACTGTCTATACAAAGTTCACATGGTCAATGCCACAAATCTGCCTATTTGATAGTGACCTTCTTATTCATTCTGAGTCATACATTTATTTGCTTTTCATTTTTCTAAAGTCCAGGTTTAAATTACAGTTTGAATTTTCAATGTTGTATCAGACTCTTAGACCTCAATGTCTATAAAAACAGCAGGAGAACTTAATGATGAGCATGGCTTTCTTTTGAATATATTCAATTCAGAAGTGACACCACTCAAGCATTTATATCAGAGAAAAAAAAAGAAGCATTTTCAGAGAGGCAAAATCAACTTCACTGCTCACAGATATATCCCTCAACAACAGACCAGTATCAGTCTTATTACTGAATGTAACAAAGTATAAAATGCAGTCATTCTTCAAATCGGTAACTCTTTTATAAAGCACAAATTAAATTTGATTTGATTAAAATCATATTCCGCCAGTCTGACCTTGTAGGCTGCAGTTTAGCTCATACAAATTAAATTTTTCTGCAATAAAAATGATTCATTTGTTGCCAGGCATTGTAAATGTCTTCAAAAAGACGCAAAACCAAAGTGACATCAGGGGTGCTTGATTCATTTGTCACCCAAGGATGCCCCAAACAGGGCAACTGCTGTGGCTAACCAATATTAATGAATCCTGACGCAAGCACAAAATTGCTTGGCAAAGAGAATGCTGGGAGATTATTAGTACATTCTGTGTATGCTCTAAATAAACTGAGCTTTCTTTAAAAAGTGAAATACTGTATGAGACCAAACAACTGGACATATCACCTTGAAAGAATAATAATGAATAGAAACATCCGATTATCTAAAACCTGATTTGCAGAGACTGCAAAAAAAGAAAAAGTTTGCAGAATACACTGAAAAACGTTAATTGGTATTTATTTAAATATCCTTAATTTACTTTAATTGAAGTAATTTAAATTACATTAAAAGTTGAACATTGCTTATTTTGAGTAGTAAAAGCAACGTAAAAATATATGTGTTTATAACTTTTTGATCATATGATTTGTTAGTGTTCATGTCATTCTAAATCCAAATGACTTTCTTCTTTCCATGAAACACGAAAGGAGAATTTTTCAATAATGCACTTAGATTTTTCCACATACATACAATGAACTGGGTTTGAGACTTTCAATAAGAATTAAGAAGAATTTTCATTTTTGGACGAATTATTATCTTATTTTCGCAGTGCATTTTTATTCTTAGGAGCACCGATGACAGTTCGACTACAAACCATTTTTGGTGGCTGTCCACTTTCTCTCTTAATCTCTCAGTTTCTTCTTTGCACTGGTGTATTTTCCCTGTTTGGCTCTTCAGATTCGTCCAGAGCTCTTCGGTTAGCTGGTTCATTGCCTGTTCCATACGGCTGACTTTCTGGACATAGTGAGACTTCGGGCTGGAGATTTCTGCTCTTAAAATTCAGACTTCTGCCTTTGCCTTTAGGACAGCACAGAAAAACACTGTAGACAAATTATCACAAAGTGTCTCTTTCATAACTTTCTTCTTCCAAACGGTCAGAGTTACAAAAGTTATTCTACTAGAGTCGTTTTTCATAGTGAATAGCTTCACTTTCAGATTTATTCTCTGTAAGTCATTTAGTTTAATTTCCTCCTTCAGATGTATCTAGCCAAAACCCTAATGAAAATGTACTGGTTTTATTGTAGTATCAATAAGTGGAGTAACTATGGTATTTTGCTGGATACTGTGCGTACAAGAACAATGTTAAACTAGGCTTAATCTGAGACAGGAACCCTAAAAGTTGTAAAATATGACCATGCACTTAGATCGACCCCCGTAATGTAGTTAGCATAAGACGTTCAAGAGCCAACATGCCATCTGAACATTGCAATAATAATATGAGACTAATGCCACAAACCTTCATTCATCATTCAAAATTCCTTTCACTTGGAGCACCTTGACGTATCCAAACATTTGATCCTGGACTGAACCTACAAGGCATAATAAAGATCAAGAGGTTTTTGTTCCAGAAATCATAGAATAACTGAATGACTAATCTCAATGTGTCAAGCTAGGAAAAGAGACATTACGATTTTAAGGCGAGTGCAAAAACACATTCAAAATATTATTATGAAAATGTGTGCAGTCTCGCTTAAAATTATGAGAGAACATTATACATCTGCAGATCTTTCTCTGAATTCGAATGGGATGTACACGGAGCGAATGGAATGTATTATCACAGCAAATGGTGAAAGTTATTCTGGCTAAAGAACACCGAGATCTTCTTCTGGGTGAAGATGAGAGGGTCTGTGTAATATCGCACATAGTTATACACTATGTGGGGGGGCTTTCAGACCCTGAACCGTAGAGAGAAATGACCTCAGCACTACTCTGATTTGCTCACTGGAGTAAGGTTTTTATGTGGATTCCAATGTGCTCTCAAATGAATCCTGAAAGCCCTCATAGACGTGAGCACAATTAAAGCATATTTATGTCTAACTCAATCATCATGATCAAATACTCCGCAACCTTATTTGCTTACTAATTTTGTTTTGATGAGTTCATGATACTCTGTATGAATGTCTTGTTTTGTGACTTCAGAATTTGATGAGATTATGGTATTTTTATTGAAATAGTTTTGTGGCTTTAAAGAGCTTTTCTTTTGCCTGTCTTTCATTTTATTTGATAAATGACATTAACAGTGCATAATGACTTTGATATGCTGCTCTTGTGACTGTAATACAAACCTTGTGGTCATAACGGCACTTTCTAAAGGCTTGTTAATGAAGGACCACATCCCAAGTGACCTTGAAGCCGCTACATTAAATTTGCTGGCTTATTTTATCTTTTGCTATTTGCGTCTATCACATGCCGTTGTGCGGCGCGCATAAGTGAAAGATCTTTAATGCTAAACGATGTTGTTTTTTTGCCCTGGCTGATTTTAATCTGATGAGGACAAGCCTTTAATCTTTAAAAATCAATTAAGCACTTCTCTCTGCTTTCAAACTCCTATTTTACAAACTCTCCTAATGATGGGTTCAGGGCCAGTGCTTCACAAACAGCGCAGTGTGTGTGTGACCTTAAAACAAAGTAGGCTAAAACTTTGCAGCTGTAAAAAATACTATTAAGCACCGAGTTTTAGTCCATCTGAAAATGTCATAAAAGTCTCCAAACACTCCAAACAAAACACCTGCAGTGTAATATGAGCTGAGCAAATGCTAAATTTATTTAAAATCCAAAGCAATAAATAAACAAATGAACAATAGAGGTCCATTTCGGTACTATTCCACTCCAAGAGAAAGCTAATTAATCTCGCAGCGCACCTGTGCCGTAGTTTAGATCCAAGTATCTTCACAAAAGGGGTGTGTGCTGAGTTGTTGAGTGGTGCTTATTTTATAAATATTTTTTTTATATATTTAATTAAATCTCCTTTAATAATATTTGAACAAGAGGATAAAATAGATTAAAACGTCAACAAATGAGGAAAATGTTTTAGATTTTTTTTAAAAACATTTTAAATATTAGGGAAGAACTAAACACTAAACCTGGACCTTTCTTTGACAAAATTATTTGGCCAAAAAAAGGCAGACTACAACTAAAAACAAATGCATATAAAAACAAAAAGCTCTCAGGAAAAAGCATACATTCACTAACATAATCAGTTATTAATACTTCATTGGTTCTCTCTTGTTTTTGTAAGACAGCCTGAATCTATCTATCTATCTATCTATCTATCTATCTATCTATCTATCTATCTATCTATCTATCTGTCTGTCTGTCTGTCTGTCTGTCTATCTCTATCTTTAAAGCTTATTTATAAAATAATATATATGAATAATTAAATAAATTATTACATATATTTAATCATATATTAATATATTTGTATTAAATATATTATTTTTATGATTTAAATAATATATTATTTTATATATTAAGCTTTATTAATAAAGACAAAAAAAAATTAAACAAAATAATTATATTACATAATTATATGTATAATTATATATGAAAAACTATTTTTAATAACCAAAAGGTAACCATATGTGATTCCATGTAAAGTGACAAATAAACAGTTATATGTTATATGCATTGAAGTTATATGCATAAACAAAGGAATTATATACATACGTGAAAATAAAGGTAATTGTATGTGATGTTATGTAAAAAGGGCCTATGCAATTACAACTACTAATAAATAATTAATGTTGACCAGATACAATAAAACGACGCAGCATTTTGCCAATGACTTGGCTCCTACTTCTGTCCATTCAGTTATCCTTTTTGGAATTGCATATGATTAGCTTATGTTTATTTGTCAGTTTGATTGACAGCTGCAGCTAACCTGCTGCTGCATTAGTTGTGGTTGGCTTTGGAGCTGCTGTCTGTCCGGTCGCCCGGTCCAGTCACATGTCTCTTATAGGCATCACGTCTCACTCAGCACACGCGTGTGGACCCTCTGCTTTCTCACCCCCTCATTAAGCCTGCTGACCTCAGCCTGCCATGATACCAGATTCACGCATACGCACCCAAACACCTTCACATACGCCGCCGCAATACACCAAAGTTCAACATCATCTGTATTCATGGCCTGGCTAAATATTGAAAATTATTCCGCTGCTCCCAAATACACACTCATGAATTTTTCATGAGTCAGTAAACAGATGGGTGGCGGTAAAGATGCGGGAGGGGTCAGGGAGGACACACACCTTCTACTCTAAACACACACACACAACACAGACACATACTGTACCACCTCTAAAGGAAAATATATACACAAATCTAAGCACCTTTGTTAAAAACATCTACTAAGACAGATAATACCTCCCTATTATCTCTAGTACATCCTAAAAACAACATCCTCTTTGGCTAGAAACACACACTTCCTCTTTTAAACACCTACAAAACATGACTCGCCTTTTCCAGTGAGGCCACATTTCCTGAATTCCAATTTAAACACCTAAAAGAATTCAATGATTGGTCAAATCATTTAAAAACCAGTCTCAATTTCTCTTTAGGCTTCTGTTTAAAGTAAATTATTGTCATTGTTTGAGAACTCCTTTGTAAAAGGTTTGTTGTAATATTTTTCCCCTTGTCTCCTCTTGTGCTCAATGGGAATTCTTCTCCTTCATTCTCAGCCCCTCCTGCAGAATCACTCGGCTGCTCAACTAAAAACACCCAACAAATAATGTAAAAAATGTTTTTATAATAATTATAGCAACTCTTCTGTTAAATTATGATAGCATGAAAACTGTGTTAATTCTTTCAGAGTTGAGTCTTTCAGAATTTTCGGAATTTTTCAATATTAAGCTGGGTACAGGTTAGTTTTAAGTTTGATTGTAAGGGTTACCATATATTTAATGTGGATGTTTGGCGAAATTAAATTAACTTTCCAGTATCTATCCCGATTCCCATCTTGTTTCCACAAACATTTAAAATAGATGCTCACATTGTCATTGAAGCATTTTATTTGAATTCATTTCATATATGATCGTAACATGTCAAAATGAAAATGTATAAAATAAAACGATAAATAATACAGCAAAAAATGGATAATAAAATATACATAAGATTAAATTAATTAATATAATAAAACTAACAAAAATAAAATGTATATAATAAAAATAAAATAATAACCTAAAATGAAATGAAATAAGATGAAATAATAAATAATAAATAAAACAAAAACAAAATATAAAAGAAATTTGTGTTGTATGCTATAGCTTTTGACAAAAATGTTATACACTATGGTTTTTGAACTTTTGACCATTGTACAAGTAGTGTGTCCTGTACCTTAAAGATCTTTTGTTTGGGATATATGGCATCATATATATGGTATCCAGGTAGCAGGAATTCTATTTTAAAAGTGTTTTTAAAGAAAAAGAATGTCTACAGGGTATGAAGAGAGATACTCCACACCTCAAAGACTTCATAGCTTTACCCTGCAGCTGGTTCACCCTCTGCCTGTGGTTCCACCTGCTGATGCCACTGAACAGAGCACAGATCAACAAACACATGTGAAACACCCCCCAAACATCTAATTACAACTACAGACAATGTGGCGTAAACCACAAAAGTATGCTGTAGTCACGAGTGCAACAAAACTACAATTCCCAGCATCCCTCCTGCTCATCACCTGCACATACTCAGCCATCATCTGATCAGCACGCTTATCACCACAGTTTTTAAGCACACACCACACACCTCTGGGTCTATGACTTGGACTATGGATTACTCACCTGAGATGTTTACCTCCAGCAATTTCCCTAAGTTCCTGTACTCCTTGGCTGAATCCAAAATCGCCCTCTAAACCCTCAATCACTATTCCCTACGTTAGTCCACTAATACGGTTCGCTTGAAGGAGTGAATGAAAACGAGTGAGTGAAATCGGACAGCCGTTGAGTGTACACTCTATAACGTCCCCTATGGCTTCGGACACCGCTGCAAATGGCTGTCCCCTCAAATAATGCCCTATTTGGTATAGGGTATAGAGGGCGATTTTGGATTTAGTCCTTGTTCCCTTGCCTGTTCTCCAACTCCAGCGTTCCTGCTTTCCTGTAAGACAAAGACATTGTTTGTTATACGATCAATAATGGCAACCAAAAGGTTGTTTGAATACACTAATACCAATTGAAGTTACATCCTCTATCATCTCCTGCAAACATAAGAAGGAAGCATTAAACTTGCACTGCACATTGGTCTGTCCTCACCTGTTTTGGACACTGTACAATAAAAGATTTGAGTTGTTAATCATTCATCTCTCTCTGGAGTCTGATATCTCCTGAGAGCTGTCAGACTGGAGGCTTTATTTTAGTTTGATAATTTTTTTATATCTGTATCTACATCTGTAAAACAAAGAATAATTGTTCAAAGACTTGCCTCCTTTTCAAAATACAATAGTTTTTCTTAGTCTTCTGTAACTCCATTGAGGCAGCTACGTGTTTGTTTGTTTTTTTGTTTTTTTTATGCCTCTAGTAAATATTAATAACAAATCATGGACAACCACAAAGTTAATTTGTTTCATCCTAAAATTATTTGAAACAGACACATTATGTGTTCCATCATTCACTGCTTTGAAGCATTGCATTATTTCTACAAAATCTATCATTTCAATATAACATTAACAATAATAGCTTAAGAGCTGTTGTCTTTGACAAAAACAATACGCTTCATTTTTAATGTATTCTCAATGATCGCATTTGCTTTTGTGTTCGATTGCATGGACTAATAATTCTCTCTATTTTCTGAGAGTCCATCTGTGCTTTCAACAACATCTTCAATCTCAGTCATTGTAACTCTTTAAATTAGATATTAGCTTCAATCACCATGTGGGGGTGAATGATCCATTTCCAGAGATCTCGCCACGCTCTGCACATCTCTTACGTCGCCTAAACACAGAAATATGTATCGCCCCCAATTCGGCATATAGAGCATCTTATGGGACGTGAAAGGTCGTTTGTAACTGTCCGCAGGATTGATGGAGTTAAGATAGCTCCTTGACCTTCACCCTGCACTCATGAAGAACAGTCTCAAATGACGGAGCATCGGACAACTTTGGGGCGAAATGATTTCAACCACTTTTTCCCCACATGCCTTTCCAGTAGCTGGACAGCACAGAGCCACACAAATACAGCCTGAGATTTAATTACCGCAGTTTCCCCTTCATTAAGGGCCAACCTGTCATCCAATACTACTCGCCAATGTCTCCAATTTGCACTAATTCCTGCATTTCTGTTTGCTTTTGGCTGTCCTTTCAAAGCTATATTCAGAGAATAATTGCTTTTGTGGCCTATGCAAACATAGTCAGGATCAATCGAAACAGAGCTTAAACAATTTTGTATTGGCCATCTGTCTGTGGCTGTTGCCTTCAACTCTGAAACTAAGTAGCAAAGGCATCGTAGCTCAGAGCAAGGGCAAACACTCCGGCTCAGAGCAAAGCTGATATTTCACATGAAGGAAAGGTCTGGTCTGAGTTCAAGACCTCAAAATGCACTCAAAACAGTAAGACTTAAAACTAAATCACTAGAGAAAGGAAGAAACTATATTGAATAAAACTTGAATGAGTTTGTGGGCACTTTTAGAAAATAAACTCACTTAAAACACATATTTTTCCATTTTATTTGTACTGTTTGTCCACTAACCATGTCCAACACAGGGGGTATACATACATCTCATGATAACACTTCTCATTTATTTCTCAGGAAATTTTTATATTTTATATATAAATTCCATCATTTCAAATTATGTATTGTACTTAATAACATTATGGTGGAAATTTCATTTTAAACTTTATTGGAATCAAATGTCCGTCTACTTTGTCTTACTATGGTTGATTTCACAGCTAGGGTGTCATGTGTCAAATACACACAAATAAATAATAATTTTCTACTTTTTTGTGCACTTGACTGAAAATGAAGCACAATAAAAATATTCTGCTCACAGGGGATTTTTCTTTGTTGTCATCACTTCTCAAAATTTCAGCATATTTAACTGACACTTTTTGTCTGTTTGGTAAATAATTACAATAACATTAAAAACAATTAATTAAAAGGCACAATTTTTCACTGTGATGGAAATTATGCCACAAAAAAGCAACTATGGTTATTTGTGTAATAACTGATTAATAATTTTCACTGAAAAACATTTAAATGGTTTACTCGTTGTGCTATAGTTTTAAAAATGTAATAATTAATATTTTTGTGATGGATTTTCAGGTCTGGCTCTGGGATAATATTAAATAACACTTTACAATAAGCTCTGTTAACATTAAATGTATTAACTAATGTTTTGCTCATTGTTAGTTCATTTTTTACAGTATTTATTAATCTTTGTTAATGCAAGTTAATAAAAACTACAGTCATACGTTATTTGTTCATGTTAGTTCACGGTGCATTAACTAATGTTAACAAATACAACTTTTGATTTTAATAATGTATTAGTAAATGTTGAAATTAACATTAACTAAGATCAATAAATGGTAGAAGTATTGTTCATTCTTAGTTCATGATAACTATGTTAACTAATGAAAACTTAATGTAAATGTTGCCATTAAATATACTGTATACTTTTGAGAAGTAAAAAAATGAAATGATGAAGGCACCGTCATATCACAAAATGGTAACACTGTAGTTTAGGGTCCAATTCTCACTATTAACTAGTTGCTTATTAGCATGCATATTACTAGGATATTGGCTGTTTATTAGAGCTTATAAAGCACATATTAATGCCTTATTATTCTGCATGACCATATTCTATATCCATTAATCCTACCCACTTAACAACTACCTTACTAACTATTAATAAGCAGTAATTAGGTGTTTACTAAGGCAAAAGTCATAGTGAATAGTTAGCAAATAGTGAGAATTGGACCCTAATCTAGAGTGTGACCAAAATAAATAAACAATTCTAGGAATTCCAAAAGCTCACGGGTCATCTGAAGCATGCACAACAAAATGAGTGTGTGCAAGCGAGTACGTGTAAGCGAGTTCCTCAATGTCCATGAATGCACCATTAGACAGCAGCATCATTTTGCCGGTGGGCACAAAAAAAAATTGCATTTAAAATGTATCACAGAGTGCCTCCGCAAGACTTGAGAGAACTGTATCATATCTGTAGTGCATAATTTCATTGTGTTTGTACATTTCATGCATGCATAATATATTGCGTTACACCCTTCCAAAGCACATTTAACAGGCTCATTGTAGCAAAATTGCATAGGTCTGACATCTGATGTGCTCCAGTGCACAGCGACTGATATTAACCATATCTGAAAGCACAGGGAGAGAGAAAAAAAAAAACAAAGACAAAAAGCAAAGTGTGAATGCATCGCTCTTAAAAGAAGAATGTAACCTTCTCATGAAACATTAAAAGGAAATCAGCTTTTATAGAAATGCAAGAACGGAGGTATAGCAAAACAATTGTATTTGTTGTTATTATACCCTTCGTTTCCATTGTACCTTTGTGATATTCCGAACTCAAATTAAATGTCAAACTACAGGAGCTCATTTAGACCATCAGATAAATAATTTTAAGACTAAACTGCATTTTCTGCAAAGTAGAGTAGATGTTACAGAGCAAAAGTAATAAAACCGAAGCGCATCTTAGATGTACTATACTGTGACCCCAAATTAAAGGTCAACGATATATGGAATCGCATTACGGTGCATTAGTCGAGACGCATAAGAAGTATTACAAAAATAATGTGAGGTACGACTATAAACTACACTCTTGATAAGTTGCGCTGCTGCCACTTTGTGACAGTCGCAAGCCTTTGTTGATTATTTAGCAAAGCGAAGCATGTCACAACCAGCTAGCACGTAACGCAACACACAACCAACTGGGTCAATCACTCACAACTTTTAGACGAGAACTTTACGCTAAAAGACATGCATTATGGACAGGAAGCCCCTGGAATCAAGGAGGAGGAGGTATTTTTAAATCAATCACTACATCTCGTATCTCCACGGCCCCTCCCTGCACACACTCCCCGGCTTCAAATACTGACAAAAAGAGAATCCCTTCTGACGTTCAGACATCCTATATACTGAGAACAGAGAGAGATCTGGGAATAAGTGTGATATATCCAATGAACAAACAAGCAAATAAACAAATAGAGTGAGTGACACTCACATCCAATATTTATGGAGAAGCGGGTTTATTAAGACTTTGTGAACAGAAAGAGTTGACATGAGTTCTTCTATGAGGAGAGTTGGGTCTGACATTTGAGGCGAACTGAAGTCATTCTGACGGCCAGGGTGAATTTGATCCAATTTTATTTGACAAAATGTTTGTTAATGAAGGCACAAACGAGACGCAAAATGTGTCACAATGATAATTAAATGATTTTAGCTAAAAATACTATATGATAAAATAAATAATTCCTCAAGATATTAACAGTGTTTGTGTAGAAAAAAAAACATAGAAAGAATTTGACTGTTTCAAATAATCTAGTTATAGTGATATCAAGGATTGTCCTACTTGAGCTCATTATATGAAATGTTTTTATATTATCATTAGTAAATACATCTATTCATTCATACACAATAAATAAATGTTTGAAATGTATAACTGTTTCCACAAAAATATTAAGAAGCACAACTGCTTTCAACATCGATAATAATAAGAAAAGTTTTTTGAGCACCAAATCAGCATATTAGAATAATTTCTGAAGGATCATGTGACACTGAAGACTGGAGTAATGATGCTGAAAATTCAGACATCACAGGACTAAATTACATTTTAACATATTACCATGGAAAACAGCTATTTTAAATTGTAATAATATAAAATAAAATGCTGTCTTTTTGAGCATAAAAATCAGAAAAAAAAAATCGCTACATTACTGAACATTCATATATATATACTGTAGGCCTATATATTATTTTGTTTAACTTTTTCTCATTTAATTTTATTTTCACAAACGTTCTTAAAGTTAAAATAAAGTAAACTTTAAAAAAAATTACATACATAAATAAATGACGACATGTAAAGATAAAAATTTTCACACAAAAAAAAAGCATAAATATTAACACTACCGATTTAACACTGCCTAAATATTTAACACTAGGCCTACTAAATATTAACACTACCTAATTGACCCTTGGAACATTTCCATGTTTTTGGAAACTATAACAAGCTAATCTTCTGAATAGTAGTTCTATACAGTACATAGCAGACCATAGCAAATGGTATTTTCACCAGAGAAAATATTCAAAACTTTGCTATATTTACTATGTTAACTATGGAAATACATCATCACAGTCTGTGTAAAGGGTCCACGTATGTCACTCCGGCCAGTCGGCAGCAGGGGCTGATGGGTAATGTGAGGAAGAACGGAATGTATCAGGCCCCCGCTGCGGAGGCCTTTGTTATTGTCTCTCTCCTCTGATGTGCACTAACTTCAGAGGGACAAATTATCTTCCCTCATGTCTCTTCGCTAATGGAGGCCAGGGTCGAGCAAGTAAAACACCGGGTTTTGTTGTCTTTGACGTCTTATTAATTTAGTAGCATTCAGAAGGGGGTGGGGGGAAGAAACAAGCCCCTTGGCGTACCTTGTTCCTCTGTGTGGAAAGGATAATCTGTTCAAACAAATCCAGAGAAACGTAGCCTGAGAAATGAAAACGAAGGGCTTGGTCCAGCGCTGTTGAAAGCATAAATATCAGACACCGGCGATGGGAGAAGTTCTTTCAAACCAAACTATTAAGGCTATTTGTTCAGCTGCGCTAACGGATGAACTTCTCTGGAACAAAAGCTATTATTGTTCAATGCATTTTTTCCTCCTCCTCTCCCTTTTTTTCCAACAGGAAACAGACAGTGGCAAAGTTACAGTAGTTCAACATATGAGATCAGAGAGAAGGTTTTCGCAGCGAAACAGAACCAGATGTGGAAACAGTAACGGGACCCATGCAGAACTTAACGTCTGTTTTGTTTGCCTAAGAAATCTGAAGATAAAAGTCTCATAGATTAATTGAAACCCATTGCCAGGCTCTTATGTTTGCCTATACTGTACATATATTTATTCTCAAGGGTCGGGAGGTTAAACGGACGGTTGTTTGTGCAGCAGAGGAATTAAACGTATGTCGGCAAACATCTACTTCTTTCTCAGGGAAAATTAGGTTAACCCATCCGAAGCTTCACACTTGGACATTTCCACCCCTCTTCATCTGATATTCATTTAAAGCAAAAATAAGAAGACAGCTTCGCTCTGTTGAGAAAACACTTAAAATACCGAATCCTTTGCCAGTTTGGATTTGACAGAGCCGTGCTGTTTTCTTTCTACACAAAGTTAGTCCTCTGTGATTACAAAAATACGTTTCAGTGAACGCCAACACAAATACAAGCTGTCTCTGAATGGTGAAATTTAGATAAGACACTGTAAAATTTGTGTAATATACTCTGTATTCTTTTAAACAACACATCTTGGGAATTCAGCATCACAGGGGAGGAGAAAAGTTCAGAGACACTTTTTTCCCTCTTTTTTTTTTTTTTGGAAGGAGGGGCGAGAGAGCGAGCGAGCTAGAAAGAGAGAGAGAGACGCTCTTTTTACCTTACTGCCAGCTGCTTTCCTGGTGTCTTTGAGAGTTTGGCTTGCCCTACTTAAAGCCTCCTGCTGCTTGAGAATTTGATCTTGCAGCTGTTGAGATTGTTCTGTCTTTTCCTGTAATTTGGACTTGAGCGAGCTGACTTTTAAGCCCGGGCTATTAACTTTCTCCTCGCTGCAACTAAGAGAGAGAGAGAATGGGAGAGAAATTAAATGCCCTTAAAATCAACAGACAATCTTTTTAAGTTTCCTACATGGGGTAGTGAGGTTAATAAAAACGAGAGAAAAAGATTTAGAAGGTCACATAATGTAAAATCCTCTGACACTACACTCTTAGAAAAAAAAAAGGCTCAATGAGGTTCTATATAAAACTGTAAATTTCACTGTTGCTTTGTGCTCATGCACTCTTTACACCTGGCATTAAAATGCATTTTGGTCGACTGGATCACAAGTAGACATTCCCGTTCACACCTGGTGTTTTAATCCGTCTCTTTTGTCCACTTTCAACCACTTCTGTCCTGATTTGTTTGAGGGAAGGGTCTATGGGCGAGTAAATGTATGTACTTTTTCAGATCTTTCGATCTAATGGACAAAATAAGCTTACGCTATTTACATATGAACGCGCCCGGAGGCGGCGGAAAAACATACGGAGAGCATCAGCTTTCATTTCTGCTCTGAAAGCCGCAAGACAACACCGAGCGCGGTGAGTGTGTGTTAGAGATCAGGAATTGTTTTCATCTTCAAACCAAACTTGGCTCTTCAGCCGACAAAGTTTAACGACAAGTGCAATTCCCATAATGGTCATGCTTTAGGTGAGTAGGAGGAGAGTAGGTGGTCTTTTGTGGCTGTTCAAGCGCATTTGACCACAAGCGTCTACACTACGAAAGTATTCTGGTCAACTGCGTTTTCGACTACCTCTAGAAGTGGTCGAAACTGGACAAGCTCACAATGTTTTAGACAGCATTTACATCTGATCTGTATTTAGCGTCCACTTGTGATCCGATCAACCAAAATGCATCTTAAAGGTATAGCGGAGGATCTTTCCAAATTTTAGATAAGACCCGCCCTCTCCACTTTTTGAACAGTTTGATTGATTCACCAGAATGATTGACAATTAGGAGGACCAATAGTATAGGTTACCCACCAGGAAGTAAAACATCCTCCGCTATACCTTTAATACCAGGTGTAAACAGGGCCTTAGAAGAAAAGGTTCTGTATAGAGCCTTAAAGGATTCTTTCAGTATATAAAATTATACAATTAATTATACAAAATATTCAATTAATTTAACATGTAAGTATTTTACAGCAACACTAAGGAACTTTTCCTCTTCGGTCGCCCTACAGGTTGGAAGCGGAATTGTCCATTGTCGTAAATAATTTCGCTGTCCGCAGCCTACTGTCGCACACACACAGTGTTTATCCAGCACCGGCTTTGGAATGAATGATGTCCACAGAGTATGTTGCATGATTTCATGAAAGTATGATGTTTTGCGACATCAGAAACGAATAATGACTAAATAATGACTATTGTAACGCTTGACGTAAAGCAAGTCAAATTTCGTTAGCCTCATAGCATAATTGCCTAAGTCATTTTGTGTTTTTTCTTGTTTTCCAAAGACATTGAAATATGACTTAGGCAATTATGCTATGAGGCTAACGATTTGTAGTTTTCTTATGTCTCATTCGAACTACAGAAACGCGACCCGGTTTGGCAAACTTGCATAGTGGTTATAGCAGATATAGGGCTGCAAAACGAATCCAGAAGTGCCTTTCACCCTGTTACGACTTTATGAACCACTGATACAATTTTGGAAACATTATTTTAAGGTAAAACATGTTCCTTGACATTTCTCCTTATATAGAACCTTTTTGGCCTAAAGGGTTCTTTAAAACTGAGTCAAGAACCCTAGGGATTTCTACTTTAGACCTAGACTCTTTTACAATAAACAGCATGTCCACAAAGACTGGGTAAATAAAGATCATACATACATGTTGTAAAGCAGAAAAGCAGAATTCAATAACAGAGAGAAAATACATTCATATTGATCTGATAATACTTCATTGTAAATTACTCATTGTCCATCCTGATATTTATCCATTCTGACAGCGATTAACTATTAAAGATCATCATTATTTATTAACTGGATCTTGCCGTTGTGATTGCTCTCTGATCTTACATTAGTGTTTAATATTAAAACAAAGACCCCACCGAGAAGTTGAATAGATAATGAGCGAAATATTAAATCTGATCAGGTGTGTTGAGGAACTTTAATGGGCGTTCGGATAGCGCCAGCTGAAATCGTGTGACTTTTGTTTTCTCAAGGGCAAGATGTTTGGCCACTCTAAATGAGTTATCCCATCATGCACCGGTGGAGGAAAAATCTGCAAAAAGTGCTTAAAGGAAAAACCCAAAGCCAATTATATTCATCATTAGTATGCTTCCTTAATGTTCTCATTTATTATTCAATGGAAGTCATAAAACGTTAAATTCACTATTCCACATCTCAGCTGTAAATGACATTCAAATGAAGCAAAAGTCCTTCATTTACTCTGCACAAACCCTCTGCGGATGCAGGCAGTTCTTGGTATTGGCTGTGATAATCTTTATAGGAAAATAAATGGCACTGCTAGGTTTTGGAGCGTGTGCTGCATGTTGGCACAACCTTGGGTGAGTGTATAACATGTACAACATGTACAACAACACACAGCAAGCTGAGCAATAAAGGGCAGGTATACCTTAATAGCTACTGAGCAACACAAACTGGACTTTTAATTAATATACTAGATACATTTTTACCTTAAATTAATAATTCACCAAAAAATGATAAATCTGCAATCATGTTTGATCAATTGTGTAATTCTACGAAACATGCTTTACAATAAGGTTCAATAGTTAACATTAGTAAATGTATTAAGTAACATGAACTAACAATGAGCAATACATTTGTTACTGTATTTATAATCTTTGTTAATGTTAGTTAATAAAAATACAGCTGTACATTGTTTGTTCATGTAGTTCACGGTGCATTAACTAATGTTAACAAAACCTTTGATTTTAATAATGTATTAGTAAATATTGAAATTAATATTAAATATGAATAATGCTGTAGAAGTATTGTTCATTCTTAGTTTATGTTAACTAAGGTAGTTAACTAATGTTATACCATGGTCTGGGTGAATACTCGATTCTGATTGGCTGCAGGGTGTCCGTTAAAAAGTGATAATGTACACCTAGGAAAGGCGTCCTTATAGTGTGTAAGTTACGTCTGGCATAGGCCTGCTGCCATTGCCTGTCTTTCTGTCTTGCTTGCTTTCCTTTCAACACGTGAGTGAATGGTTGACAATATTTGCTGTAGGCCTAATAAAAACGATTTAGGAAACTATCTGTGAGTTTTGACTCTTTGAAACAAAGTTTCGCATCGCTGCGGTCGGGTCGCTGTGGCCACGTTGCTTGGCAACGCCTGTATACGGGAGGCGGAGGCAACCGTCCTCCGCTGCGCGTCGGACGGTTCACGCCTCGCCGTCGTCCATTAATACCTGTTATACCATGGTCTGGGTGAATACTCGATTCTGATTGGCTGCAGGGTGTCCATTAAAAAGTGATAATGTACACCTAGGAAAGGCGTCCCGTCAATTTGCCTGATGACAGTTCTAAATGATTGCGCTGGCTCAAACTCACTGATCAACTGCTGCGGTCGGGTCGCTGTTGCTTGGCAACGCCTGTATACGGGAGATATTAAATAGTGCGCTCGACTTAATAAATAAAAACCCTCACGATTTTTACTCTAAAACACATTAAAGTATTATTAATTGATTAAATATTTCTTTCTTTCGTAAGTGACCATGGTATAAGCGGGTTAATGCCCTTCGAGGTGTCCATTGTCAGGTATTAATGGACTTCGGCGGAGGCAACCGTCCTCCGCTGCGCGTCGGACGGTTCACGCCTCGCCGTCGTCCATTAATACCTGATAATGGACACCTCGTCGGGCATTAACCCTTACATAATGGACACCTCGTCGGGCATTAACCCTTACTTAACTAATGAACCTTGAACGAATGAACGAAAAATGTCTAGTGGTAGCATCTGAATTAACTTGTTTTATTAGGACAAAAATCATTTAACATAATATAGCTCTTTAAATTAATATGTTTTGACTTTTTAAAGTGTAAAATGAAGGGAAAATGTATTTATAGTAATACTTTCCCAGTTGAAACCAGTGAAATGAAGTATTTAAAACCAGAACTGTCAAGGTTTTTTTTGACAAACTTAACCTAAAACTTTTTCTTCTTATTATTTCAAGTGGTAGCATCTAAATTAACTAGTTTTATTAGGTCAAAAAATATTATTTAATATGATTTCAAGCACCTGGCTATGACTTTTACTCAAAATTTTTTAGAGTAAAAGCAAAATTGTTCTTTAAGGTAACATGAAAGATGTTTTCATTTTTTACATTGTAAAATAAATGTAAAAATGTATTATGGATACTCCTACAATGGAATACAGTGATGGATTTAAAGCCAGAAATATTAAGCTCATTATTTATTTACTTATATTTTACTTAAAGACTTTAAAATCACACATGGTTATCTTCCGTTATTTTTAGATGTCCTTTACAAATAAATCTCAGATTATATAGTAAAAATACTTATTTTATGAAGTATTTTAGACCAGTGCTAGAATTTTTTTAATTATTTAGGGTTTGAAGCTCAGAATCAGAAAGGTCATTCTTTAAGAGGGAAGCATGTCAAAAAATGTTATGAATATGGAAATGTAATGTTGTAAATCATCTCCAGAATAGACAGGAAAAAAGTTTTGACTCAGATTAAGGAAACCTCATTCTAGTTTACACATGTAGAGCATGTTGACAAATAACCCATGAGTAAATTCCACATCACTGTCAGGTCTGTATCCGCACGGAGAAAACATAAAGGCAGAATGTTTTTTAAAGATAGCAGGTAGACTGGGAATTCTGGGGAAAGAGAGTTTACAGAGAAATTTCAGCTTTCAAACCCCCTCAACTCAGAGAACGGCTTCTTCCGATAGCTAAAGCCATAAACCGTCTTTGACAACAATGAATGATTTTGAACACCTGGCTCTTTTAAGTTGGTGAGTGCTTGCTTGAGCTGACTTAAGAGTCTGCTCCAATGACAACCGCATCTGTGTTGAATGTGAGATTAAAGCTGCGCCGCGCCTCACTCTGTCCATTAGAAACAACACTTGTGGGAACGCGTTAGAAAAAGTCTATTACTAATACATGGTTGAGGATTTGTATTTGCAACAAAAGCTGCCTTTCAAATCACTGTCAAAAAACATACAGCCATCACTCCGTCACAACTGAGAGAGGGCAAAATGGCCGCCGTTTCATTATGGGGGAGAGCGGCGATTGAATGCGATGGTTATCAAAGAGAAACCCTCTCAAACTCTTTATAGTGTGTGTTTGTTTGTGCATCTTTAACAGAACATAAATACCGAATGACCTAAACACAGCTGGGTCATTCCTGTCTGGTAATATCAATTTATGTAATTTGATCAAACATTGTGGAATGGTTCAGAGCAAGACAAACTACCAACAAAACATCACAGAATTCACCACAGAATATTTACTGCTGCTTGTGCTGTAGTTTTCCCACCAAAAAATGTCATGGAACTGACTTTAAGGAAATACAATTAATCAACTTTTGGAATATTCTTGAAAGTCAGTTCCTTAAAGGGACAGTGCGCCCAAAAATGAAAATTCTGTCATCATTTACTGACCCTCATGTTGTTCCAAACCCATAAGATTTCCATTCATCTCAAATGAAAATATTTTTAATGACATCTGAAAATGACATTTTTAATGACATCTGAGAGATTTCCGTCCATCTATTGGCGGTCCACGCAACTTCCTCTTTGACGCTTCAATATTCAATATTCTGAAGAGAATGTTTTGTTTGAAACATCTCGATTAGGGAAAAGAAAACCGGCAATTTATTGAGAGTTTCTTCATTTTAAGTTAGAATCTGGAAAAACATGATATCATGATCAGGGAAAAAACGCAACTGGCTATTTTGAATTCCCAATTCAAAACAATTTCCCCAAGAAAATATGTTTTGTTTGAAACATTTCAATTAGAAAAAATAAAAAGAGATAAAAAAATGAAGAAACTTTGAAGTAATTTTATAATTTAATTTAATTGAAAACTACTTTACATTTTTTTTTAAGTATTTTTAAGAAAAAGTATTTTCCCCAATATACTAAGACATGTATAGTATAATGAGGAGATAAAAATATACTGCTTAGGAATGACCCAGTTTAGCTAAATATTATATTTCAAAGAGTTGTTGATCCACAAAATGATGAAATTTCAGCTTTGTCTGCTATCAGATCTTCCTCACATCTTTATGTTTCAGCGGAGGGTGCATTAAAACTGTCATTTTGCCCTGTCATGTCGCAGGCAAGAGGTTTTGTGCAAATGCTCCCACAACACAGAGGAAGATCTGGCAGACAAAGCAGATGCGCACGGTGACTGGAGCGTTCATGGCCTCAGGAGGTTCCACAGCAGACAGAGTTACTCCAGAGAACATTCTGAGGCATTGTGGGATGTGTGAGGGAGTTTTTAATGTTCGCTCCAAACACACACACACACACACACACACACACACACACAGACATAAATGCTGAATGGATCTAGTCAGCGCATATGTCAGAGTATCCCGAGTTCACTGGCTCTGTGAGAATAGACGGCAGTTGTTGAGGTAAGAAAAATCCCCTCACTGAAACGTACATGAGAGCCGAGCCACATAGTGTAAAAAAAGAAAAAAGAAAAATAAAGATTAATTTTTCACTTTAAAAATATGTAAACATACCTAAAAGAAGATACATTTACTTTATTCTAAATCAATAATGCCTGTTTTTAGTGCATAACAAATTAAGTTGTTTTTTTCTCACCCAATTAGCAATTTTTTGTCTTGTTTAACTAAATTTTGTTCGATTTTTGCTTTTTAGATTATTATTATTTTATTATTTATAATTGTAGTATGTAAATGTCTTATATAATTATGCTTTGCATGTAGGAATGTGTCTCATGCAAATGTATCTTGTTTTTGGATACAAATGGCAAAACAAAACAAAAATACAGATTAAAAACAAACAAAACAAAAGTATTACACAAAATGAATATTTTTTTTTTTTTAAATCTGCACTAAGTCTTTATAATAATATAATATAATATAATATAATATAATATAATATAATATAATATAATATAATATAATATAATATAATATAATATAATATAATATAGAAAACACATGTATTAAATATAAAAAACCTGCCTTGTAGTTGGACAGATACCAATTTATGTCAAATTATTTCCAAATTATATTATAGTCCCAATATTCCCAAGAAAATGTTTTGTTTGAAACATTAATAAATTGGCATTTTTAAGTTAAAAACTAGAAAATAAAATAGAATAATATAATATAATATAATATAATATAATATAATATAATATAATATAATTAATATAATATAATATAATATAATATAATATAATATAATATAATATAATATAATATAATATAATATAATATAATATAATAAACCATTTATGGATTTTTTTTTAAACAACTTTATATGTTACATAAACATTTAAAAGTCCACATACTGCAATGGGCTCACCAGCACTGCACACAGTCTTTCAAGCTAAAGCACAAGCCAATTAGACATCTCAATCTACCACAAGGCAATTATAGCCATTCTTGAAAGAGCTTCAAACGAAAGGCCCCTGAACCTTGTATTTTTTACCCTGGGTTTCATCAACAGGTCTTGTGACTGGATGGATGAAACTGCTTCTTTTTTTTCAGCATTAGCTCTCTCACTTTCTGAATCTTTGAACTCTTGAGTAATATAAACCAAGGGTGTAAAACTTAGCATGGACACTATAGGGACGTGTCCCTACTAATATCCAGAAGGGACTAATGAATTGTCCCTAGCAATAATTTTTATCAAACAATTAAAATATGTTAATATGCAACCACTGTTGTTGTAATTTTGGCCGCATCTGAAATGGTTCATACTATTGAGATTACCTAGAAGTCAAAGTAAATACGTTAGAAAATTGCATCCGTTCATTAAAGGACGTGCAAAAGGTAATAGTTTAAGTATTGTATGTGAGTCTGAATGATAAAGTTCACCCTCTTTAACTTGAACTCAATGTTATTAAACTGAATGTACTGTACGAAGCAAACTATTAGCTGAAATATCCACAAAATTAAAAAGGACTGAAATAAAAGCTTAAGGTTTGGATGCGTATGAAATTTGTGTTCGCTACTTTAGCAAGAGTAAACTCCTAGTCTATCAATATAAGCTAAAAAAAACTTACTGTATCAATCCCTGAATAACTCTTTTTTCAGTTATGAATGTATACTTGTTTAAACATTTTATCATAAAGTACAGAAAGCTAAATTATAATGCTGTTGAATGCACAATCAAGATTATGTTATGAGTTATGAGTGAGTTCCTACTAATATCAACACATTTTATGTCCCCGCCAATGTCAGAATCAAAGCTACACCGGCCCTTGACAGAAACTATGAGGTGTTTGACAGTGCTTTCTTCGTGGCCTGTTATACTCTCAGCTCATTCTTTCATAGTTGTGCTCTGAAGCTCTGCGATGCACTGTGTGTCTTATTTGTGTAGAGGAAGGTCGCAGTGCATTGTGCAAAGTTGAGAGTGCCAGTGAGTGGGGGTCAGAAAGAGTTGCAGTAGAAAGTGTGTGGGAGTGTTGCCAGGGAGAATAGAAGGGAAGGTGTGGAGAAACAAACCTTAGCGGTTAAATGGTTTGTTCACATTGTGAGCTGAGCGTTTGGGCTTATAGAGGTGCGCCTGTAATCATCCACTGTCCACTTGCAGTGAGCTGTCTAGGCCCGCAAAAGTTTGTGAATGCAGAATCTCTCCCTCTGCTTTCCAGTATCATCTTCTGAAAACTAAATAAATGTATAAATTATGGTTACACTTTATTTTAAGGTGACGCTACATTGTAATTACTCAAATAAGTACTGGGTAATATTAATTAACTACTTGTACTTACAATAGAGTTACAGTTAGGGTTCGGTTTAGGGTTAGTTACTTGTAATTATGCATAATTTACTGTTATTACTATAGTAAGTACATGTAGTAATGTGTATCACCTTAAAATAAAGTGTTACTTAAATTATATACAAAGAATACAAATAAAGTTTATTAAGCAAGGGCAAATTAGATTGATAAAAAAAAAAAATAGGCAGTACAGGCAGTACAAAAGATTTCTTTTGAATGTTTATTTATTTATTTTTGTTTCCACATTTTGAGCACCATATCAGCATGTCGGAATGATTTCTGGAGGATCGTGTGACACTGAAGACTGGTGTAATGATGCTGAAAATGTGTTTCCATCACGGAACCAAATGAGATTTTAATAACAAAACATATATTAAAATAAAAACAATATATTAAAACAGAAAAACAGTTAGTGTAAATTGTAATAATATTTGCCAATAATAATGTTTTCACTGCAGTCTTGACCAAATAAATGCAGCCTTGTTGAGCATAACTTCTTTCAAAAACCTTGCTCAAACTGAACACAGTTGCTACACTGTAAGTCCTGAAAATAATAATAAAATAATATTTAAATTTATATAAAACCAGTTAATATAGACGTAAGCACATTTTTAATTTACGTTTTTTTTTTTTTTTTTTTCAGAACACCACGTTCATTTGTTTTTAAATGTCAATTTCCAAAACAAAACAAAAAAATCTCTAAGACAGAAGAAACGTCTGTTAAAATTGTCTCATGGACAGAAGAGTAAATGTCATGCTTTTTCTGACTCAATTGTGGAAATTGATAAGTATTTAGGATCCTGCTTCTGCGTAAGGCATGGATGCGAGAGCCCTAGTCTTCAGACCGACAAATCAGATGATGAAAACTTCATTTTATAATTTCTGAGGTCTCAATTGACCCCCGCTGAACGGAAGCGCTCCAAATAGAATATCAAATTGCTAAATGTGAAATGAGGGCTTAAACCTAAATATTATTTCAGAGGGCTTTGGCTAGAGAAAAGGACCTATCTGGAAAGGACATAATAAGCTAATTATTTTGCCAATCAAAGTCCCCCAGGAGATTTTTGCTGGGCCTGTATGTCCCATTCAGTCCAGTATTGAATCTCCTGACTGCGAAACCCGCCCGCATTAATCCCTGATTGGCCAAAGCTCTTCCTACACTCCAGATTTTAACGAGATAGAAAAGGGACAATGTGCTAGTTATACTTTGTTCAAAACCATCTGGACTTTATGAAATAAAACGATTTGCCAAGGACATTTTCAACCGCAAAAGGAGTTTTAAAATGACAGAAAAAAAAGGTGCATAATTTTGAAACTCTGTAACTGAGATTAAAAACTTGAAAAGAGACAGAGGAACAACCTTTGCAGAGTTTGTCCACATGGTCTTTCCATTGTACAGCATAAGGACACAATTCACAGGTTCAATGTAGAGGTAAAAAATAATTCATCTTTGACACAGCTTATCATTATTAAAAGCCTTCCTTCATCGCGATAGCATAAAGCTTCAGCCTTCGAAATAATTAAACCATTGACGACTTCATGTTGTTCCTCTCCATAGCCCTTTGAGTAAATACTAAGGTGACAATGGCAGCTTCTATAAAGCCCATCATGCACCTGGACTTACAGAGGCCAAGAGGTCGTCCAGGTCAAAATTTCATTTTGCATCCACGTGGAAGCAGAAAGCCTGCTAAAGACACACACAAAGTTGCTGCAAATTGACCAACACATAAGCCAATTTTGAAAAATAGAGCATCTCTCTAGAATTCCCCCAGAATTCCTAGAAAAGTTTCATTGTGGTGAGTGGAGAGTAATCAATCTCTCCTTACGCTAGCTCAGGTAAGCCATGCATGCGCATTATGAAGTGGACTCCATGGACACACTCTGATGATTTATTGTGTATGACGAAGAAGAGATGGGAAAAGGAAAAAAGTTGCTTCATTCACAACATGCATTCAGTTTACATTTCTTTGTTATACAGTTATAAAAGGTCCAGATGCACATCTGATGCAACATGTTCCATGTTGTTTCCACATGTTTGGGTCTATCAAAAGACACAATTCAATTGATCACATTGGCGATCCATTAGCTCCGTACGTGCGGGAGGATAAAATGATTATTCAAGGCACATCTATAGTCTATAAATGACGAACATAATGCTTTTCCCAGAAACCACAGCCAATGGTGTTAGAACAGGGGGGGGAAGCTTTTTAGCTTTCAGCACAAACACTAGGTATCACTTGAATATATAATATAATCTGAGCTGACACTGGAACCAAAGCTTTGGTTATTAAGCCCTATATCTAGCTTTTCCCGAACCAGGCCTTCTCCGGACAAACGCTCTCAATCAATTTCTATCCAATTGCTTAAGTCACCACAGCAGCGTAAAACATCCCTCTCCACTCCCGTTTTCACCCGAGAACCCAACACAGGGGTCGTAAAAGTGCAGTTAGCCAAATGTTCTCGGGATAATAATATACCCAATTCAATATCATATGCTAACGTCCTAAATGAGAGTGCGGTGGGGATATTTGCTGCTGAGGCACAGTGAAAAATTATCCTTAAACTGGAGAACAATGCAAACAGATTAAATGCATAGGATAGGCATATCCTCGCCATGTATAAAGTGACATTACGCTATTTTCTTGCCATGTAGAAAATGGCTAAATGGAAATGTATCATCCCACTGTCTATTTTAACATTTAGGCAAACAAGGAAAGCTGGATGCGTGTAATTTTCTGGATTTTCCCAAAATTAACATGCAGAGGCAGCTATAAATAAGACATTTGTATAAATTCCCCTAAAAAGTTAAACACTGTGGTTTGGTGGTAAAACAATTTTGTTTGGATGCTGACAAATAGAGATGGACCAATTTTACAATTTCTTGCTGATAAATTACCAAGATTAAAAATCTATACTGTTTAGTCCGAATATTATTCCGAACCATTTTAAATGGGCCTACTACAATTGATTTTAAGCATAAAGTCAAGCATGAATGCTGGCAATGTTTGATGTTTGTTGTGTGTGTCCTGGCAGTTCTGAAATGAAATGTTCAGTGAATGGCGCTAAAAGGTTATTGCTCTATCGTGTTTGAAAATAGCTTACCACCAGGGCCTGAAATTAACACCCGACCACGCGCCAAATGCAGGTGAATTTTGCAATTGGCGGGTAAAACTGTCAATCTACCTGCCACATTGGCGGGTAGCCAATGAGAATTGAGTGATTCATTAGTTGTTGGGGTTTTTTGCGTCTGTTTTTTTATTTATTTATTTTTTAAGTCCGCGACGTAAAATACGATGTTTTGGATGTGCGAGTAACAGTATTAAACTGTTGGTGAGATGGGATGAGATGAGATAAAGCAAAGCTGACGTTGGTTATGGTACAATGACAGTTACACAGATGTGTGTGCGTGTGTATGTTGAGTTGGGAACCAGTGAGAAAATGTCCGGTACCCGGTAACTTTACCAGTAATATTAATATTAATTTAGTTCTGCTTAACGGTTCAACTGACTTTGATTAATATGCGCGAGTGAGAGAGCGCAAGACAGCGCTCAACCAGTTGTTTGAAGACGTGAGAGTGCGCGCGCGCGGCCGGGGCTCTCTCTGCTCGTTATCGCCCTGTCAGGCGCAGCAGTCACTCTATTCTACATCACTTACCGATCAAATAAGGCTTTGGCGGGACAAAAATCGAGACGGCTTTGGCGGGACAAAAATCTTCGGCCGCCCCAAAAATTTAAATGCAGGAAAACTCCTGACAATGCTCGTAAGCGTTTGCTGCGCGTTTCTTACCTTGATTTACGTTGACTTTACTAGTTCCAGCTTCACCGTCACCGCTTTTTTTTTTTTTATATATATGTTTAGAAAACCTCTATTTTCTTCTTCTCTTTTCTTTCCTCTTCTGAGCACCGGACTTGTGCTGAACGGGCATTTTAAGCGTACTGAACTTCAAATTAAATGACAACATCAAATTTTGATCAGTGGCCAAACCATTTTTGTCTTGGGTGCGGGGGGCCCCAGTTCTGGTGGGGGTGGGGACATGTCAAAAAGTGGTGGGGACATGTCAAGGAGACCACCAGACCTCATGAAGATGCAGCAGTGGAGGAAGAGGAGTGCATCTGCTCCTTTTTTGTGGACTCAGATTAGCAGCAGTCAGTATATATGAATATGACATATGACTATGTCTGTGACACAACAAATGAATAAAAAGATGCAGCACCTAAATGTGTATTCTTACAAGTTAAAGAACAATGTTTGTGTGATTTCTATTTTTCACCTTTATGAGGCAAAAAACAAAAAAAAAAAAACTGGCTGGTAAAAAGTTACTGTGGCAGGTGGATTTTTTAAATCCACCTGCCACAGTGGCTGGTGGTCAAAAAAGTTAACTTCAGGCCCTGCATACCACCAACACTAAACCAATACCAATAGCATTAACAAAAGAAAATATGACACACATTTGCTGAAGCAACCATGCCATTTTAGCTTGCTTCTACAAGTCTTTGAGCTCTTTTATTGTAACTCATGTTTCATGAGACTTGTACTGCACTCTGCATTGTAAATGCAATGCTGTACCAGGTAAGCTAGCGAGTTTACTATATCAGAAAAGCCATATGGAGCTGGTTATGTGATGCAAAGGTATAAGTGAATTAGTTTACAAATCATGCGCTATGGCATCGATGGGCAATACTGGTCCTGGAGTCCTTTAGCTCCAACCCTAGTCAAACACACCTGAACAAGCTAATCAACGTCTTCATGATTACTAAGGGGCTGTTTACACGACACCGTTTTCAACTAAAAACGTACAACTTTTTATGCGTTTTGGCCGTTCATTTACACATTGTAGTTGCCTGAAAACACAAACTTTTGAAAACGGGTTTCAAAGTGCACGTTTTTGAAAACTGTCTCCGTGTAAACAACAAAAATTCAAATCTCTGAAGACGATGAGATCATGCACATGCGTATTACGTGTTCAGTCTATAGTGTTTCATCGTCATCTTATGGCCTGGCAGCAGAATACAGCGGGGATTAAAAAATAAATAAATTGTATTATTTTTATCAGGGTTGTAGCTAAACTCTGCAGGACAGCAGCCCTTCAGGACAGAAGTTGCCCATCAATGCACTATGGTAAAACCGTTTTAAGGACATAACATAGTATTGTGCAATAAACGTAATCATAATATATGTAAACAAAGTTTAAAAGTTGTTGCTGTTTTACTGCCTCTAGTGTTTCAGAAGGAAACTGCAGTTAATTGTCTGTATATAGGTTAAAAAAAATAATTAGGTAGAGACACGTGTTTCCAGTGAGAAGAGGTTGGAAAAAAATACTATGGAGAGAGACACTATGGGAAAAAAAGTCATAACTCAATGACACGCACACTTACACCATATATAACAGAAATCAAAATTACACCTCAGGAACCCTCTTGCAACACACACATACACTCTCTCAAGCTGGGTGATTTAGTATCAGCAAGTGACATTCTCAACAGGTACTGGAGCACAAACACCACCATATGGAGCCTCCACACCTCTCATTACGAGAGTGTGACGGGGAGAAATTATCGCTGGGACCAGATTTCATCAAACATACTAAACTGGTGCCAAGGCCAAACATCAGATAATGAAGACGCAGCTCAAATGGGACGGCGCCACAGACAATTAATTAAGTAATTAGGCTAATGACTTCTTTACTCAAGTCCTTTTCCTTTGGCTGTAGATATGAATTAATTAGCACGGGTAATTAAATTAAGCAGGTTGTAATTTCACAGCTGCTCATGTCGGCCTCCTCCCCTCTTTGCTCTGGGGCTAATCAGCACTAGCTCCAGGTGGGAAAAAACCACTCGGTTTCATCTCTGATGTCTTCTTCAGTGAAGCCCTGGCATGCCACCAAAAACCTCACTCATATGCAAATGAGCATGCGTGTGTGCGCTTTACACGTGTGAGCGGGGAGCACTTTGACATTTGGAGATGAGAGGCTTCCTCAAAGGCCTCTCTTGCCTTGAAAATACAACCTCCACATGCAACTACACAAAATGAGCAAATAAAATAAATCACACATTATTGAATGATGTCAATAAGGGGCTTGATACAAGCACGGCATCGATGAGTCTATTATAATGAACTAGAGCTACTCTCGTTCCTGGCCTGTACTACAAACGGCGACAAAATCATTACATGTAACAACAGCCAGTGATCAAAGGCCCCGTGCGCGGGGAGGAGAGGCATTTGCCTCCTTTAGAGAAGGTATGGGATGAGTCTACCGCCTGTGTGTCTGCAAGAGCTGCTCCATTAAAACAGGTCTGGCTCCCTTTTATTCAAGTCTGGCTACTGAGAACGCATGGATGTGGAACAAAACACAGATGACAACTGAATGATAACAAAATTATACAGGTGTGCATATAGTGGGATATGAAAGTCTGAATTGAGAAATGTTATATATATATATATATATTGATATATATTGATATATATATATTGATATATATTTATGTTATTAGTATTTTTCAATTTCACTATTTGAGTGAATAAATAAAGTAAATAATAATAATAATAATAATAATAATATATTTTTTAAAAATCATGTTATCCAACAACAACAAAAAATCTTTCAATAGGTACCAGTACTATTTAGTCTGTATAAATTTTTTATATATTTATTATTATTTTTTATTTAATGTTATGCATTTTTACTAACTATTAATTGTTGGATTGTTTGTATTCGAATTAATCAAATAATCAATCGACAAATTGATCAATTATCCAAATAATTGTTGCAAAATCAAATGATCAAACGTGCCAAAAACCTCTCTGAAACCAGCCAAACAGAGCAGCCTGACCAGGCCAGACCTGGTTTTTTTTTCATTTTTTTTTTCAGGGAATACATTTTTAAAGTAAGACTAACAGTTTGGACTATGCAAATTCAAACATGTTTTTTAGTGTGTTTTATCTCACAAACATTAAACACTAAAACAGTGGCGAATCTTTAACGAATCTCTACAGAATCGTTAAATGTTTACATCAACCCTGGGTGGAAATGTCAAATACACAGTATGCTATAACTGTATGGGATGGGAAGAGCGAGCGAGAGAGAAAAAACAGTACCGAAAGATTATAGCGGCTGGATGGGAAACGGAAGCATATTACCCATGCAAAACCATATATGATCTGTACACCATCTGTGATTTATTTATCTAGGAAGGGGCGGCTCGGTATTACATACAATGTTCACAGACACATGAATTGTGATGCATGAAATTTAAGGGCTGATGATTCTTCCGATTCTCTTTCCTGTTGCCTCCCCATGAGAATGAATGCACATCTGGACTTATGGCCACAGCTTGGTGCTTCCAACTACAAACACACACACCGGAATCTGACTTTCTGGTCTGTTCTGACTGAGTTGCGAAAGAAAAGGGTGTTCAAACACACCTCTTTGCCATCACATCCATCCCAGCATGCACTGGGGCACTGCAGGGTTCTGAGTACAGGAACAATTGGGCTAAATGTGGTGAAAATGAGCAGGATGAGTGCAGTGGGGAAAAGGGAGGGGGGTCTGTCTGTCTCTTGGCAGTGATACAGCTAGTAAATCTAAGTTAAAAAGAAACAGTATTTTTCATCACTTTTACAGATGGCAACTGGTTCATGCATATGAAAGGGAACCAATGGCCAAAATGGAAGGGCTGAAAAAAACACACCTTGAATCTGTTACGGACAGAATGCAGACCTTGAGTGATATATATATTATTATTTTTTAAAGAAAGATTTTCCTCAATATAGTCAGGCGTAGACTCATTGTAAACACTAATTTATTCTAATACTTGACTGTACAATCTTGTGTTGTTAGATAATAGATTGAGAATAAAAAACAATACATTCATTTGGGATAGGTCATTTATGATACTTCAATGTGAAATGATACATTTTTTATGGTAATGATTAATTTGAATAATTGATTCATATTATATTCATTTAAATTTTCAAGTATGTGTGATCATGTGGTAGACGTCTCTGCGCATGTTAAAGTGAGCCACTGATAAGAATAGTTCATTCTTCTTAAACAAGCTGAATTGGGTATTTTACTGGAACAAATCACCATGAGCAAAGATGGCACCCTTCAGATCATGTACTTCCGAGGAAACCAAGGCTAACTGAGAAGATGACACTAAAATGAATGTGGATGCTAACAAAAAAAGCTTTCTCCGGGTCTCTTGTTTAAAGCTCCTTGCCTTGAATACTCTAAATACTGAAAGAAATTCGAGAATCACCTGTAATTAAATACAGTTATGACTGACTATGTGAACATAGCCTAGCTGAATAAAAAACTAGATATTTGGAGCCATAAGACAAGGCCCTGACGCAATACATGTAATATTTATGATTTTTTTTTTTTTTCTTTCATTTGCATCACACCCTCTCTCTACACAGCCTTGACTAAAAATGTTGTTAATCAAGGTTCGGTTTCAAATGACAAAATGTGAGAAGCATGGGGTGGGGGAGGAGGTTTTCCTGATATGGTAATTTGAAGCAGATATATCATTTTGTTAATAAAATGCTGAGGCCTGTGATTAACTGGCGCTCACTAGAGATAGCATGCTGATTAATTTCACCCTCTTCAGCCAATGCCAAGGTCCTTACACTTTCCCTCGTAGTGCTAAGGGTGAAAATTAAATCAGTCCCTCTTTTCCAAATTTCTAAATAACCTTGTGCCATTCTTTCCCCCTGTGACACACGTTCCCAAAGAACCGAAAGCCTTCTTAAGCTCTCGAAAAAAAGAAAACAAAAGCGACATAAAATGCTTTTCGTGGCCCATTATGGTTAGTACACTTGTTTTTAAGGTTGACTACAGAGCGGGGAATTTTATTTAAACATATCTTTCAACTGTCTTGACAGAAATAAAACCTTCTAAACAAAGAATCAAAGCCTGTTTTCCACAGCCAGAAACCTATAATGATGAACACAAGTAATTGGGCCTTTCAATGTGGTATCTCCCTGGGTATATACCTTTGTCAATAAACACGCCAGTTACACTACCGCTGCGAATAATAAAGATATAAATAAAGCTCAAACAAACCGGCTGCATTAAACAGGAACACACAGAACACATATCAACTATCTCTGCATTTTTGAGGATGAGTCTAGATAAGTATAGGCAACACAATGAGCGAAAGAACTGGGATGATTCCCTGGTGGAACATAAGCAGTCGACTGTGCAGAGTGAGATACACACGCGTACGCTCACACAAACACCATTTACTCTTCAGCTGCCATGCTAAATTCCATATATTCAGGTTCTAATCAGCAAACATGTTATCGCCCCTGGATTCCAGGCTCAGAAAATTGAATTTTTGTATGCACTTTTATCTAGAAAAATGACAGCAATAATGAGAAATGGGAAATAATAAGCAGAATACAATAAGCAAACGGCAGATCATTAAGGTGGCATTTGCTTGTTGATGCAAGCGGGGAATAATCAAGATCGTGCCTTAATGACATTATAGTGTCATAAGAATCCCAGAATGAACAAATTACAGGATTTAGTTAATGAAAAATGGTCGGACCAACACGAGTCTCCTTTCATTGCAGGAAGACTGTGGTGCATGTTCCCAAACCCAACCGGAAAAGTCAACGGGATATTAGAGGGCTGAAAGCTACACGTCCTTATGCAAAACCTTCATCGCCCTTATTGCCGGACGACGTTGTAAAGCCATCATCCTGTTTATAGAGGTTTAATTGAAGGCAGCATAAAACGATAAACTAAGAAACATGCATGGTTGACTTCTCCAATTCAAGCCATAAATCATTGTGATGTTCAGACAAGTCAGCCAGACACAAATTCAGATGATAGATGACCCATTTAACTTTGATTTTTGAGAGCAATGAGCTCTCCTGCAATAGCTCACACTGAGTAATGCCGCAGATGCGCGGGCAGGAGGCGATGAGAAATCCCTTTTCCTCCGTGCCGCGGATGCTTTGGAATAATCGCACAAATGACCATTATTAAAATGCTGTGGTCCTGCTCCGGCACACCGCTGGTGAGAGAGAGAAAGAGAGAGAGAGAGAGAGAGAGAGAGAGAGAGAGAGGATTTGCATTAGCAGGCTGTAATGTTCTGATGATTTGTGATATAAAACAGTCATCAGCAAACTAATTTATCAGCCCCTGTATCTATAATGATACATGCATATACGCAGCTATAAATATTAGTATAGCAGTACAGACAGGCAAAGGGACATAAATCAGAGTAGCGTGTGGTTATACGAGGAGCCGTGATGCTCGTGATAACACTTTTACTATAAAAACAACCTTAAACGGTAGAAAACATTGAGAGAAAAAAAAGAATCAAACCCCATTCAGCCGGCACACAATTACAGAAATTAGATGCCGCCGGTAAGTCATTATTATTTCATATCTCCTCTGGATGTGCTTTTAAATCAGTGAGTGTCCTGTGCCTATTGAAGCAGGTCAATTATTCATTCTAGACATGCAAAAGCAGTTAGTAAAGTAGATAAAACTGTCAGTGTGCCACCGAACGCAGGATATTCCAGCTGGTGGCTCCCTCTGCCCATGTGCACTGCTGTGTGTGTGTGTGTGAGAGAGAGAGAGAGAGAGAGAGAGAGAGAGAGAGAGAGAGAGAGAGAGAGAGAGAGAGAGAGAGAGAGAGAGAGAGAGAGAGAGAGAGAGAGCGCGATTCACTGAGCAGGTATTCTAATACAAGGCCAGAGGATGGAGAAAAAGGGGAAGAGAAGGATTGGGATTGAGAGAGAGAGAGAGAGAGAGAGAGAGAGGGGAGGAGAGAAAAGCTGCTCTCCCTGGGGGACCTGTTTAGCCACACGCCGTAATGCCAGACTTTCAGTCTTGTTAGTAAGCAGTCTGCCAGGATATGAGGCAGGAGAGCTTCAAGAACAGTAAACATTAAATTGAATTCATTAACAAAGGCCACCATTTGCTGCTGGATGAAAGGTCCCAATGCCCAGCTCAGCCCCCCCATCCCGTCCTCCTAAACCCTCTATGTGTCACCTGTTTTATTCATCAGTCTTTTGTTTGTGTACACAGCTTTGTTTGCTGGCCGGTGGAGAGCTGGTTGGTTAATTTGGCTTCTGTTGATGAAGGTTTTCCAGGTGTTTGTGAAGGTCGTCGCCTGGCACATGTCTAATTGTCTGCAGACAACTGCTCTGTTCCAAAGAGTTGCCTTCTGAGGCAGCATCCTAACTATAATGGAACCTCACAAGTGACTGATTTGAAATGCCCTACATAGTCAGCGGCATGCGGACACAACATAGCAGGCTAAGCTCATGGAACACTTGACTCAATTGATAAATGTTGTGTCTCACATGACACATTATCACATTTACTATGCACTATATACCCCACTGTCTAGTGTGGGAATTTTATAAAGGTATTTTGTTGTCTTGATGTCTTCAACATTCCTTTTTTTTATTTTTATTTTTTTATCATGCAGGTATTTGAAGTGCACCTTTTGGGTAAAAGCGTAAACACTATACTCACACTATACTTATAAATTCAAAATGGCATATGTAAGCGCATAACTATACATAAATGCACACACACATACATATACATATACATACTGTATATATATATATATATATATATATATATATATATATATAGTCCTGGCGCCAGGACTTGGGGGACTTTTATAATTCTCTGGCTTGCGTTAGGCTAAAAAAGCCTAAAAAGCCTTTAAGCCTCGGTTAAAAAAGCACATGGTGACAACAGCTGCCTGGACATTCTGTATGGAATGACATGAAGGCTAGTAAATTATGACATAATTTTCATTTTGGGGTGAATTAACCCTTTAATGCACCTATGATGCCCTTGTGATGCCTAGGTAGGCCGCTTACTAGGTTTTTGAACAGAGATCTAGACTTTGAAACATTGCGAAAGAGGACAAGGACAGAATAAGCAGTTCCCCAAAAAGGAAGTCAACAGAAATAGAAGTTAGACTGCATGGACATACAAAACCATATTGAGCCAAACAGAGATTAAGTGAACATACATCAAATCAAATTGATGACGGACAAAACAGAGCATCCAGAGAGAGGACACTGTAGAAAAATGTGAAACGTGACCCTCACCCGGGCCTCCTGCCCGTCCCTGACCCCTCAGAGCTCTTCTGCTCCTCCTCCACCACTCAGAAGAGAGCGAAAAACAGTGATATTTAGATGGATGAGTCCAGCATCGGGAGCAGAAAACTACCAAACAGCGACCTAAAGCGATCGCCTGTCTTCACATGCTTGATTTCATCCCTTAATTAGAGTCATTCATCAACGGTCTTGAGATACGAGGTTTCACCCCGGCTCCCCCCTCACCACACCTTGCCAGCTGTCAAAATTACAGCGTTCAGTTCATGCGCCATCCCTCAAATAGTTATTTTCTACAAGCTTGGCTGCATCTCACAATTCACTATTTACTGTATTGTCTTGCCCCTTGCCGCGTAGCCCACACACACACACACGTGCACGCTCGCACATGCACGCTCACCCGGGGGAGTAGGCGTAATGTCAGCCGGTGCTAATAGTCATTAAGCCTCAGCTCAATTCCAATTAAAGGTCATTAGCCATGTTATTACAGAGATGATTATTGTTTTTAGACTTCAGCCAAACAACGGGCTGCTTGTCCTTGGTTGGCATGTGGGAAAACAGAGCAGAGGCTAATGAGCTAACGGCATATAGATTTGTTATGCATTATGAAAGGATGCCAGAGACCAAGGTGGATGTAAGAAAAGGAAAACATCATATTTCAAGGCTGACAGAGCAAACTTCGTATGCTGTGATCATTTGAGAAAACGGTTTAATTCGGCGCGAGGTACATCAATTATTTAATTCGTGAAGTACTGCTTTTATTCCTCGTACATTACGCCTCGTTTGCAAACACAAAATGTGGCAGAACATCAATAATTTTGCTGAGATGAGTTTGTTAGCATCATTAGCTTCACCTTGGCTTTAGCGTCTCCCTCATTACAGCGCTGCGGGTTCTGAAGGAACCTCTGTTCCAGAAGAGCAAAATCCGATTTGAGGAAGAAGAAAGCGGCATGCCTGGTTTCCTCAGCCAGAGCTAAAATTACCTGACCTAGAGCACTCCTGCAGGGCCTCCACTAAAACAACAAAACATTCAGATACACAGTCTCTTCTCTGCAACAATATTCCACCTGCAGAGCAGTGAATTGGGTTTAAAGAGAGACTGAAACTAGGCTGCCGAAAGGACAATTGTGCCATCGAGAAATCAAAATCTTTCAGTTTTGGATCAATAAAAGAACACAAGTGAACATTTGAGTCAAAACAACAGACTAAATCTGACAATCATACTCTATGGTTTCACATTTTCACATATAATTTCATGGTAACACTTTAGTTTAGGGTCCAATTCTCACTATTAGCAAGTTGCTTATTAGCATGCATATTACTAGGATATTGGCTGTTAATTAGTACTTATAAAGCACATATTAATGCCTTAATCTGCATGACCATATTCTACATCCCTGAATCCTACCTAATACCTAAACTTAACTACCTTACTAACTATTAATAAGCAGTAATTAGGAGTTTATTAAGACAAAAGTCATAGTAAATAGTTAGCTAATAGTGAGAATTGGACCCTAAACTAAAGTGTGACCAAATTCATAACTATACTATACAAACAAGTTAACAAAACATTCCATTGTTCCCCTTCTAGCATCTAATGAAAATAATTTGTAAAGCCTTGTTTGAACCATGTCTAATGCGATACAGCTTTATGACTTTTTTATTCTTGCGTTGAACAAATTTAGAAGAATGTCCAAGCTGCTTTCTTCCATTTAATGAAAACACTCCCCATCCACTTTCATTGTATGGAAAAGAGCAGCTTGAACATTTTTTTAACATTTCGCCATTTGTATTCCACAGAAGTCATATACAGTATGAGTAAATGATGCCAGAATTTACATTTTGGGGTGGACTGTCCCTTTAAACTTGACAGTCCGCCTCATTAGTCAGGATGGTTTCTTCATTCATTCATTCCTTCATACACATACTCAAACACATTCTGTGCTCCCCCTACACATTTTATTCCCAAATCTTTGTAGGCGTCAGCCATTTTTAAAGCACAAGGGAAATTCTAGATTAAACAAGAAAAAAAGAAAAATATTTCTATCTGTCATAATTACAACTGGGTATTAATAACACAGCAAATATTAATCTTAGAAGTAAACACTAAGCGGCTTAAAGAAAATTGCAAATAAATCAGATTATCCTATAGGAATATCCTTACAAAGGATCTGAAGGGTAATGAGAAAGCCAGCCATGCTTTTTTTCATAAGTATTTGTAATAGGTAGACAGCACCGAGCAATTCATGAGGTATTTGGCTCGGGCGCATACATATTTCAGCTTCAATTTCATTTTTTCATAAATCGCACAGCCACAAGGTAGATTCAATTAGGTTTTTCTGATTGGGTCACTGCCATTCTGTCAGGTCATTCAAAGGTTAAGGAATTCAGCGCTACAAACATGATTAGGCCACTGCGGCATCTGATCAGGCCTTCTGTTTATCATGCAGGCCCACTGGGTTTTTCAAGTCTGACAGTAATGACGGCGGGAAGCTTTGCTGCAGGTAACGGCTGGGGTATTTTACATCCTAAATTGCTTTATTACCACAGTTTTATGTTTAAACACTTCGGGGGAGAAAAAACAGGGAGTCACCACAGGACTGACATCACTGCAGCTCGATGCTGAAAGCGGAGTACATATTAAATCATTTTTATGTACTGAAGGTATGGGCAACATAATGTCATTTCCCCTCACTACAGGACTCTAAGGGAGAGAGAGAGGGAGAAAGAAGGAGAATGAAAGCAGAAAAGAAATAATTACACACATAATTCGATCTGTCTGGACTTCTGTGTCCATCTGCTCCCTGTCTATAGTCCCATCCATTTCTGTGTCATGTTATAAATTCACGTTTTACTGTGGAAAATGTTTGTATAATTATCAGTGATGTACGAGAGGAACAAGATGAAGTGCAGCATATGTGAATTATAGTCAAGTCCAATTATACAAATGTGTGTTTTCTCTAGCAATGCAACATTCTGGTTTCAAACACCTCTTAAATTAGAATATTTTTTTGTGAATTTTGTCTAAAAATTGCCATATCATATATATATATATATATATATATATATATATATATATATATATATATATATATATATATATATATATATCGAAATAAACCTTCATGCAAAATTAACCTGAAACATACTCATGGGAAATAGACTCAGTCGCTTCTATGGATTTAATGGAAGGCCACAGCAAAACAACAACAACAACAAAAACATAATAATAATAATAATAATAATAATAATAAAATCAATTGTTGAATAAGAATTCAAGAAGTGAATTGTATATATATTATTAATACTATTATGTGTATTATTACACACATATGTGTATATGTATATTTATATACATATAAATTTAAGCACACACACATACATATATGAGTGTATAATAACATATTGTACATATATTTTATTTATACTACTAATAATACTAGTAAACAATAACAATAAGGGTGAATGGTATGTTATTGAAGTGTATATGTATTTGTACATATCCATATATCAGTCTGTCTTTACACGCTCATACCTCTCATCGAGTCATCTTTCTTTTCATATCCTACGAGTGCACAGCTGTCTCTCTCTCTCTCAGTCTTCCTGATACCACTGCTGGTCCCCAGATGCGGTGTGTCTGCTCCGTCTACCTCAAACACATACACACACAAAACACTCCAACAACAAGGGATAGCAGAGAGTGTGAATAATGTATGAAGCATTTTATATTGGGATTGATGGTTGTCAATCACGTCTGCCTAAATCAAGACAGCACAGATCATTTCCATTGCTGCTATTGGATATTTGAGTTAAAAGCACTTTTCCAGAACCACACAGAACCAGTCAATCTAAGCATGAGCGCAGGGAAGAGATCCCTCGCCGTGCCTTAATTAACATTGGGAAGACCAAAGTCTCACTCAGACCTCGCGTATTCAACCTATGCATTCAATATCTGTATTTACATGCCAGTATTACTGAGCAAACAAGCTCATTTAAAAGTTCATATGCTAATGTGTGACATTTAAAGCAAACTTTACACGAGAAAAGGACATACAACAATAGGCTTTGATTCTTTTCCGTGATGTGAACTTATGCCGTTTCCATATTTATGACTAAAACTGTGACACCTTTAGAGGAAGAGCTTGCAGAGGTATTTCTTCAGTCATTTTTCTGCATCAAAAAAACGGTGAATTATTATTTTTTAAATCAAAAGGGTAGGTATTAAAAATGCAATATTGTTAGAATTAAGCAAAATCCGCACAAGATATCTAAATAAAATGAAAGAGATTGTAATGTTTTATCATTTGTCATATTGTTCAAGCAGGACGTTATGGGCTCCTAAAAGGAGTGACCTTAAGTTAGTTCAATATGTGTCTATTCAATATTCAATATTCAGTAACCACTGTATGGTACTGAGCGTTAGCTGTTCAGGACATATTTATTTTCGATATTATGCAATACAACAAAACCAAACCGTTTTGGTGACCATGGACTTCCATTGTATGAGCAACAAAATATATATATATATATATTGTAAATGATGACAGAAAAATTCATTTTTAGGTGAACTGTCTCTTTAAATCACCATGTTTTTTGCTCATAAACACCAAGGATGCGTCAGAAATCACATACTCTCCTGAGTAGGTACTTCATTTGAATAACTTTGGGACTGCTAAAAAGTAAAATGTAATCTGGATGTACCACATTCGCCATGTTGTCATGTGACCCACCAGCATCAGTTACGTCGCTTCACTGCCATTTATAAATCCCCTCCCGTGGCTTCATGGGATAGTAAAGTGTCCATCATATGCAAACTTCAGATTTTCGCTGGAAGTAGAAGTTAATCCGGGTACTTTTTTACGAGTACTGTGTATTTAGACATACTACTCTTGTCACATACTGTTTTTCGTCTACTATATAAATATGGAAGTATGGATGCAGCCCAAGATGAATATTTCAGTCACAATGTCTTATGGGTAATTTTGTTGGTAGAAAATTCAAGTTTTTTTCCTTTTAACAGAACGCTAGATGCATTTTTTTTACTATCAAGAACAATTAAAACAGTGTGAGACTTTTTTGTGTGAGGTTTTTACACACACAGCAGGGGTCTGTTCTGTTCTAGCAGATGCTATAGGTGTTCTATAAGGAAAGTCAATCTCACATCTCCTTTTCTCTCGTTTCCTCATTGATCCAAACCGTCAGAAACTTCAGCTCCCGCATTTAGGCAACCATTACAAAAACCGATGACAAAATACACCATTAAAATTCAAGACTCCAATATTCTCAGAAATACATTTAATCAAAACAATCCCTAATATATTTCACAGTCTGTGCACAAACAACACTCTTAAATCTCTGACTGGCTTTTCATACATCACAGAGCACGGCGGAGGATCCGGAAGGGGGGGAAAAAAACTCCTGTTGCGTCTTTGACTGCACTTCACTTTCCGAAGGCTGTAAGTTTTGACGTGAAGGATAAACCACAATGTCAACCAATTGGGCCTCGCTTAAAGACCTTCATGATCGATCGCCCGGGCGGCAGATGAACGGGGGCCCATTTCAGCAGTTTGCTGTACAAACCGCTCGTTCATTAAAAGATGCTCTTCCTTATTGATTTTAGCTTAAGTAATGAGGAAGCTTATCCAAAAATCTTTAGCATTTGGTCTTAAGTTAAGGAAATCAATGGCACCATTCCCATATGAACAGCATATTTGAAGTTTATGTGCAAAAGACAAGGCAAATCCAAATTGGATAAATCAATCAATAGGCTTTGTCAATGTAATGTAAAGCTGACCTATGACTTTTTAGCACTTAAAGTGAGCTGTACATGAAGACTGATCACTTCTAATGTATTGCTATCATCAAGGCTTTAATTATTAAAAGCAAGCTGGCTTCATAACTATTGACATTCAAGAAAACGTACAATTAAAACCACAAATGTGTGCTACTTTTCATATAAGTCAAAAGTTCTTAAAACAAGTCAGATGTTCAAGGTGAAAGAAGCCTCGGAGAAATCTAATCCTTATATAAAGCTCATACTGGCATTAGCATTAAAGTGTGAATCTTGCTAAAGCTGGAGGAGGAGAAATGTGTAGGAATGTGTAGGTATAAGCTCAAAGTGTGAGGAGCTGTGTATTAAACTCCAGTCACCTTTCGAGTTCTTCTCTGCTCAGAGAGTTCTTTTAAAGTTCAATCAATGGATCTCAGCTAATCTCTACCACTGAAGAGCGTACAGTTTTAAGCAAAGGTCCAGCAGGCGGTGGAGCAGAAAGTTAGCAATAAGTTTGCATCGTCTTTCAAATAGGTAGACCTCATTAAAAAAGGTTTGACGTGTAGCGAAATATCAGCAGGGGGCCGTATAAAGCAAACAATCTGCGGTGGACATTGCTGTACTGTCCGGAGACATTTCCTGTAAATAATAAAAAACCTATTTGCTGTGTTAATATTGCTGTGTGTATTACAAAATATCCCACCTGACATATAACACAGCTCTCAAATCCACAGATATTGCAGGCAGGAGATTTCCCTTCACATGTTTCACATATATAAAAATAAAAAATTGTGGTGCGGGGAAGAGAAGATAGAGAGATAGAGAGAGAGGGCTGAAACAGACTGATGGAGAGCGAGGGCAGAAATGACATCCAAATATAGCAGCAGCTGGAGCAGAGATGCCTGCTGGGGATTCCGTCTCTGATGCCACCGAGCCAAAGGTGAGGTGTATGTTAGTAAAGCTAAGCTGCAGACAACATTTCCCAGAGGTAATTGTTCCGCTCATTAATATTCATTTGAACCTGATTTCCTTTACATCAGTGACATGTTCGGGCTTTGATGTGCCAGATCGTGTACCTCAGCGCCACTTTTTTTTTTTCTCCCGTCCCCAAATATGCAAAAACCGCTGTCACACGCCTTTAAAAACAGCACCGAAATTGCTCCGTTTGTCTGCACCTCCGTGCTTCTCCGCACCCCATTTTGTTGTCTGGTCAGGCAGTGTTTTCCATTTAGCAGGGACAATTTAATCACGCGTTAAAAATTACAGGCTCCTCTGTTGGCCAAGCATGACATTTCAATTGTGCAGCCAATAAAAGTACTACATGAAGAGGGCTGAGATGATGGACTAACCGCAAAGCTTAGAGATCCAGGTTACCATGGTGAACTACCTTTTCCATGTGTGCAAGGTCAAGAGTGAGAAGCCTGATGCAGAAAGCTCCTTTTTACACACAATAACCGACAACAAGAATTGTGTTTATTTGTTTATATTATTAATAAAAATGTCTATAATAATGTCTATTGTATATCGATATATATATATATATATATATATATATATATATATATATATACAGTATATATATATATATATATATATATATATATATACTAATTATTATATATTAAATTATTAACATGAATTACTTTTGCTTTTAATGCAAAAAGGAGTTCACATGGTTGTCACAAATTCACTGACCTAGAAAGTATTTTAAAACATTTTTTTTTGTATTCACTTTGTCACAGTCTATTTTAAATGTATATTACATATCCATCTCATCCTGACCATCAAAATATCATTCATCTGGAGAACTGAAAACCCACAAATTCAAAAACCTAAACTACTTAGGTACTCAAAAATTAGTCATTCAATTTCAGTTTAAAAAGTGTGTTTTGATATGCACTAAGAAGAAGTTTAAAAAAAAGAAGAAAAAAAAAAGCTTTCCTGGTTTTGATTTCTCTGGGTTTGGAGATGTGGTTATAAAATATTCAGGACAGATATGCAGTAACAGATAGCAGCTGTCATGTGTAAGCTAGCGAATGTTATGACAAGAGTTTTAAAACATTTATGTGCAGAGTATAGTGTATAAAAGACTCATTAGGTCCAAGGGACCAGGCCATCTCTTTCTGCTAAGTATGGTAACCAAGCTAACAGAGAAAACTAAGATGCACAAAGAACATACAAGCCTGAAACATTCACCCCTGGCTATTTCAAATGTGAGATTTAACTTTATCTGTCACGGCTAACTGTGACAAATTTTCTACAACACTCTTAAATACGTTGTTCATGTGTCTAATTATGTGTTTTTTTCTCTCACCACATAAGCTGCAGAGTAAATAATAACCATGTCTTTGGTCTTTGCTTGCCAAACATTTACTAACCTAGTGCTATAGAGACAATAAATCACCTTTTCCCTATTAGAACAGTATAATTTTGAATCCATTAATTCTTAAAACTGGCCAAAAGCCGACATTGAGAGCCACAATCGACTTTGGGATCAAAGCGTTTGCTTATTAACACACATGTAAGAGACAATATCTCACTTTGGATCTCAGGACAGAAAGCGGCTGTCAACTATTCTGAAAGCATTCAGATGTAACCTGCATGTTTTCAGAGGCAGCTTGAAATAAATCAAAGTCCGACCCGCATAATCCGATCAAAGGAAGACATTAGACTCGTTAGGAGAGTAAATCATTTAGACTAATGTACATCTCCTGAATGCTACTTAATCTTCTACCGAGATATGACGACATTTAAAGTGAATCTATTATCTCCCCTTTACCTTCGCTTCCCCGAAAACTGTTGCCCGCCCCAATCGGACACCGCTATTTGCAATTCTGATGGGATGGATTGTAATTAGAGGCCGGATCATTTTACACAATCAGACAAGGGCACAGGACTGGTGAATCAGCAAATCTGATCAATTATCTTTTCATGGCAATGTACTCCCATTAGGGATGTGTGTTGGTGTGCTTTTTAGAGTCTGATGCAAAGACCCCCAGCTCAATTCAAAGCACACTTTCCCATTAGCGTGTGTAATGGACACTTCTTATGCAAAGTGGCCGTGAGTGAAGACGCGGTGGCAGAAATGGGATTAAATCTTGCTAACTCCTCAAGATTTAACCGAGGAAGCGCAGCAGGACAAGAGGCGTAACTCTCGCTCCATCTCTCTCTCTCTCTCTTATTTCTCATCCAAGGGAACAACAGTGTTTTGAAAGCCGTCACCTAATCACTCTGTGTCTTAAAGGCCCTCTGGGAACATGCTTACCTCAACTAATATGCTCTAATGACTTTGAACTAACTTTCATTTCTGCTGCTTTGCATTTTACTGTCCTGAGGATTTTCAAGGGAGGATTATCATGATGGAGAGAAAGACAGTGCAGCAGCCACAGGTTTTCAGATTAGAGAATTGTCATATCAGATAAGATACGTGGATATTTCATAGAAAATTGGATCCGTAAAAAAAAAAATCCGTAAAAAAGACTAAACACAAAAACATAGAAGAATTTCACTCAGTTTGCTGTGCCATTTCTGATTGCTTAGTCACTCCTGTACTGTAGCCTGTGGTCAGAACACAAGACTGTAGGGTACAATGGGGCTATGGGCCACATGGGACAACAAAGTGTCTTTTGAATTTTTTTCTTTTTTCTTCTTTAAGCACCAACAAAACCCACAGCAGTTCACTAAATGTGTTTACTATGCACTGAAACATTAAAATTTTCCACAAGAAAATCATGTTCAATAACAGTAATTTAATCTCAAATTAATTTGAGAATTTTTTTAAAATTCAGATTTTTAAGCTAATTAAAATCTATGAATTATCATTTTTAGTTTTAATTATTATTTTATTCTGAGGGGAAAAAATAAATACATTTATCAGATTTGTTCAAGGTGGTTAAAAAATTTTAAATAGTTTTTAGTACCTGTCGAATAAGTGGAGCACAAAAAAGTAGCAAAAGAAAGAAAGAAAGAAAGAAAGAAAGAAAGAAAGAAAGAAAGAAAGAAAGAAAGAAAGAAAGAAAGAAAGAAAGAAAGAAAGAAAGAAAGAAAGAAAGAAAGAAAGAAAGAAAGAAAGAAAGAAAGAAAGAAAGAAAGAAAGAAAGAAAGAGTTATAAAATATTTGAGAGGTTATGAAAAAAACTAATGTGATATACAGCAAAATTGCTAAAACATTTGCTTATGTTCTCATTTAGTATATAATTAAATATTACTCATAACTCAAGCATATTATCTTGCTGTTAAAAATATTCTCATATGACATTTGCTTATGGCCCCTATATCTACACTATATATCACTGCTGTGAAATATTTATATTTACATGGTGTACATGACAACAAACTTTTATTTTACAAAATATTTTAAATAAATAAATGAATCATTTATAATAAATAAAATAAAATAAAATAAAATAAAATAAAATAAAATAAAATAAAATAAAATAAAATAAAATAAAATAAAATAAAATAAAATAAAATAAAATAAAATAAATAAAATAAAATAAAATAAAATAAAATAAAATAAAATAAAATAAAATACTTTTTTTGTAAAGGCAGAGTTTCTTTGGTCGCTTGGTCCCCTAGACCAAAAATCAACACAAAGCCAAAAGAAAAACACTGTGTACAAATAAAAACCAAAACCAATTTCCAAATGTGTTTAATTGGAAAACCTCAAAGCTGTAAACGCAGTAAACATGTCATGTGTTTTGTCTACTGTACTCGGTGTCACTGCAAATGAAACATTTGGCACGAGTCACGACGAGTTCCTGTTAAGCATAAATCTAAGTCTGGGTTCCCCTCAATACCACTGTCTCTGTAAGTAGATGCCTGCGGTTCTCACACCACATTTCATGTGTCATGCCAGGAACGTATAGAGGACTGTGATGCGTTTACCGCAACGGAAATTCATCCCCCCATCTTATACGAACACCGAATGGGCTTTCTCCACCTCTGTAAGCAACAAAGGCATCTTGTCTTAATCCCACATTCATAATAAATGTCAAACGCTGCGGTCAGGCTCAAAACACAGCTCTACATTTTGCTGAGGAGCTTTCTGACCACCGCTCCAACTGGGAACACTGTCTCTTTCATATACTCAGATGCAATAACAATCACTCAGCAAAACTAAAGGAAATAAATCGCACAATTAGAGTCCATTTACCCTTAATCTTTACATAAACACAGGCCACTTCAGCCATATTAAATAACCTCATGCACGCATCACAGGCCGTTCATCCTCACCATATACACCTTACTCAACAGTTTTATGAGGCTGTCAAAACAGCAACAGTTGAAAGAAAAACACAAAATTAAGTAAACATTCACATCTAAATGTGTGCCACAACGAAAATCCGGAGAAGGCGAAGCAACACAGGACGCTCAAAGCTGCGGTAAGCATTATCCGAAACAAGAGGCTGGTCTAGCTTGCTTGAAAGAGCAAAAATAGAAATCTAAGCTGGCTGCTAGTTAATAGAATAAATATGGTCATGGTGCCACTGTAATCTGGAAGAAGAGGGGGCTTTGTCACAGAATCTTGCCCTTATAAAGACACATGGTGCTTCAGCCTCCATCTGCGCTTGTTGAGAATTACAACTCCCATTTAGATGCAAATACAATTAGCTCTCCCTGCCGTGCACATTAGAGACCTCAGCAAACACAAGTGAGGTTTTTCTCTGCCTCTTAAGAGGGCATCTGTGTCGCCTGTGCAGCGCAGGTGGAGGAGGGGAGCGTGGCGATGCCAGCCAGCACTACAGTTGGCACGGTGTCAAGATTCGGTGGGTAAACACCTCCGACGCCTGGTAGCTTATCACAATATGCCACATTATGAGGTAATTAGCAGAGGCGGCACCTCTCCGCTTTAGCATCAGTGCCAGGCAAACAGATGCAGAAATGCGTTTCAGCAGATAAATATTTGTTCTGACAGCTTGACACTTGGATGGGAAAATATGTATCCGGAATTTGACGTCGCACTTTTGCTTTGATAATTCGCAGCGGTGAAGTGTGGATATCAGGCTTAGCACATAATACAGTCATTAGCGAAATCCCCAGTTCATTAACATGCAGACGTTAATGCGGCGACAAATGCGAAACATCTTGTTGGCAAATTTCCAACGGGAAACTCGTGGGCCCTTTGATCAGCACGTGCAGAATCAAGGAGAATATGAACGCGCGGCCCTAGTCCACGAGGTTAATGATATTATTGCACCTATCTGCATATTTAATTACGCTCCTTGTTAACGATAAGTGCTGTTCATTCAATTTGCTTCATTTTGTAGCTGGCACGTTTTCAATGGGAAACCGCCAGCCAGGCTGTCGGGGAGCAGAGACAATTAAAAATGCATTCATCGAATCTGTAAAACAGATGCTAACAATCAGGTGCTTTCTCTCAACAAGATCTCTTCAATCTTTCATTACCATTATGCCAGTTAGACATAATTATCCCGTTGCCAGCTCGCTTCTTATTCCAGAAGGTTGCAAGAGTGTTCATCTGAAGTATCAACAGCAGTGGGGCTCTTAAAACACAGACACATTCAGTGAAATTAAGCATTTTCTCATTAGCCGGAGGCTATTGGGCTTATAAATTATTCATTCCTTCCTCACAAAAGAACATTAATCAATTATGAAGATATAAAGAAATTAAACATGGGGAGAAAGACGACTTTCATATTAATATGCAGACAGATAGTACTGCGTCTGCTTGAAAATCAATACTTCTGTGAGTAATCTGCACGCTTCGGCGGCAATATGAATGCGTAATCAGATGTGATCTCGGTTCTGGATACAGAAAAAGAGCTTATTCCTTTATTGTAGAGCATCTGCAAAAGAATTAACCCTGTAAGTAAATAAATAAATAAGAGAAACAAATAAAATCACCTTTGCAGAAAAGCGAAAAACGCTGCAAGTGGAAATTCTGGCAGACGCTCCACCAGGGACCGTAGCAGAGCGAGCCATGCAATTGGTTTGAACCCTGTGCCGCACAAATTTGTTTTTAATGCATTTTTAAAGTTTTACTGGCATTCAAGGACACTCGGGGAATAAAACTCATCCATTCAAAGTGTTGACCTGATTGGTATTAACAGATGAAACAAATCTGCTCGGCTCTATCAGCACTCCCTAAGCTAAGAGACACAACCCTGTCTCCTATGAAAGGGCAGGCATGGTGCGAATCACATACTCTGTTGAACAAATCATTTGCAAAGTAAAGACCAAATAACTGCACTATACGCATGAGTACTGATTTAAAATGATTCAAACGTTTAATGACTCTGTCTGTATGCAAATAACTCTTTGTTATTCTGAATGAAAGCATTGTTTTAGACATGCAAAATGCTCAAGCTTATAGAAACTCAGTGGTTAGCCATCTTGAACCAAATGGATTTTTTAAAAACAAAATAATATAAAATGCAATTTAAAATGAATATAATGTAAATTCAAATGAATATAATATAATATAATATAATATAATATAATATAATATAATATAATATAATATAATATAATATAATATAATATAATATAATATAATAATTATATATGGCTTTATATCATTTGCACAATTATAGCAGGATAAAAAAAGGGTCTGTTAAATATATAATATTATTATATTATGTTATATTGTATTGTATTATATTATATTATATATTATGATTTATGTTATATTATATTATATTATGATTTATTTCATATTACATTATATTACAGACAGACAGACAGACAGACAGACAGACAGACAGACAGACAGACAGACAGACAGACAGACAGACAGACAGACAGATAGATAGATAGATAGATAGATAGATAGATAGATAGATAGATAGATAGATAGATAGATAGATAGATAGATAGATAGATAGATAGATAGATAGATAGATAGATAGATAGATAGATCTGTTTGTACAAAGCGCATCATCTACGTCCATTTTGTTCAAAGGTGTGTTTGTGTCCTGACTGATGAGGTCACAGGAAGTTGCATAACCATAATTCCCTCCATGCCCATTCCTGATGCCCTCATTACTGTCCAGAGGCCATATCAGAATGTTTATCTCTGTGCTTTTGAAAACATAGTGATAAATCTATCCTCAATTAAAGATTATATGTCAGAGGTGCTGGGCTGAAATTGAATTAAAGGGGAAAAGGCTCCTTAATTTCCAGTTGATATATCCCTGCAGGTGACGGCTGTATCATAAAACCTTTTCTTCTTGCTTAGCAGACAACTGCTGAGCCACACTGAGATTCATCTGTAAAAGCTACAGTACTTACAACACCTTCACACACCGAACTGACAATATCACTGTCCTGATAGGCTAATTCACTTCTCATCATACTGGTTTATTGAGTATAACACCATTTCAATTTCTGGCTCTGTGTCGAAAAAAAAAAGGGATTTTTTTTTAAGTACTGGGCATAAAAATCGAGTGCATTGTAAGGAGCTCTATTCACTGCTTATGATCATAGCCAATCAGTGACCCTGCTGTGAGTTTCTCATTAAAAAACTCATTTTTTGGATATGCGGCAAATTAATGTCACTCTGTGTAATACAGCTAAAGGTTATAAGGATGATGGCTGTATTTGCTTTTACACACTCACCTATTCCCAGAGCGTGTGTACCTTCTATTTCAGGCCCTCTTGCAATGGTCAAATGCTTGACTTCCTGTTCTTTCTTACTCGTACCACCTCCTGCTGCCCGTCAAGTCACACACACACACACACACACACACACACGTCACATCAAACAGAAATGTTCAAATCAGTAGACATCCGTCAGTGCATCTTTACGCTCAGAACACTGTGAGCTCATTGTGTCCGCCATTTGCTTGATTACCTTGTATGAGGAATCAGACTCTCCTGCTGGATTGGAGTAGACTTATAATGATGGAGAGGAGAAAGGTAAGAAGCAGGCAGGGTTTAAGCAGCCGTGTTCCTCTGGGAGGAACACAAATTAACCCTCGCATCAACCTGCCTGCCTGCAGCATCCTCATGCCCAGTAACCAATAGTGACATCTCTACGATGATCTGCATCTTATTCTGCATTTTCAGAATCTACAGAACATACAAAATTAGATGATGGCAGCACCATCTAAATATCAAAATGTATGAATATTTTATAGGGAGAGGGAGCAATTCCACCAGAATGATGTCATTTCCTCCTGTTACAAAAGATTAAAAGGATGAAAAGTGATGTTGACAATATTTTGATATTGCGTAAAATCTTACAAACACTAAATAGTTAGTGTGTAAAAAATATTTCCAAGAAAACATATTTGTTTGCTGAGTTTCAATGGAGGATAGGATGAAAAAATGCATAAATAAATAAATAATTTTTTATAGTATAATATTTAGTGATATTTATATTCTTTTTTTTAATAAAAAAATATAAAAGCAGGTTTTTTCACATAAGAACTAGGTAAAAATGGGAATATCCTGAGCAGTGAAATTATTTAAACGTAAATGATCACTTGTGAAAATATGTTACCAACATAATTGAGTTTAATATTTATACATAAGCATTTATGGGAGAAATTCAGACTTTCTAAAACATTTGCTTTTCTTTGAATGGCCAAAAGTATCATTTTAAATCAACGTAATTTTTTTAAATCTAAGATTCTCAAGTGCAAATGCTTGAGGCTGTGCCATGTGTGGCAAAAACACACACACACACTGTTTTGTAGTCTTACCGCAACCATCAATTTGTAAAGACATAACCCACAGACGATAAAACAGCAGTGGTTTTAATTTGGTGACACCTCAAATGGAGGGGTAGGAGGCAGTAAACGCAAGTCTAAGCTTAGATGCCATTTCGAGCCTTCAGGGTTCACAATATTTGCCTCTTGTCGCAGAACGAAAGCGCCGCCTAATACACAACACATGTAAGGCTTAGAGTGCAATCAGCATGCAATATTGTTAAAATTCAACGGCTTCGAAAAGTTGTTTCTATTCAATCAAAGAGGACGGGGGAAAGGGATTTTGTCATCTCCGTACCTCATTCTTCTTTTGTGCATTCTGGAACAAAGGAGTCTTAATTTCCTCTTTCAGACTTTGAATAATCCTGCTCTTGGCCTTGAGCTGTTTCCTCAGATCTTCCACCTGAGCCTTCATAGGTCCTCTGGCTTTGGACTGTGAACGAGAGGCCACAGAGAATATTAAGTGCAACATGCAGCCTTTCAATTCTTAAATGCGCTTTGAGACCTAAACAGCCCATATTTCAACCCTAGATTTCACTCTTGAAAACACAAATATACATCTAACATTCAGTTTTTTTCCTCTCGAAATGACTAAATTTAGCAACCATGCTTAAAATATACTTAGCAGCGATGCATTTAAGCAGTAAAAACAACATGCACTCTTTCAAAAGATGCCCGCAATTTGCGTGAGACATTTATAAGGAGCCATTAGTTGTTCTTGTGAAAAGCTGACTAAAATTGTTCCAGACACTATTCTGCTCCTAATGGCACCTCTGTGGCTTTGTTAGAGTTTCAAAGGTAATGGGGCTCTAATGAGAAAGTCTTAATGAATCTCCCAATCTGCATTGTATAGTTTGTATAGTTTTTTCCCCTTTCTTTCTCTTTCTTTTCTCCTCAGAACCCCCTGGTGAGCTCCATAATTACTATGTAGTGAGTAGGGCATTCTTTATGCTGTTAATTCTGTGTGGCCCGTGTGTCTCGCTCCCCTCCTTCCTGCATCATTATTGTCACACTGTCACTCACCGGGGGGCGGGCGTTCAACCACACACCTGGAGTGCAGCGGAATTGGGGTTGAACCCCACACAGAGCACAAACGCCCCACGAAAACAACATATATGACTTGTGTTTCTATAGTCATTATGTTTACTACACAATGAGGCAAACTTATGTGGGACAGCTGTTTAGTGAATCTTATTCACTAACCACCTGCAATCTAGTTTAACCAGTCGCTATCTGCACTGATATAGTGCTGCACCTTGCGTGTTTCAATTAAATCATTGTTTGAAGCACGAAAAACGTCCTCTTTCTATTTGAATTAGGCTTATTACACAGCTGATTTCTCCTTATTCTTAAAAACTATTCGCTATTTGCCATTCACTAGTTAACATTAACTCTACATATAGCAATACTTCTAGCAAACATGGGTAATTAATTGATCAAATATCCATTATTATTGTTAACTAAAACCTGAACTTTAAACTTTTTCATTTCTTGAAATAAAATGAATCTATAGGTCAAGTTTATTTGTAAATACTGTATATATTGTTAAATAATGTTACACTAGAAAACCCGTTAAAAAATTTGTATGTGTAATTAAAAAAATTTAGTTATGTGAACTTGCGCATGAAGTTTATTTACTCAATAATTTTAAGGTAAGGGGTTTCCTCACTTTTTTTAAGTTAAGTCAACTAATCACTTTATACAGTTGAATATACATTAACTAATGTTAATTTGCACAACTTAAAATAGAATTATAGATTAAATGCTGTGATTTCTAACTAATGATGACGAATTGAATCTCATTGTAAACTGTTACAACACAGTAAAAAAGTGGTAACTCAATTGCTACCTTAAAGATAAGGAGCTAGTTCTACCCATTTTAACCCATAAAAAATATAGTTTTCTTGCACTTAGGTTGATTCAATGATGTTTAATACCATTTTTGCCTTGAATGAAATCAGTTAATTTATGTTACCTTTTTTCAGTGCGGCTGCACTGATCATTTAAAAATGGCGGGTAATTACTGAATGAACTTAAAGGAACCATGCTGATGCTACTGTCCAAAACCAATAAATCAGGCCATGGAGCAGCATCCACATGCACAAATACATGCAGAGCTCAACAGGAAGCAGTTAGGCCCTGACCGGTGTGACACTCATCAACAGCGATAAGGAAAAGGATAGGCAGAGGCTGAGTTTTGGCAGATTTTGGACAGGCGATCCATAGGGGCCAGACAGCAGAGAGGGTTCTTGATGTGACAGAGCATGAGATGGAGGGTTGGAGGAGTCGGTGCACTTCCTTCACACTGAGTTCGGCTCCCTGAACCTCTCTAGCTCAGCACGACACTCTAAACTTCCCTGACAGAGCGGGCAGGCAGTGCCGGTTTCCTGATGAGCTCTGCGAAGCTGCTAGCGACAGCTGTCAAGCGCCATGCTATCAACCACCTCTCGACTGATATCCCAGCCACATCCTATAAATATTGCTTCTTAATGTTTCCACTGCAAAAACTCACGCGCCCCGTGCTTATATTTGGATATGTAAATGGCGGCTTTATAGAAAACTAACACAGATGCACAGGCAAGCTTCTTTTCCCCTGAATGTTGTCCCGTGTCATCAAAAGCATAAGGAGATAAACTGATGTGCGGAATGACGGCGGAATCAGGTGCGAAACAGAGGGGGGAATGTGAGACATGCTCTACATCATGGAAAAAAACCAGTGAGGAATCACAAAGAATGTGGTGCAGGTCTCAAAACAGTCTCAAAATCTGATCTTCCTTTTATGAATGAGTTAATAAAGTAGGGAGAACATGGATATATACTTAAAGGGATAGTTAACCCCAAAAGGAAAATTCTGTCATGCTGTTCCAAAGCTGTATGACTTTCTTTCTACAGTGGATATTTAGAGAGAAAAATCAAATTTTTTTGTTCATACAATGAAAGACAATGACATTCTTGAAGAAAATGTAGAAAACAGAAAAGGTACTGGTAATTTCCTGCCAGGACATTATCTGTTAAGTTCACAGACATTTCCTTTAACCCTAAAACACAACACAAAGCAATACAATGTAATACGGATGTAATACGGATAAAACACCTGTGAAAAATCAATTCAGAAAATCCATCACATTAACACAGAACATTCTGACCTTTTTGTACTGAATTTTCTTAAAGTCAATGGACAAAACCCATCTAAAACATTCTCCAGAATATCTTTTATAATAGACACATTTTCAATTTAATCTCCACTGCATAACTACAAAATGATTCACGTTGGACTGATGGAAAGAACATGCCCCATTTTTAACAAATTCACAGTTCAGGCCTGAATTGTTTCAATTACTTGCAATTACATCACACATCTGAGCACTTTATCCAGTTCCGGTTGCCAAATATCAGTCATCTGACATTCATGGAAAAACTTGTGAAGTGCGAGATGAAAATGAAAGCGCTGTGAATAGACGAGAGCTTTTTGAAAGGTAACAAACTGCAGTCAATTTGAGTCCCATTTCCTCTCCGAGACATTTTCAAAAAGCAGCCTGTTCCACTGGTGGATTGTTCCAGGCTCTCCCATGCTGGGTAAAAGGCTCCTGTCTTTTTTCTTTGGGGGCCCAGATTCCTCTCTGCTCACACCCCTGACAGCCAGTCAATGCACAGGGGCCAAGGGAGGCGTGCAAATTGCCACTCTCAGACTCCGAAACCCAGAGGGCATCCATTTAGCCCTTCACTACAGCCGCGTGTGTGCGCGGGGCGCCTTTGCAAGGTAGTGTGCATGTGCGTTCGCGCCGCATAGCGGAGCCCCTTAACTTGTCAGTACATCAGCGCTCATGCCGCCTCTGATGCCAAAGTGATATGCGATTAATCATTCATCATGACATGCATATGCTCACACTTATCGTATCAAAAACACATGCCAAACAGAATGCACAAAATTGCCACAGATGAACAAAAGACTGCGATGCTCTTCTGAGATCACCTAGCGGTATTCCGACTTTCAGACATGTTTTTATTTGAATTATCATCATTTATTTTTTTACAATTTCGTTTTTCATCGGCAAGAATCATGTCGCAATTAACGTGCGGGACTTTCACATATGTTAATGTTTAATATGGCGTAGTTTCATGTTGAAACCCAATTTGCAAACATTAATGTGTTATAACGTGCCATCGTAAGTGGCGTAAAAAAAATGGCTTCCACGCAGTAGGATAAAATTAGAGCGCTAAACAGATTACATCATGTCAGGCTGAAAAATGAAACAACCTGCTATATTTAGCAGCTCACTATCTTAATGATCGTTCAGCACGCAGTGTTGTAGACCAGCGAGAGAAATGGCGGTGTGTTTTGTTGGCTGTAAAAACAGCTTCTCAATTTTTCAATCCGTCATTCTGCTCTATTAGCAAAGCCTAACACAATTAGTTATGAATATGCAGTAATAACATGCAAATTGTTCCTTCCCAATTGCCCCTAGGCAGTGGTCTTTGCTTCTCTAAACTCAATTCTTTCTACATCATTACAGAGGCATGGCATAATTCATCAGAAACAGGGGAAAAAAACACCTTGGCCCAATTGCCTGTGCCTGGCTCGGGTAACCAATCAGCGACTGTTAACCGAAGTGTGACGGTGGTAGTGGGTGGCGTTAACCAAGCTTTTCCCCGGCACCTTCCCACTCTGTCACTTGTACACATCTCCCCTGGGTAATGTTAGACACTGCATTTGAGCCTGCCAGAACAATTAACCCTTCTGTTAATTAGAAGGAAATGTCAGACGCACAGATGGCACAAGCTGGCACCCAGCCATCCCGCCAACTGACGCTGAAAGAGGCTTCCCTGCTGCTGACAGCTGCTCTCTCGTATCCCAAACCAGCAGATGTCAAAACCCTCCAGCTGGGGAGGTCTGACGGGGGGTTTTGAAGGGGGGTGGGGGGGTTGTAAGGAGGGGTTGTTCCACTCCCTGAGAGTGATAGCACTTTACAGCCATAGGATCTGTTGCTTAGGATCAAAACAAGAACATCTGCCAAAAATCCAATAAAAACATATCTGACCAAAGGAAAACCTTTGGTCCCACTTTATATTAAGTGGCTTATATTACTATGTACTTACATTGAAATTAATAATTTGATACAATGGACTTATTGTGTACATGTTTTTACATTGTACTTATATTTTAAAAATACCTGTATGTAATTACAGCTGTAATTAATGTATGTAATTACATTTGTTATTACACTGTTGACCTTCCCTTACACCTTAACCCACCCTTAAACCTACCCATACCACCACACCTGTCCCTAACCTTACCCGCATCACACCTTAATAGCAGCAAAAGTGTTTTACAATACAACATGAACACAATAAGTACATTGTACATCTTTTTCAATGTGCATACTACTTAAAGCCGCTTAATATAAAGTGGGACCGAACCTTTTTTTCCTTTTTCACTGTTGTTTTGTGAATTTCCTTATGATTCCCACCCCCCAATTTTTTTTTTACTTATAATTATTTAAATTAAATGATATATTATACAGTACACATATTATATGCGATTAATCACGATTAATTGATTTGACAGCAATAATATATATATAAATTATATATATATAAACATATTATAATATTATAATTATTATAGTCATAAAATAAAATGTAAAATAATCATATATATATATATATATATATATATATATATATAAGTGCTGTCAAATCAATTAAACCCGATTAATCGCATTTAACAAACATTTTTGCTTATATAATATAAGTGTGTATATACACTGTATATACAGTATATATATGTGTGTGTATGTTTGTGTGTGTGTGTGTGTGTGTTATAATTATTATTTTGCATAAATATATATATATGCAATATATAATTATATATTTTTTTTAGGAGGGAAGAATCAAAAGGAGTATCCAAATGCATTTTTCCCCTGGTTGAGGTCAGTGATTAACAAAAAACAACTGTAGTGGAACTTGCTTTCTGGAATGCAAATATGGGCAAACAGGAGGGCTGAAGAGCGAGGCAGATGATTGGCTGGATTGTTAGTGACAGTGGGCCGGAGCTCTCATGTCTGCACTCCAGCCACAGTGTAGTATATTGATTTGTTTGCTTCCCTAATAAGCGGAGAAGACGAGAACCTGGAAAAAGTCAATAAAAGAAAAAAAATTGTGTCCACCCCCAAAGCAAGCTCTCCGAAAAGTGAAATTTCACTCTTTCAAAAAGCAATGATAATTCAGCTTCTTGCGAAAAAAGGACAAGGACAAGAAAAAAAAAACATAAAAAAAAGATAATATTTATTATTATCATTAACTATCATTAAATACTGTTTAAAATCGTACAGGTTTTTTATGGAACAAAGTCAAATGTTGCATATGAAAATCCTCTCTTACTTTAAAAGACTATTATTCTACATGAGATTTCAGGCAGTGCTAGTTTACATAACCGAATAACCTCAACAGGAGATTATGAAAAATGTAAAAATGATGAGAAGACTTGGAAACAGAGACAGAGAGAAAGAGAGAGGGGAGCTAGCATTAATAAATCACATTTTCCTATTTTGAGTTATTCTCGTGACACTTAAATATATAAATAAATTTACAAATAAAGCAAATGGGGGGAGCTTCACCCACAGTGATACTACCCTTGAGGATTGTTTCAATCTGTTCCCTTTAAAGCTGGTAGCAGGATGCTGCCTTCATTCCTTACTGTGCAACAGAGTGTATATATATACAAATATATATTATATAAGCATTTTGTAACTAATTTCTCTTCCTGGAACCAGCTGTGAGTGAATAACTACACAGTATAGAAAGCAGCTGCCCATTCACCTCCTGGCAACACCTTCCTGCCTGAAATCACTTAATCACCCATGAGCTTCCCCACGCCTCAGGTGAGGAGTGCTGCCTCGTCTCCCGGAGAAACTACTTAACTTCTAAAAGGTTTTGGAAACTTTTCTTAAAAATCGTAATGACAAAAAAAGAAGTAACACAAGGTCAATTTCAAAAGCTGTACAAAAGGAGAATGTCATTAAAAGTACACTAACTTTTAAAAGTCTAAGGTCAGTAAGACTTTTTTTTTTTTAAAAGCAATTAATACTCTTATTCAGCAAGAATGAATTAAATTGATCAAAAGGGACAGTTTTCTATTAATCAAAGAATCCTGAAAATAATAAGCCGCACAAATGTTTCCAACATTGTCAAATTACCAAATCATCATATTTGAAGGATTTTTGAAGGATGATGTGACAATGATGACTTGAGTATTGATGCTGAAAATTCAGCTTTACCATCACAGGAATGAATTTACTTTTTAAATTTTTTTGATCAAATAAATGCAGCCTTAGTGCGCATATTCTTTCAAAAACACTTTTGAATGGTAAAGTGCATAATAAATGACGAAAATGTTACATATGATGCAAATCATGAATCTGCCATGAAACAAAACCAAACCAAACAGACAGATAAAGAAAAGGAATAACTTAAAGGTGGGTATAATGAAAAGATCAAGAGCAAACAGTGTAGAGAGAGAGATGCTGTCCGAACGGTGACCCCTGTGACGAAAGAAAGTTTCATGCTTCTATAACAATTATTATAGCGTTCCACGAATTACAAATCAAACAATCATAACCCCACAGACAAACTGATCAGCAGACTTGAATTACTGTTGTCCAAATTGGAAATGCAAGATAAAAAGAGAGATTTTATGAAATGTAATTAAGATAATAATATTTGATCATACAACATTTTCTTCCATGGGATTTTGATCAAAACATTGACGTAACTGCTGCCATGAAGACACAGGGCGGCTTTGAATGATGCCTTTTGAAGCAGACGTCCAAATCTGTGTCTCTTTCTCTAAATCTAGAGTATATGCCAGCCTTTGATTTGTGGTTTACTGAAGAATAGCTCTTTGATTTCGGCCGCTCACCCAACATGTACCCAGCATACTCTCCACTTTAATAGGAAAGAGGAAAATAAAACCGTAGGAACAAATACTGTCAGTTCAGAGCAAATACAATCAATCCTTTCACATCAAATACTGGAGAGTACAGCTGGGCACTATGACCAAAATCTTACGAATTATTTATGGTGTATTTATTACTTGGAGTAATTTTATATCAAGGATTGTTTTATTTCACTTTTTCTCATCTTTATTTAAGACTTGTGCATGCAAACAAAGAATATTAATGAAAAAAAGTATGAAAAGTCTGGTAGAAATGGTTGATTATACCTTAACCAGTTGTATATATCATCATCCAAAATGAAAATCCAAATGAAAACAGTTGACAGAAATCGAATTGAAAAGATAATAACATAAGAATATATTCAAAGGTTTAGAAGGGGCTAATTCGCCAAGAAAACGTGACTGACATTACAAAAGCACCAGCCTAACATGGCAGACAAACACTATCTAATTAGTCTCTCCACACCATGCTTGGTGTTGTTTTGGAAAGCTGGGGTTTGACATTGGCCATGTAGGTGAAATATAGTGGTGTATTTGTGTGTGCGGGTGAAGGGTGCAGTGACAGGCGTCACTCTCGGGAAAAGGAAATCAATGTTGATGTTAATTACTCGCAGGTCAAGTCCCCAAACCACATGGCTCTTTCTCTCACTGACCTGCTTCAGCTCTCGTTCCAACTCCAGTAGACCTTCCCCCTCATTCTGAGCTTAAAAATGAAAATCCTGCCATCATGTACTCACCCTCATATCGTTCCAGTCCTGTATGACTTTCCTTCTACCATTTAACACACATGCAAGGTGATTTTTGGAGGAATGTTCTGGACACACCTTTTCATAAAATGAAAAGTTCCATAAATGCACCACAAAAATGGTTCATACAACTTGTGCTCTGCATTTCATGTCTTCAAATATAACAGTTTTGAATGGAAAAACACTTTTTTAAAGAAACTTTTCTTGCGTGTTCATGAGAGAAATAGCCATGTCCGATTCATGAATGAAGCATTTTTTGAGATGGATCTTCCCAATGAATCAGTTCCGGATCCAATTAACAAAACCCGATTGAATGATTCACTCACAACTCGAACTGATCATCGAACTCACTTACATCAAAGAGGATAATGAATAAATTTAATTTTACATTTCAGTTTGATTCTCATGTGATCCCTATGATATAGCTTCACATGAGAAGATTTGGAATGCAGCACACAAGTCAATTGGACCATTTTTGTCAAGGATATTCTATAAAAATTCATATTTACATGTTTTATGGAAGTCATACAGGTTTGGAACAACATGAGGATGAGTAAATGGTGACAGAATTAAAGTTTTGGGTGAACAACTTCTTTAGTTTCTCTTACATTTCTCAGTACAGCCACACTTTCAGTCACTTCCAGATGACTTGACCACCCTTACCATCAAGTGCATTAGAGGAGAAAACATGGCCACACTTGTTTTTTTGGGGCACAATACTCAGAGACCAGGGTCAAGATACAGCCATTAAAAGCAGGGCAATATTTTATGCATGATCCTGAGATGAAACTCTTTATTATTTTGCTCTAATGCTTGGCTTTTTAGGTCAGCCAAGACTCCTTTAATGCAGTCAACAAACAAGAAGGAACACTGATGGATCTTGTGCACTTAAAAAAAAAAAAAAAAAAAAAAACTCAGAAGGTATTACCAATACATGAGCAACAAATTTACCTCTGCAAACATCCATGTTAAGGATTTCTATTTAATTTTATGAGGGAAAAAGATTAGGGTGAAACTAGCTTTGCTCAGTGCACCTTGCAATTCTAAGTAGATTAATGCTAACAACAAAATGGAAACTGAGGGGAAAATTGTCTGGTGTGTGTGTGTGTGTGTGTGTGTGTGTGTGTGTGTGTGTGTGTGTGTGTGTGTGTGTGTGTGTGTGTGTGTGTGTGTGTGTGTGTGTGTGTGTGTGTGTGTGTGTGTGTGTGTGTGTGTGTGTGTGTGTGTGTGTGTGTGTGTGTGTGTCATCATTTTTTCTTGTATCACCGAATGTGTGTGTGTGGCTGCGTGTGAGGCTAATTAAGCAAAGAGACTGAGCCGCGGGACAGCTCGCTCACTGAAGGTGCACGCCTGATATTATTGTTGAGTAAAGCAGGATGGGGCGGCCACACCGGCATGTATTGCGGGGAATTAAACTGCGAGAGAGAAAACAATAAAAGCAGGCTGGAGGAGCGAGGCATGGAGCACTTGCTTAAAAGACTAAACGGAAGGGTGATCAGGAAGCTCAAGAGCCTCCCATTATGTGCTACGACTCAGACAGAAAATCTTACTGGCCACCGTGAAGAGACAATAACTGAAATTAAATTCCATACAGCCTCTCTCTTTGAGCCCCAGGAGGAATCACCGCTATATCAGTTCCTCTGAAAAGCCAGAGCTGCTTTTCACAAGCATTCTTGTTTAATTACATTTAACTGTGCGATCTGACTAAGAAGGTGCTTATCAAGTCTTTTTTATTTGGCAGACAGTAATAATTATATTACAAGTCATCCAATACATGCAGTCAAAACAAAGACATTTGGAGATTGATTGCAATTATTAATTTCCCTTTGACCCAGGACACAAGATTTCTTTCACAATTAACATCTTTACAGCTTAAAACAACAAATAATATTATTCTCATGTCCTATCTCTATAGCAACCACAGGTAACTAAATGTAAAAGAACAATGCTCGTCTCATAAATATTACAAATACTGAAAAGAAAAAGACATCTCAATTACAACCAAGGACTTTCCCCCCTATCCCAGTCAAAGCACTAAAGGACAGTAAAAATCACGTGAATTTACAATAGGAGCATGCCACAGATGTCATTTCCTGAACAAGCAACATACGCACCACATTTCCTAGACATGACAAAAAACTAAATATAAATGTGTCTGTTTTAGTTATTCAGATAAATCAGAAGAGGCTGAAATTAAGAGAATAAAAAACATTAGCTGATTAAGAAAAGCTGGGGGAGACGTGGTGGGTCTAATTTAGTAGCAGGTCTGAGTGTCCTGAGAAAGGTCCTGTTTGCGATTCGTCAATGCAGCTCTCAGCCTTTATGAAAAGGCATGCAATTTATGGTAATGAGCTTTTTGAAGGTTATGACCACAGTAAACTAATTTGTTAGAGGAATGGCAAAAGCTGGCACAAACACTACTCAATCATTAAAGCCTGTGTGGGGAAAAAAAACTATTAAAGTAATGGTCAACTACCCTGCAGAGAAAAAAAAAAGTGCACAACACAAGCCCAGTAAGCCTGTACTGATATATAACAGGGCAAAACATGGATGTCGCATCACACAAATTACTTCTCAGGACCATTTTGAACATTAATATGGCTGAAATAAGGGCAGAAAGGAGCGGGGAAAACGTCAGATCCCGGACCAACGCCCAAAGCGGCGATGGAAAGAAAAATAACCAGGCTGACTGGCTGAAAATGGACCATCAAGGTTGCACCACTGACATCTTAGATTAATTCACGAATTTAGGGAAGCGGTGGCCTTTCCAATATACATTGGCTTGGCTTGCCTCTGTCAGAAATAGTCAGGATTTTATATAATTCTCTACCTTCTTATTAGGGTTTTGAGACCGTCGCACATGGGTGAGGCGGAGAGGGATGTATCTGCCCTAAACATGGCATCCAAGAGCCAATAAAAAAAGCAAAATCCCATGGCGATCAGAGAGGAAAGCAGATAACTAATGAAAGAGCAATAAGCCGTCGCTCAGTCAGATGCAATCACAACATATTGTTTGCGACCTTGCTTCAAGAAGGTCTTTAATAATTACCGACACGGCTGTCTTGATAAAAATCAAAGAACTCCTCTATAATATACTGTTATTTGAATCTCACTCAACGTAGAGTCTGGACAATGTCTTTGCGAGCTATCACTGCGTGAGGACACACGCAATGATAGATGAAGGCGTCTGACGCCGTTCTGACCTGATATATTAACAAAGGTTTACAAGGGCATTCAACAACATATGTAGGGTTTGCCCTCATTGCTGACCTTACAATGCACTTAGTATCCTGTACTTGAATAATGCTGTCTCGGCTCCACAGCGCAATTTATTCCAACTAATGACCATCAAGAGCCCATAAATCAGCATTAGGTTCCTTTAAACTGAGCTGGTGACTCGGGCATAGATAGAGACCGCCGTCTGATGCCTAACCTTGTATTGGCACCTCTATTGATTTTAATTAGTCTAATTAGTTCATTATTTCAGAAATCAAACGGAGCATTTATTACGCAGAGCTTTACCCCAGTGACATAGCTTTACAGACGAATATGGTAATGAAGCTGATCAATTATCACTCAAAAGGAAGTCATTAACAACCAAATTAACATAACCTCCAATAGTGACCTGGAAGCCCCTTCATCCAGTCAGTCATCACTCCTGATGCAGCTCGACGGGTTCGGTTTACTTCAATTAGTGCACACACCAGGCTACTGTGCTGTGATTTCACAAACTCACCTCTTCCAGCCTGAGCTCCTCCGCCGGTCCTTCCTCCACTCTGTTTATCATCCAGCAAAGCACACTGACAAAAGGAAGCAGAGTGTTATTATCCTCTAACACCACAATGGGGTTGCGCTGAAGCGGGCACATCGACTCTTGTTATGACCGATGCCGCCCCATGGGCACAGCTGG
>NC_138735.1:21269930-21457430 GCF_965113295.1 Leuciscus leuciscus
TGTGGTCTAGCTAATGAACTCCTCTGTAAACTGAGAAGCATGTACTTTTCTCTGCATTTTAGAGGTCATTTGAAGTGATAACAGCTAATATTGACTTTAGTCTAAATATTAGCCAAATGCATGTTATTTGTTGCATGAGTCGTAGGATAAAGGCATGACTTATAACCCACCAACATTTAACCTAAATTATCAATCTCACCTCTGTCAGGGAGAATGGCTTTAGTTTCGGTGGCATCAATGACCATACAGGGAGGTGAATAATTTACAATACATACTGATGAATTATTAAAATATCTATTAGCGGCGCACATACTAAATAGCAGTTAGGAAGGTAATGTGAATGTTCACCTAGAGAGTTACAGATCATGTTGTCCCTGTAATAGCAGAAATGATTAGTAATCTTAATGTGAACATGATCTGTCTCTTGTGGAAAATGGCTAGCTGTCCCTAATTGCTACACATAAAAGTATAACATTGGTGAAGCTATGAATTGTTGAATCAGAAATTTTAACAGCTAACCTTCAACAATAAACACAATATGTGAATCCATAAAGGTTGAAGAATTTCAATTGATTGTTTATCTTCATGAAAACCTACACCTTGAGGACACTGGAAACGACAAAATATGTTGTTTCCAATGTCATATTATATTATATAATGTCGTCAGATATGAGAGTGTGAAAACTCTCTTGTACCTGGGTTAGGGTTAGCATTTTTAAGGAATACTTTGTGCACACAATAGTTGTTTACAGTTCCAGATGAACAGACTCTACTCTAATACATCTCTTGAACTTCTAGCCTCGAAGTGTGCCAAACTGTTGCAGTTCAAGTACATTTTTGTATCTCTGGTTTTGTTCATAAGGACATTACACCATCAGACGGATTGAAAAAAACCTGGACAATAGAGGGATACTGTAGGTCACCCATCATGTTCCAATTATTTTTATTTTTTTTGTGAAACACAAAAGGAGTTGTTATAAGGAAACACTCAAAAAGACAATATGTGAATGGGACAATATATGAATGGTGACTTAGGCTGTCAGTGCCTAACGTTATGCCTAACATATGTGTTCCACAAAAGTAATACAAGTTAAGAACAACATGATGGCGAGTAAATAATTTTTGGGGGAAACTATCCCGAATTGTAAGTAGTGTTCGGAGTTCTAATCTGCCTGAAAATATAATAAATTGTTTATTTAATACTTACAATAAAAAAAAACAAGAATTTCTGCTGCATGTCACCAAAAGAACATTACCACTGTTGCTTGCCACTACTGAAAGTAAAATTAAATATTCGTGGATCACCACTCACATATTCAAAGTTCTGTTATGAAACTCTAGAGGTGCAGCCAGGCTAATAGTTCCTTAACTCAAATGCTTGCAATCATATCATTCTCTATTGGGCACATCAGGTGCGTTTCCCGAACAACGACGTAACTCTCTGCTTAACTACCTTAGTACGATGCATCGTTGAAGAAATCAACTAGCTAGTCACGACTGTTTCCCGAAACTGTATTGTCGCAAAGGCAGCATTGTTCAACCACGTTGGTTTATGACGTCACGCACGTGGTGGAGTAATCACTTATTTTAATGAATCTGTTTGAGATCGAATTAACGCTGGATGTTTTGCTATAAATTACAGACATGGCACCCGAGGACAATTTCAAAATTTTCTCAGTTATTTTGCTTTATTTCCCGATTCAGTCATAGGCTCGTTCTTACTTAGACTGCGCACGTTCGCACATGCGCAGTCTTCAAAACGGTGCTTTAAATCTCTTGACAAACTAAAAGACGTAAATGACATTTGTGTATTATAAATAAAAGACACAGGTTGTACTGAATGTCAGCTTGCTTATTTTGCTCAAGATAAGGATTTATTGATTCCACATGTCATGCAATCTAGAAACTATGCTTCTAACCACAGGTCGAGAGCTGTCGTTCCAACCACACAAGTTTGCGATGCTGTTTGCGATTGTTCGTTGGAACAATGGAACTTGCGACCATAGTTGGCTAACCATGCTTTCGGGAAAAGATTGGTTCTTTCTGTATCAGTAGCCAATGAGCTTGCGTGCTCAACCTTCAAATACTTGGTTAGCATTTGCCTTAACATTTGCCTTAACCATGCAACGCGCTTTCAGAAACCTCCACCTTCCCAGCTGCACCTGTATCTGCTACAAATCACTCACGATTTTATCACGATTCTCTTTCATCACGGAAAAAAATTTGGAGTATTTACTTGAAAAAAGCTAGGAAACGTTTTTCACTCAGAAAATGCTAGTAAATTTACAAAGATTTGCCAAGTAAAAACCTAAACATATTTATCAGTAGCTTTAATTAGAAATCTTTAAGTTAAATTTACTTGGAATATGGAATTAAGTAAACTTTACTTAACCTAGTTAAGTGAAAATAACAAAGAAAATAAGTCCTTTTAACTTGGCTAGTAAAAGGTTGATTATTATCGATTTAGTTGAAATTTCCTTTGCATTACATTTCACTCAAACAATAATATTGAATTATACAAGTCACTTATAGTATATGCTTTACTCAGATTATCTAAGTAATTTATACTACATCATATCAGATGTTAAGCATCATGTGAATGCAAAGACCTCAATACTTGGTAGACATTACACAATGACGGTAAAATTTGATGGATCGATTTTATGTTTGAATGTGTCATTTTGAGCAGAAAATGTACTCGAAATGTCACAAAATGGCAAGTTACTAATCCTGACAACAAAAGCAATGATAAAACAGTGTAAATACAGCTGGAAACCAGTGAAAAATGAACCTCATTAATTATTCAAGGCCCAGTGCATGATGGGAACCCCAGTATCAGAAAAGTTTAGTAATTTTTACTTAATTTTATTGAGTTGATATTTACGCTTTCATTTCTACTCGCTTGAATTAAGTACTGATATGGAATTTACTTAGTTTTTTTAATTCTTGCCTGAACTAACTTTTTCATGTAAATTACATTGTTTTTTTTCAGTAGTATTTACTTCACCAAAAAATCATTTTTTACAGTGATGTTGGTTTTACTATTTTGCAAGTTAGTGAGCATTACAGCCAAACTAATTTCCCTATTTTAAAAACAAAGCCTTCCAATGTAACAAAATATGAAATAAAAAAAGAATGGCAAACAATTAGGCCAATGTGGTGCAAATAAAAACAGGCTACACAACATAATATAGCCTACAAATGAAATAAACAGGGCTTTATTTTTTTCAGCTACAGTATGTGTATTTAACAGTGGCATTCAAGAAAGAAATGAAATGAACAAATATAAAAATAAAACACTACATAGACATCACTGTATAAATTATACATTGATTCTTATTAAAGCTACTATTAAAGTTCTCAGTCAAGAGCAATGATTGATTCTCTTTGTGTTTTGTTGTTTTATTAACATTAAAGGATTAGTTTCCCCCAAAATGAAAATTGTCATAATTTAGTCTCTCAAACTGTTTTAAACCTGAATAAGTTTCTTTCTTCTGTTAAAAATAAAAGTTATTTTAAAAAATGTGGGTAACCAACCAGTTGCTGGTCCCCAGTTAGGAGTAGGATATTTTTTCCTATGGAAGTCAATGAGGACTGTTGGGGCACATTCTTCAAAATATATTCTTTCTTTTTTTTCTTTTTTTGCACAAGAAAGAAATGAATACAGGTTTGGAACAACATTAGAATGAGTGAATAATGACCGAATTTTAATTTTGGGGGGAACTATCCCTTTAAGGACAAGCAGCAGCAATGTTTACTATTGGGCTTACTGTCACTATTTTCTCTCAAATGTGTGCTTTCACTTTAGACAACCAACTGTGTTTATGTAAACCGTGTGTGTATTTGACAGTATTAGGGCAATAAGACTTGAAAGATAACTTAGTCCAGTAATCAGGCGCTGTTTGACGTTTTAGTGCATGTGTGTGCTTCGGGTGTACGCGGCAAAGCTTTAATGCACAGGAAAATAATGAACTTTTATTAACTGCAGTGTCCCGTGAGTGTAACTCTACTGCTGCGTTAACATGATGTGTGAATGTACGTTGTGTTGTACAGTAGGCTATGTTGAGACGGAGGTGCCAGAACTACGTACTAGGCTACGATATTTCTTTAAAAGCAGATCATGGAGGCATTTTAATTGTCCACGATTAAAAACCATGATATTGCTTACCCCTAATGTACGCTCTATTGTACAGCAGCAGTATGTCTTACTTGCTCACAGCAGCGTGTCATGTATTGGCAGTAGCAATAACAGCAGCAGTGTAACAAATCTATTCCGCCAAGACCAAATATAGGCCTATCAACATTATCATACCCATTACCATGGGAAACACTCTGAGAAAAAAATGACACTCAGTCAAAAAAATAAAAATAATCACATGCATTAAAGCTTTAATTTTGACAGCAATAATATACTGTGTAGTATATTAATTGTGATTAGTTATTTTTTATATATGTAAATATGCTATATTATATATGCTATATATATATATATATATATATATACACACACACACTTCCCAGGTAACAAAAAAAGACATTTCAGTAAACAAAGAAAATAGACGTCCCCTTTGCTGTTCATACATTAGGCTACATTACGAAAATTAAAAACGTGCGGAGAGCATTTAACAAAACAGTTGCTACGATGTTTTCCCAAGCAAAACAGAACGTAAAAACTAAAGCAAATGCTTTACATTCATGTAAACCCTTGTTATTATGGCGTATGAATGCTCATTTATATCTTCGCTTCCTCCCTTTTCCCTCTGTTCAGTTGCAAACTGCAAACAGTCTCCGTGCCCGAATCCGAATGCCTGCTGCTCAACAGAGCCCGCCCCTGCTTGATAGCGATTGGTTAAAACCAACTGTAGACAAACGCTATCGATTTTGATTGGATGGGTTGTTGTCAGACGCAAACGCATGAAGACTTGCGTGAAGCTACGCCTCTCCCACATGCATAGCACGATGCGATTCATGTTTGCCTCGCTCAATCAGATATTACGATTGGATGCATGTGATCAAGGGTGCAGAGAAAATGCAATTTGCAATTGGCTCATGTGCCTCAAGGAGGGGTTAATCGAGATAACCCGGAAAAGGAGGAAGAACAGCGCCTCTCAGTTCCGAGTCCGACAGTAGACTGTCAGTCTTATCATGGGTAATTATACTAAATTTATTTGCTCTAGTCAAATCTCACTTAACCAGACATTGTGACAACACATTCTATATCAAGTTGCATTTAGTTTTGTGAAGAACAGGGCATTGTTTCCTCTCCTGTCAGTCTAATATTAGATTCGTGCGTGTTATCAATGCATAAAACATGCATTAAGTGTGCACGGTCGACAAAACAACCGATACTATACTATTTTAGTGTTATTATGTTGACGTACTTAACCAAGTTGCATCACGTTTATGTTTTAAGCATTTTAAATGGCTTCATAACAACAACAACTACTACTACCATAATAATAATAATACAGTAACAACATTACTATATTTAATTATTTATTATGACAAACAGTGATTCTGATGTTATAATTAATAGTTACTTTTTTAGATCATTATGTATTAAATCCTCAAACACCACAACATCACAGATCATTTCGTGTTTCTAGTAATTTCCAGTTCATTTATATTTGGGACTGGACCAGATATGTTGATTTCAGACTAGGGAGTTCTCTACTTTGCAATTACTTTGTGCATTTTCACCAATTTGACAAATTCAGGTCTCTTTGCGCACCTAGACATCTTGTTGATTTTATATTTACTTCTTTCTTTTTCAAAAATTAAGGTTTCCGTTTTCAGTTATCAAGGTAACCTAACAAACCAGTACTGGTTACTTGGCACCACTGTCATGGATAATAATAATAATAATTAATCAACATTTAAATGAGATGTAATTTAGGATTTTTTTTTTAATAACAATAACTTTAACTAGAGTGTATAATATGAAATTATGGTTCTCATACAAGTTTTGTATGAAGTTTTAGTGCGATCAGAAATGCCGTCATGCACAGAATTAGGACAGCTGATTGCTGTGGATTTGATTGAGCTGTAAGTGGCCCATAGCACACTTAACATAATGAATGGAGTTAAAGTCAGACTGCAGTATGATCTCAGCCCAGGTCAAAAGGTTGCCTATAGATTTGTGCCAGTGTTGCATTTAAATGGATTAAGTTTTAAAATGCAGACTATATTGTTGGGTTGTTTTGCAGATGTGTTTGCAACTGAGCTTAAGTCTTTCTTCCATTTGTGGGTAAAAATGTTTTCCATATTGCTGCTTCCATGTAAACAGGGGAGGCTTTTAATATTACATTACATGACCATGCTAAGCCAAATCTGGATGAGGTGAGAAGAAAAACAATTCTGGTACATAAACATGATTTTGAGGCAGGGTTTCATGACGTGGTGTCATGGAATAAGGATGTTGTGTTTGCTGTAGCTGCTTCTACTGTTGTTGTTTTGTTTTTGTTTGTTTTTTAAATAGAAGACAAAATGTTTATGCAAATATCTCATAAAGGTGTTGAAAAATTGCAGGACAAATGTATTGAAGCGAAGATCTTTTATGTGGACACAGCAAAGCCTGACTGCCCTCTGTACACCATAATATGCATCTTCACAATTTTCTCATTTATTAACTGTTCTCTTCAGTCGTTCCTGCTGCCTCAGCCTTTAAATGTTTCATGAGTTTTTAAGCTGTTTTTTCTGCCTAACTCTATACTTAAAGCTTTAAATCTTCCACCTTCATGCTCACAAAATCGATTAATTCTTTTAAATAATTTACATTCTGTGCAAACAAGATTTAGCAAAAGCACATCTTTGTGTCAGGCCTATAGCTGCTTTAAAAGACATTTCTTAGACATTAAGTTGTGTTAGATTGTGGCTCTTGCGATTCATTGGTAATTAGAGAAATGGGTCAGCCTGATGAGACATTAGGACCAGACCTTGAACCCCAAGTGCTTTTGCAGACATTCATATTTTATGATACAGACGTAGAACAATTAGAACAGTCACAGGATGGGTATTTTAGCAGTCCTGTAATCCCATTTCAGGATGACATCACCTTTAAAATTCAGAAACTGACATACCCATCAGTGTTCATAATAAAACGGATACTTCTGGGACGGAGTTAAAAGTTGAATGCTAAATAAGGAGACTGGCTAATTCTTCTGCCAGCTGAAAATGGCACCAGAGCTCTGTAACCTTAATCGTGCAAATGATTATAAAGGAAGTGTAGGTTTAAGACAGGGGTTTTAACTGAGTGACACCTCATCTGCCACTGGAAATACAAAGTGGCAGGCTAGCTTTTTGTAAGTTAAAACGTTAAGTGAAGGATAATAAAACCCCTCTGACATGTGATTTAATTTTTAAAAAGGCACTGAAATGTTATATATACAGTATGTATGTATATCATCAAATATATGTACATGTCCAAACAAAAGTTTGTGGTCTGTATAAGATTTTTGTAAATAAATTCATACTTTTACTAAGCGAAAATGCATTAAATTGATCAAAAGTGAAAGTAAAAAGACATTTATAATGCTACAAAAGATTCTATTTCAAATAAATGTTGTTCAAATGAAAGAAAAAGTTGATAAATTTTTTTTTATTATGGTTTCCACAAAAAATATTTAGCAGCACAAAGGTTTTCAACATTGATAAAAAGAAATGTTTCTTGAGCACTAATTAAGCATAATAAAATGATTTCTGAATGTGACTGAAAACTGGAGAATATCTGAAATTCAGCTTTGCCATCACAGGAATAAATTACATTTTAAAATACATTAAAATAAAATAATAATTTAAAATTGTAGTAACATTTCACAATATTACAGTTTTTACTGTATTTTGATCAAATAAATGCCGCTTTGAGAATAGAGACTTCTCTCAAAAACATTAAAAAAAGACAGTAATATAATATAATATTATGTAAAGTAAAAGTGTGTTGCTTTTTGTTAATTCTCTGACTTAGACAGAATGTCAAAAGCAAGGTCAAGTAACCACAGGCCTCATAAAAATCTTCAGATTCCAAATTGTCCCGTCGCTGCAGGAATCTCATGGCCTACCGCGTTGTAATGCTAAGCCCAAGGTGACTCTGTGACCCAGCTTATCAGTTGCAGAACTGCAGGCCTGAGCCTCCAGTGGGCTGCCCCAGGAGAACATGTTTTATAGCCCGTGCCGGTGTCAGGCATTTGTCATTTAAGGATGCTTGTCAGGACCTTGACTTGGCTGATATAACCTTATATGCGTGTTCTCCATCCATTTTGCAGCCCGAAGATGGGCTCCATTTCCTAGAAAATTCAACTTATTTGTTGAAGTAGGGTTGATTGCGGGTCATAAATAACAAAGTGGTCTTATTGATTATAATATATAACTAATGAGAAAATCAGTTTACTTATTGTGTCCTATTGTTCATTCAGACTGATATTGTTTTAGTTAGGCCACGTTCTCATTGGCTATTTGTCAAGGATGTTTTTTTCTATCGCACTGTAAACGTGTATGAATCACTGCGCTCCATGTAGGCCAGGTCTTCTGATTACAACAGAGGTAAACACAGCCATTGATTACGAATTTGGCCGATTACATAAGAAGCATAGATTTTCAGCTCTCCGGTTAAAGCCCTGTACATTCAAATGCTTAATTTTTATAGGCAGTGCACATTGACAAAAGTGTCTAGTTGTTATATATTTGGCAAGTACTGTGAGTCTGAGAGAAGATGTCAATAGTAATCCTGATATTGATAGCAGTCCTATAAGAGATGTTACTTGCCCGAGCTAACATCTATGTGATCCTCTAAATCATAATTACATTACTATTGACAGGCCCTTGACAATAGTCACATTACTATTGATAGGTTGCTGTCAATATTATGTTCTCAAATAAAACATATTCATTCATAACTTGTAAACTGTTCAATAAAAGCCTATGACGAGAACATGGAAAAGCAGTATCCCCAGAGTGGCCTGCCGCAATGATTTGTCTCACCTGGGCGAGTGCCGTCGTGCTGTGAAGGTTTTTTTTTCTTTTTTTTCCCCTTAGCTGAGAAACTGTTGAGCTGCTCTGTAAACCTACAGTAGACACATTTGATACATAATCAGTGGCCCAAAAGTGGAAGTTTCTTTATTATACAATAAACGTAACTACAGTTTCCAACATCTGTTTAAAGCAGATAATTTTTCAACTGATTCATGAACATCTTGCATCTTTTTTTATTGTCCATTTCAGTTTCATTCCTAAATGGGTGAAGGTTTTAGGCACAGATGAACCTAAAGTATTGAAAAAAAGAGTTGGACATGTTTTCAACTATTTTTATAAGCCAATTTATTGCAGATATTGTCCAAATCCAGTCCTAAGCTAAGAGGTGGTCACCGCAGCCCCTGGCGCTCATTTTTTAACCATTGCGTTTAAAGAGATAAACTCAACCCGATACAAACGCATTCCATGAAAAATTGCCAAACGTCACAGTTCTTAGATCCCTTATAAAAAGCCGTCAAAGTAAAGTAGTTCCACATAGCGGATGTTTACTGCCTTTCCAAGCCTGTGCTGTTGGGATAATCTCCTGTGATGTGATTTGTCCTCAGACTGAATCTCGAGAGGGAACAGCGTAAGACCTCCTGTGCCTCTGCCCTGCACAGCTAAAAGGGAATTTAGGATGGGTTTTACATGTGAAAAGTGATTTCAACTGAAATGCAAAAATGCATAACCATTTGCTTCTTCTGCTTGTAGCTGGAGCTGGAGGTGACAAGCCTTTCGCCAAGGCCAGCCCAAGCCCTTTATCTCGGGTTTTGAGAATCAGTCAGCTGGATGCTTTTGAACTGGATGGTGCACTGGAACAGCTTGTTTGGTCACAGTTCACCCAATGTTTCCAGCATTTCAAGCCTGGGCTTTTAACCCCTGTGGAACCAGAACTCAAGGCCCTTCTCCAGCTCCTCCTGTGGAGGTTCACAGTCTACTCCAACAGCGCCACCGTGGGCCAGTCACTGCTCAACATCCGGTATAAGAACACTCTGATCCCGGGAGAGAAGTACCGGCCCATGAGCCGACCGCAGAAGTTTTGGTTCGCTTTGCTGACTGTAGGTGAAAAGTGGATGAGGGAACGCTCCAACAGCTTGTTCCTCAACCACCCTGCAGAGTCCAATGCACGCAAGGCCCGCAAGATACTCACCATCTTGACAGGCCTCACCAAATTGGCCAGCCTGGTCAACTTCCTGCTTTTCCTCCAAAGAGGAACCTGTCCGACCCTTACCGAAAGGTTGTTGGGAGTGCAGCCCGTCTTCAGTCGACCCCAGGGCCCACGAGACATCAACTTCCAGTTCTTGAACCGGGAGCTATTGTGGCACGGCTTTGCAGAGTTCCTCATCTTCCTGCTGCCCCTCGTAAATGTGTGGAAGCTGAAGGCCAGCGTCACCGCTCTGTTCTCCCCTCTGAATGACCTGAGGGGAACGAAGGGTTCGGATGACACTTACTGCACAGAGTGCGCCGTCTGCGGGGAGTGGCCCACAATGCCCCATTCCATCGGCTGCAACCACGTGTTCTGCTACTACTGCCTCAAGAGCCACACAATCGCTGATGTCTGCTTTACCTGCCCCAAATGTGCCACCAAGGCGGGAACTATAGAGCCAGTCAGGATTCACATAGGAACGGAGCTGCATCAGAGTTGAGACTGTTCCTCAAACAGCCTGCTGATTGACTTGAGATACACAGACTGCAGTTTGAGTTTATCACAGAGATTGGTTGATGAAAGCATATGGCTTATGCTTCTTTTTTTTCCTGAAATGAGAGCATTTGTTGCCATGAATCATGCAGAATTTTGTACAAAGAGACAAACTTAATGATGTAAAATTCTAAAACAACATCATTTCATTTGTGTCTAATTTATTCGGCCTCATTAAAGTTTGATAGAGATTGTGTATCAGAGGTCCACTTTTCTGCATTCTTGGATTGAGCGCCGAGCAAATGAATAAACATCAAAACAAGCCTTTGCTCAACTGCCTGCACGATCCAATTCCCCTCATCCCCTATGAAGAGAGAAATTTGCACAAGATCAAGGAGAGGCCATGATAGCACCAGGGGGTAGTTGACTTGGATGCAGATTGACAGACATCCCATCATAATCTCCATGGCCCTTCTTAATACGCCAGTAAACTGTAACAAACCAGAGTAGGACCGATGCAAGTTTTCGGGCATATTATGCTTTAAGCCTAATAATGACTGCAAAGATGGGTATTTATTCAGCTGTTAACTTTCTCCAGTGAGCCATGCCTCAGGCCAAAACACATCCAAATGGACTCAGACCTGCTGGAAACTCGCACTTTTTTCCCCCAGACCACATTGCCTTAATTGCCCATTGTGAAGGCAATCAGTCACTTCTCTGGGCACGAGGGGTCTAGTGGTTTGCAAGATTTTGTCATTTTTTTGTAAATCGCTACTCTCAAGTTTGCTGTGACAAAGAATTGAAAATTGGGACATGGCACACCGGTCTGCCCTCATGTGGGTCCATTGACATTATTATGCGTATAGACGAATACTCAGGACCACCAAGAAGTACAGCTCTCACTATAAGCAGAACTATCCAAGTTTACTTGTGCACTGGGTTAGCAATGTTAAAAATATGTTTAATGTGCAAAAGCGAATGTTTATACCCTTTGTTTTGTTTCAGAGGATTAAAGGAATTTGCCGCCACTGTTCTGGAAATGTTCAGTAATGGTTGCCAATTTACAATATACACAACATATGGTTCTGGTGTTTTTCACATAGATCGGGTCCAGAGAACATCTGTCCTTCAAAATACATTTGTATAATGACTTCAAAAGCATCCAAATATAATCTCGTAAAACACTTCATACCAGACATGATAGATTATTGAATTGTATATTGATGTGGTTGCAACAAATGAGATTAGATTGTTGTTAAACTATTAATATATTTGCTGAATAGATAGATATTTTTTCTAAGCAATATCATATATACATATATGTTCTTTTTTTAGGGCTGTGCAACGATTAATTAAAGCAAAATTTAGCATTTAACTCGCTGTGAAGATTTGTAAACTATATAACTTTGTAAAATACACTATATATAAAAAAATTAGGGCTGTGCAACGATTAACCGCATCCAAAATAAAAGTATGTGTACATAATATATGTGTGTGTACTGTGTATAATTATATATATATATATATATATATATATATATATATACACACTTACATGTATATATTTAAGATTTTTTTTATTAATATATAAAATATTTATATATAATATAAATTATGTATAAATATATATACAGTATATACATGCAAATATTTCTTATATACATGCATATGTGTGTATTTATATATACAAAATAATTACACACAGTACACATTATGTAAACACAAACTTTTATTTTGGATGCGATTAATCGTTGCACAGCCCTAATTTTTTATATATATATATAGTGTATTTTGCAAAGAAATGCAAAAAACACCACATCTAAAAAGTCAGCCCTCATTTTGCACTTTATCTTCTCCAAATCTCATTTACACTCAGGGTTGCACTGTCTCCAATCAGCAATAAAATCTGCAGGCTTTGACACCATTTACTTTGGCAATGGCCAACGTATTTTTTTTTATACACATGTTGGGTGTTACAGTAGACAAGGCCAGTTTCACACTTTGATGAGTGATCCTGCTCATTACAATCAACACATTCTTGATCCTTTGATGTCGGGTATTGAGTTCTCTGATTAACAGGTTTGCATTTAAAGAGCTTTATTTTAGACCGTAATGCTTGTACTTACCCTTTGCCTAATTAAATAGTAGTATATAGCATTCCAACAGACGTATTCCATTTTATATCTGGGTTTAAATACAGCGACTGTTTGGGAGTTTGTTTTTGTGTGTGCTAGTCTGTGAAAGGCAAAAGTCATTAAAACAAATAAAACATCTGAGATAAAATACTTCAAGCAGTTCATTGCCATGTGTTGCTATCCGCTCTAGACTCCTAGCTAAATGTTATCACCTAAAGTTCATGGTTAAAAAGCAAATCTAGCACAGCTACCGGACAAACTTGTCAACGGTGGCCAATTATCTGTGTTTCTTCACTGTTGGAAGGGCATTTGCACTCTAAACCGGGAATATGGGGAATCAATGAGACTAAAAAAAAGATAGATTTTTTGACACCCACTGATTTCTCAACATAAACGGTTCGCTTCGGACCAGCGGAACAAACAGCGATCGGTATCTCTTGCTATAATTGACCCAGTTTCTCGCTACAGTCAAACTTCCAAACACATTGCAGGATACATTTATATACATAATTGCTTTAAATGCATTGATTTATTACCATAAAGCCTGCATATGGACAGTGTTTTTTGGCCTTATGGACCATGAGAAATGAAAATATATACTTTTTAAACTATGATAAAATGGTAACACTTTACAATAAGGTACATTAGTTAACATGAACTAATATTGAACTGCACTTCTACAGCATTTATAAATCTTTGTTAATTTCAACATTTACTAATACATTATTAAAATCAAAAGTTGTATTTGTCAACATTAGTTAATGCACTGTGAACTAACATGAACAAACAATGAACAGCTGGATTTTTATTAACTAACGTTAAGTAAGGGAGAATGTCCATCCAGCCAGTTGTTGTCTCAGAATAAACCCTGACAGGGTGATCAGGGCGCTCAGAGGAGTTAGCGAGCGCAGCAAGTTCAAACTAGCCGGACATTTAAGGGATACGGTACAGTCACACCACTTATTACACAGCATTTCGCTACATAATTATGGGGATAAGAGATTTTGTTTTCAGATGAAACTGTTTTAAAATCATACCCGTTTGTCATCTTATAATCTGACAATAGTCACAAAATGGCAGCAGATGCGTTTAAACGAGAGAGTAAGTCCACGATACTGGATGACATCATTAAATAACTGTACACAAAAGAGTTTTAATATTTTATTAGCCCACCAAGCATAAAACTTCCACACATAAAAAAACATTCCTAACCAGCAAATGAGCCGTGTTATCTGTTTTCAGCGGTTGTTATCAGGGAATAACATACAGTACCGCTGGAAGGCACGATTGACCAATCAGAATCAGAATAACAAAAATGAACAAATACAGTAACAAATGTATTGCTCATGGTTAGTTCATGTTAGCTAATACATTTACTAATGTTAACAAATAAAACCTTATTGTAAAGTGTTACCGAACAAATAATAAGTTCCCAATTTTCCCAAATATTTCATCAAACTATTGTGACTATTGATCATTTTGACAATTTTGAAATGATTTATCTTTTTTTAGATTAGATTAGATTTTTTAGATTGTAAATATTTTCCATGATTTTCTTTTCTTTTTTTTTTATGACCGAAAGCCTCGGACAGGGGTAGGAGGGCAACAAAGTTTATATATATATAAGGTATGTGAAAACCAGCAGACCAGTAATTAAATAATAAAATAAAGGCATGGTTTCCAATATAAAATAAAAAGTTGTGAGTTTTCATAAAACATGAAAGTGCCTAGAGTTAAAGAAGGGCCCTTTAACGGACGAGCTCAACGGCATGTCTTCTCAATCTTTCTCACAGGGCCTCTCAATTCCAGGTTGATGCTAATGAATGCAAGTCTGCCACTGACATTATCTGCTGGTAACGTCTGAGGTGGAGGGAATGAGTTTGGCACGGTAAGTGATAGCCTCGCTGACTCCTGTGGAGAACTACAAAGACAGACTGCATGCCTGGAAGGAAAAGCCAATACCTGTGTGCCTCCACAGGCCCTCCGTTCATTGGCTGTGCCGGACTAGTGTGGCTTAAAGAGAGAATGAACGACAACGAGGAATTAAGGGGGATTATGGGCCAGTCTGCGCTGTAATGAGCCTGAGGTGAGGTGGGTTCTAGCCAAAGTCTGAGCAGGCCTCTCATTGATGTCTACTACACACAAAATTGCAAATAATCTGCAGACATCCTTCCAGATGTCCCCTTGAATTTCCTGCGGCTTAAGACAAATCGAAAGTGCTTTGAAAGTTTTGATAATCAAATAGCAAGTTTGATTGAAACCTTGCACATGGAAAAATGTAGCGTGCGGCCATCTAAAGATGTTTAACTTGTGCCCTAGTGACAGTCATCCCATCTCAAGGGAATTTTACAGGGATTCAGGGTAGAATGATACCTTCTCTCTCCAGACAGTTATCTAGTAATAAAAGACTGAATTTCAGCATATTGGAATATAGCAATATTTTAGATTTTTTTCAATTCAATTTTCAATACAGTAAAACTTTAATATTGTGAAATATTACAATTTAAAATAACTTTTCTATTTTAATGCATTTTAAAATGTAATTAATACCCGTGATGGCACAGCTGAATTTTCAGCATCATTACTCCAGTCTTAAGAGTCACATGATCCTTCAGAAAGCATTCTAATAAACTGATTTGATGCTCACGAAACATTTATAATTATTATCATTGTTGAAGAGTTTCTTAGTGGGAACCGTTATAGGTTGTTGTTGTTGTTTTTTTCTCTTTCTCTCAGGTATCTTTGTGAATAGAAAGTTAAATAACAGCATTTATTTGAGATACATTTTTGGGGGGATATATACAGTACATACAGTATATACATGCATACAGAATTGCGTAATGACAGTGGCAGAGAAGAGGAGCACAAATTATAGTTTAGATGCTCGCTGAAAATAGGCTGAAACCTCTAATGTGCAAATCAAAGGTGATGAAAACATACAGCATACAGATGTTCATTTCAATACAGCTGGCCAAGAAAATCATTTCCCCCCCGTTCCCATGGAAACCATACTGCAAAAGGTGTCTGTCTGTGAACTCCAGCTGGAAATCACAGAACCAGACATGTCTGTGAAGATTAACCTCAGCAACAGAATTTGTTCTGTTTGCAAATTCCCCCCGAAACATGGAAGTACTGATCAGCAGGAGTAGAAGGGAAATTGATTTTCATGCATGTTATCATTTCTTTTTACAGCAGTAACTTTCTCCTGCTTTGCTGTCGCTGTATTCAATTTGCCTGCATTATTTACTGAACTTTTTTAATTTATTTTTTAGCTTTTGTGAAACAAAGCTCGTATACATGATTAGAAAATTCCACACATTTCCGTGTTGAAAAGACATACCTTTCCATGCTTTTCCCTCCACCAAAGAGGTCATTGTCAACCCACCTAAATGAAAGTCAACTCTAAGATATCTTTCAATCTGAAAGCAGGGACTTGTTCTTAAAAGACTGGTGACACTGCAGTTGTATGAGGACGGACTGCCCTCTATATGCCCCGGCTGATTGCTTTGCATTCACAACAGCTGTGGCTCCGCAGCAATTTCCAATCGTGCATTATCTTTTCTGCTCAAACATTTGAAAAGGCAAAATTATTCCTCCTGAAACACATTCTATTTTGTTAAAAACAGATGCTGGATTTTTTAGGCATCTGTGTGTTATTTGTTCAGTTTGAATAAACATCATACACTAATTTACAACAGAACCTCATCATCGTGAACAAATTATAAATATGTAGATTTTAAATAATTTTAATAACCTTTCATCATGAAACTACTGGTATATATATATATATATATAGGTAAATTTATGCAAGAATATTACAACCATCAATCCATCCATCCATCCATCCATCCATCCATCTATCTATCTATCTATCTATCTATCTCTATATCTATTTATTTATCTAATCATGAACAAATTATAAATATGTAGATTTTAAATCATTTTAATAACCTTTCATCATGAAACTACTGATATATATATATATATATATATATATATATATATATATATATATATATATATATATATATATAGGTAAATTTATGCAAGAATATTACAACCATCCATCAATCCATCCATCCATCCATCCATCCATCCATCCATCCATCCATCCATCCATCCATCTATCTATCTATCTATCTATCTATCTATCTATCTATCTATCATCTATCTATCTATCTATCATCTATCTATCTATCTATCTATTTATCTATTTATCTATCTAATCATGAACAAATTATAAATATGTAGATTTTAAATAATTTTAATAACCTTTCATCATGAAACTACTGATATATATATATATATATATATATATATATATATATATATATATATATATATATATATATATATATAGGTAAATTTATGCAAGAATATTACATCCATCCATCCATCCATCCATCCATCCATCCATCCATCCATCCATCTATCTATCTATCCATCTATCTATCTATCTATCTATCTATCTATCTATCTATCTATCTATCTATCTATCTATCTATCTATCTATCTATCTATCTATCATCTATCTATCTATCTATTTATCTATCTAATCATGAACAAATTATAAATATGTAGATTTTAAATAATTTTAATAACCTTTCATCATGAAACTACTGGTATATATATATATATATATATATATATATATATATATATATATATATATATGTAAATTTATGCAAGAATATTACAACCATCCATCCATCCATCTATCTATCTATCTATCTCTATATCTATATCTATAGAGAGAGAGAGAGAGAGAGAGAGAGAGAGAGAGAGAGAGAGAGAGAGAGAGAGGTAACTTTATGCAAGAATATTACAACCATCTATCTATCTATCATCTTTTTATCCATCTTATCATGATGAATAAATTATAAACATGTAGATTTTAAATGATGCACATTTTTGTAATAAGGTTTCATATATATATATATGAATATGAATCACATATATATATACAATATAAATGATCAGTTACAAATATATACATATACATATCAAAATAATGCTTTCTATCTTCCAGCACAAAGCGTCTGATGTTGATGGTTGCTCAAAAATCTTGCTGAAACATATTTTTGTGCATGCATTTCTATCTCACAGCGGTGTTAGAGTTGCATCGCTGCATGTATTTATGTATTTATCCATTGAGAGGCACACAGCATGACCTACAGCCCCGCTCAGAGCATCTTGGGGGCTGGTATTCCCCCCGGGCCTCTCATCTTTTACTGTGCTGTGACAGAAAATGGAGGCAGCGAGCGCAGAGTGCTGCATTAAAAACCCTTTACCCATTGGTGATTTATAAGCGTCCACCCACCCAAGCCCACAACGCCACACCATCTTTCCTGCAAGAGGCCATTTGTGAATCTCAGCTCCGGGGGGGTCGGGTGCTTCATCACAAAGACCCAACTTCACCATGAGACGGTTGCACGTCTAATTTAGCATTTTAATAGTTATTCTCACCTATTCAATGGTGATGCAGCGTCGGTGAAGTAGCTGAGCAAGACGAAGTAGTACAATTATATAATATCCTCTCGTTGACACCAGGTAGTCCTGACAATGAATATTTGAATATGGCAATAGCAGAGATGAGGAAAGAACCAGGTATGTTTTTCATTGAACAACTGCACCAGGTAGAGTCTCAGGTCACCAGAAAAAAAGAGGAAAAAAGTAACTCTCCAGAGATGGACTGGGCTCTGTGTCCTTCCTTGAGATGGGCCAAAATAAAGGAAACATTTATTCATACTAATTCTGAATCAATGGGGTTTGTTTCCCAAAAGCATTGTTGGCCAACTATGCTCGCAAGTTCTGTTGAACTCTGTTGGTAACGACGTATGCACCAAATCAGCATATTAGAATGATTTCTGAAGGATCATGTGACACTGAAGACAATTCAGCTTGGCCATCTCAGTAATAAATTATATTTTTAAATAAATATGTAATCAGTTCCTATAAAAAAAAAATAGGTACCATACTTTTTTCAAAAACAAAGAATATTTGCTGAATTTTATTTATTTGTGTATTAATTTTATATATTTTAATACACACACACAAATTTATATATATATATATATATATATATATATATATATATATATATATATATATATATATATAAAAATCAAGTCTGACATTTGATTAAACAAACAAGGAATGTTGTTTGGTTATATAAGATGTGCAGTTGTGTCATCTAAAGTGTGCATTGTGCTGAAGCTGTAACACACACACAGAGAGAAGAAAATAATGAAGATGATGCAAACTGGAAAAGATTTGAGGGTTTTGTGAAGGGTTGTTATGGCGATCAGTGGCGAATGTGCTGGCTTGATGTCTACATGATCAGGCCAGGCCACAGACAGGCTAACGAGTGTATGACGTTACACGTGATTCTCTGAATAAACACAGCAAAAGTGTTACAAGCATCCGTTTCATCATGAATCGTCTTCCATATAATGATTAAGGATATGTTTTAAGGGTAAATGTCAACAAATGACCATGAACAAAATTGGACAAAATAATGACTCCTAAACATACACACACATCAAGAGTCCTATTAGCTTACATTCATTCAATGGACAGTCTGGGATCAATAAGAAATGAACAGCAAACTTAAAGCCCCCTGCAGTCAATAATTGTATCCCTTAAAACTAATCTTTGATTACCAAAATTACATTTAAATGTAAAAGTTTTTTTTTTTTTCCATGCTTTAAAATAGCTTGAATGTACTGTACCTCTTCACCCTTGCTTCATTTAGTATACGCCGTTCTATGTATATGCAAATTAGCCCCGCCTCCACTCACTCACACCAGCTCAGAGATCCACTCGTTGACGATCACACGTTGACCTGATTGGTTACAAGGTAGTTTGTGACGTCAGAAACACCAGCGACTTCAAACCGTGTTTTTGAGACTATCTTTGGTTGACTGCAGTTTTAAGGAGAAAATACTCAGCAATGGAGTTGACACAGTTGAATTTGCACATGGTTTGTCTTAAAGCATATTAAAAACACCAAATATGCATATAAACAACATAAAAACTTGATTTTCACCACAGGGGGACTTCACCGATTGACCGATTCCTGGACAAACTATTTGTGGTTATAACAGATGTTTTTATATACAGTATATATATATATATATATATATATATATATATATATATATATATATTAAAGTAACACCAATTAATGAAAGTTTAATTGTTAATGTTTGACAAAGATTGTGACAATAACCAAATATACATATTATGGGGAAAATGCAAATACTGTCTGCATTTATGCTTGAATAAAGGTCCTTAATGTCATCATTTGAGCTCTGACCTGTGATTTCCCCTTCTCAGATCTGATAAACCTTTTGAGTGGTAAACAGGTTAGAGGGCAAAATGCATGTAATCCAAGTCCCATGTTTGGAAATGAGAGGGTCTTTTGTGTAGCACAGGCGTGCGATGCACTGCTTTTGTAATTTACATATGGCTGTGCTCTTTGTAAGTATGCAGGGAGGACTCAGACAGGCACTGCCAAAACACACAACCGCTCTCGGAGAATACAATGGCTGGCCTCTTGTTCAACATCTTTGCAATGAATAAATGAATAATGTTGCACCAGAAGAAATCTGCAACAGGCATGCAGGACTCTGATATTCAGAGTTCGAATATGCATAACACGGAAATGTTTTGTGTTGTACAATGAATGGCGGAGATAGAATGTTGGCTTCAGACTATCTACTGTAAACATCTTTTAGTAAGTCATTTAAATGATTAAAACAAACAAGCAATCATAAATATATTGTTGACCTGTGACATTGACAGACTAACAACATACTGTCATTTAAAAAAAAAAAAATATATATATATGTATTTATTTTATTTATACATGTGTATTTATTTATTTTATATATGTATTATTTACAACATAACCTGTGAGCTGCATCATCATAAACAAATATGTAGATTCTAAATGATGGACATTTTTGTAATAAGCTTTCATTTCATATTTAAAAGAACTGTTTTCTATTTGAATATACTTTAAAATAATTTATTTCTGTGATGCAAAGCTGAATTTTCAGCATCATTACTCCAGTCTTCAGTGTCACATGATCCTTCAGAAATCATTCTTTCTAATATGCTGATTTGATACTTGTACAGCTTAATATTTTTGTGGAACCTGTGATACTTTTTCAGGATTAATTGATGAAAGTTAAAAAGAACATAATTGATTCAAATTACAAATAATTTCTAACAATATAAATCTTTACTATCACTTTTTTTTTTTTATTTAACATCCTTGCTGAATAAAAGTATTCATTTCTTTCAAAAAAAAGAAAGAAAAAAATTACTGACCCAAACTTTTTAACGGTATAGTGTATATTGTTACAAAAGATTTCTATTATAAATGCTGTTCTTTTTTTCTTTTTTTAAATTTTTTTTTTATTCATCAAAGAATCCTAAAAACAGTCTCACAGATTATAAAAATATATATATATATATTAAGCAGCACAACTGTTTCCAACATTGATAATAAATCAGCATATTAGAATGATTTCTGAAGGATCATGCGACACTGAAGACTGGGGTAACGTCTGATGAAAATTCAGCTTTGCATCACAGAAATAAATTATATTTTAAACTATATTAAATAGACAACCATTATTTTAAATTATATGAATATCTTACAATATTACTGTTTTTTTCTGTATTATTATTATTATTATTATTTTTCAAAGAAATACAGGCTTGAGCATAAGAGACTTCTTTCAAAAACATAAAAAATAGTAATGCTTCCAAAATTTTGACTGGTAGGCTACTGTATATACACTACCGTTCAAAAGTTTGGGGTCAGTAAGATTTTTTAATGTTTTTAAAAGAAGTATCTTCTGCTCACCAAGGCTGCATTTATTTGATAAAAAACAATTAAAAAAACAGTAATATTGTGAAATATTATGACAATTTAAAATGACTGTTTTCTATTTTAATATATTTTAAACTGTAATTTATTCCTGTGATCAAAGCTGAATTTTCAGCATCATTACTCCAGTCTTCAGTGTCACATGATCCTTCAGAAAATCATTCTAATATGCTGATTTGATGTTCAAGAAACATTCATTATTATTATCAATGTTGTAAACAGTTGTCAAAATTCTTTGATGAATAGAAAGTTCAAAAGAACAGCATTTATTTCAAATAGAATATTTTCTAACATTATAAATGTCTTTACTGTAACTTTTGATCAGTTTAACTCATCCTTGATGAATAAAAGTATTGATTTATTTTATTTATTTCCCCCCGAAATAAAATTTAAATTCTTATTGACCCCAAACTTTTGAACGGTAGTGTTATTATCACCAAGAGTCTGAAACAACTGAAATGGTCAATGAATAAATGAATATAGTTTCTGTTTAATAGAACAAAGAAAGACTGGCTGCGGTTAAAAAAGAACCCCTGATCACCTTTACATCATTCACTCATAATGTCAGCTCTATTTCTGAAAGCGTCCAAGCGCTCATAAAAATTCAGACCTCTGCTTAAATTCTTTTTAAATTGTATTTAACGAGTAATGAAACATGACATGTTTACTGCGGTTGCCATAGTGTTGTTACCCGTGTAAGAAACAATTAAATATGAATATTGTATAATGCAGAGTCTCAACCTCAATTCATGGCGGTCCCAGCGGAACATGTGCTGGAAGTAAATTAAGAGAAGGATTTAGGTTTTGGCCTTGCTTCCCTCGAGCAGACATTGTGAAGAAAAGCAAATCCAAACTGCTTTACATTAATATTTACAGTAATGCTCTTAGCAGACACTCTCTGACCAAAAGAGACTTTCAAGAAGTTTCTACAATCCCTTAGAAGTAAAGACAGATTTCAAAAGTCAATAAATCAGTGACGAAAGTGACATTTTAATGAATTAACTCTCAAAAACTGTTCACCACTACTTGACACTTGCTTTTACTTCAAATAAACTTCATGTTTATGCATTTGCTTGAAGCACAAATGTGCGTATATAGATATACTGCTGTGTGTTGGTGCATTTCAACTTTTATCTGTCCATTTAAATCATAGTGAGCAGGACAAAGTTCATGTAATATTTCACTTTAGTCACCACCCAGACCTTTATGACATCACAAACAGGGTTTGTAAACAAAAACAAACAAAAAAAGATTAGCAAATATTCATCTCTATAGTGGATGTTTACATTGTTGTCCTCGTGATTATATAAAAACGGACATTTGTTTTTGCATCTCACTGTCTATGCATCTCGAACAGATTTTGCGTAACTCAAACAGACTTAAGGTTTGACGGGTTTGACAAAGCATCTGCTATTTCAGCCTGCCCTCCCTTACACAGCTGAAATATCCACGACAGTTTGTTGATTTAAGGAACATAAAAGCTGAAAGTTAGAAAAGCCGCTTTCCTATTCAGCAATCTGAAGAGTGAACTTTGAGGAAGAAAACACATGCAGTCTGAAGCATAACAGGCATTTTATATAACAAAAACTGGAACTTTATGCACAATTCCGAAAGCTAACAAAAAGAAAAGAAAAGATGTGTCTTTTGTAATATCAAATCTAAAAAAACGCCTTGCTGTTCTTTAAACATCGTCAATGCCTCAGGTGTTCAACAATTCACGGTGTTTCTTTAGATGTATGGCCTCAACTAAAATGCATTGAACATCAGCAGAGAAGTATTGTTTTGTTTGGGAGAAGGAAATAAGACATTTCTCTGTGAGGGATGGTATCATACAACTAGTTTTATCTGTCTTAAGCAATAGTGTCTCCCAACCTTCATCTCAAGCCATCTGGGAGGTGTGGTTTTCTGAGCATATCAGAAAACATAACAGAACAATCTGCCTGGGAAGTCCCAGTGGGTTCCATACAGCATCTTTTTTGCGAGCATTTGTTTCAGAGGTGTAGCTCTCTGGCTTATTTAGACATCTCCCAGGTCTCCTTACTCTCCCATTCCTCAGATACTCGTGTTTGTTGAGCATATCGCCTACATGGATGGATATTGGCAATGTTAGGAGCTTATTTCACTCTCAGGATGGAATAATTCTTTTATCTCTTCAGCTTTCCTTCATATGTGTCCGCTGTGTGCTGTTGGGGGGATATTATATATAGTTTGAAGTCTCAATGAGTTCTCTCTTATCAGCTTTAATCCTGTTTTTATCTGGCCTTTTTTGCATTAATGCAAGAGGACGGTAAAAAGTGAAAATAACATATTTGATAACTAGAGAATTTTGAGATTTGGACTCAAACTTGCGACCTTGCGAGAACACAATAACTTCATGTTGCGAACACTATTTCGCTATTGCTGTTATTCGTCTTCTAAAAAAGAAAAGGTTAAACTTATGGTTAACTTTTAGCTTCTTTGTGACTTAACTAAACATTTATTAGAAAATACATATTTTGAATTGAACATCTTATAGCTGCTTAAGTCAGCCACAAATTCACTTCTGATGAATGCAAATTGGAATTAGAGAACTGATCTATCTCTGTGTCGCAAATGCAGAAATGTTCTATTAATACAAGGCCTCTAGTCAGGCCAGCATAAATTATTAGCAATTTTGTTCCTCGAATGTGAACACACACATCTGGTGGGACTGCTCAGGTGCACATGGTAAATGAAGCACAGGTGGAGGGAACTGAGCTAGTTTATGAATCAAAGAACAAACTAAAATAGCTCTTGTGATCACTGCTGAGAGTAGGAGATTAAAAAAGAGGAAAGATTAAAGGAGGACATAATATAGAAATCTATGAAAAAACAAGCATGTAAGAAAACAAATAGAGGGGGAAAAAAAGGATTGATGGATGGATGGATGGATAGGGTGGACTTGATTTCACCAAGTACAATATGTTCCTGAATCAACATTCCAATCAACCAATCAGATTTGAGGGACAAGTCATGGGTAGGGTTAGATTTTCGGACAGGAATGTTGTTCCAGAATCAATAAAATATGTTGATCAAGGAACGTCTTACTTGGAAAAATGACGATAGATAGATTAGATAGATGGATAGACAGACAGACAGATAGATAGATAGATAGATTCTAGATAAATAATGTAGATAGATGATAGACAGATTCTAGATAGATAGATAGACATGGACAGACAGATGTTTTTGGCACCAATGTGTATTCTACGTAATGTTTCTAAGCTTATTTTCAATGTAAATAAATCACAAATTATGGGATGATGCATTTTCTTGGGATAATATAATATTTGCTACAGTAAATTAGGAATCGTGCAGGAATGATTCATTCCCATGTGCAGAATTTAATTATAATTGAATCCGTTTAATATAAAAGACCTGAGTTCAGGGACTAAATACAGGAATTAGTATTCTACACTTGGGATTTCATTGGCAAGAGAGACAAAGATCCAATCACTTTTTATTCAGTTTACTGTCCCCAGACCCAACAAATGGCTTGAGAAAATATCAACCGTAAATGTGTCAATAAACATTAGCATGCGACACATCAGCTGCATATCATCTCTTCGACTGTATAAGAAATACCATTAGATGCCAGGCATCCCGTATGGACAGATTTAATTGGCTGTTTGGCTGATGTGATAAGTATTTGAAGAAATATCAATGCATTTGAATAAATGAAATACTATTCAATAGTCATCTTAAACACTTTCAGATGTCTAACAATACAGTATTTTAGTGACAATTATTTGCTCCGAATAGCTTTTATGAGGACAAGTGGACTCAAATATGTGGATTAACATCAGATGTCCTCTCTCACTCCAGAGCAAAACAATGGAACAATTCACAAAGATCACAATGCACAGGATACACACAGAGCTATTGGGATCGGTCCCTGAGTCTTAAATGTCAGCAAACAACTGTGGAAAGATAGAGAGAAGGTGTGGGGAGAGGGCAGAACCGAAATGCCTTCTGCTATTGTTCTTCCAAAGGTCAAACCCTATCCAATCACAGAATAGTGTGACCCTGGCTATATGTAGCAGCAAGATACAGGAAAAATAATAGGAATGACATCCAAGTGTCCTCAACACAGGTTAGTGGGAATTAACGATACATATGGCAAAATATGCAAATAATGATTCGGATGTGCTGAGTAAGTTGTAAGCTATTCATAGGTTGATCAAAGGTGTCCAAACTGGGATAAATGCCTTCACTAATGGGTTAACACTTTATTTTGATGGTCCCTTTTGAACATTCTGTTGACTACATATAACTTTTAGAGTATTAGTAGACTCTGCTTAATATCTGCTAACTCACTAGACATTCTATAAGTAACTTTGCAAACATGTCAGCTTATTCTAACCCTAACAGTCTAAGGACACTCTAATGAGAGTTAGTAGACATGTAGATGCAACATTACTTATAGTCAACAGAATGTGATAAAGGGATCATCAAAATAAAGTGAAACCACTAATGGGAATGGGAAAAGTTAGTTGAGTGTGACTGCAGGAAAAACTGCAGTCTGGTTTGCTTTAAAAACTAGTTAACATGCAATTTACTACAATCATCCAAACCTTTTTGTGTGCGAGCTTTAAAAATGACTAGTGATTATAACAAAAGTATGCAAAGTCATTTTTTTTCTCTGCTAGATGATCTGCTTGGTAGATTGATGAATAATCCATTATCTCTTCCAGGGGAGAAGCTTAGACAAATACCTGCAGAAAGGCTCTTGAGATTGACACTTCTAGAGATAATCCATTGCATCTGGATAAAGCCAGATTACAACCAAATAACATGTAAAGGCATACCATGTGAAATTAAAAATGTTCTCAGTGTGGATTTAGGGATAATGTGACCTCTTTCCTAGCTCAGTGGCAGCATGAGCTCAGTGTAAGAATGGAGTGGCTTCTCGAATTTACGTCTTTTACTTGTGACGTTATGCAATAATACTGACGGCTAAAATGTAAAGTTTTAACGGATGTCAGTGAAAATGGAAAGAAACAAGGACAGTGACGCCAGGCACAGAAGTGGTTTGCAGATACAGTTTTTAATGTATCACAACAATGAGCAACAAACATACTTGATGAACTATTTCCAGAAGAAGTTGTTCAAATACCATCTACAATAAACGTCATTTCAACTATGACAACAGGTCTGTGACAAAATAAAAAAAGTTTCAAAACCATGTTATTACCGTAATACGGTACAGCTGAGACCTCAAACATTACAGTAACAAAAACTAATGAGACTACTCTCTATATATAAAACATCAATAACATTTTTGGTTTAGTTTATTTAAAGTTTTCGCCATAGGGGCATCTTTTTTTATTAAAACCTTGGGGTGCATTTTCTATGTTACCCAGGCGTTGAAAGTACGTATTGTGTAGAATATGATTACGCCTTGATCATCCCTTTGATATCCAGAAGAACAATCCTAAAATCAACCTTTAAAAGGTTGTCCTCCTATGCTTGACACTATCCATCCGTAGAAAGGTTTTTTGGCTGCTGTGCAGTTGCAACATTTATGTACAATTACATTTTTGGACCATCCTTTGTTTTTTTTGGTGTTTTTTTTGTGTGTTTTTTGTATTTTTTTGTGTGTTTTTTTTTTTTTTGTGTGTGTTTTTTTGTATTTTTGTATTTTTTTTTTTTTGCTTTACCAGTCCTTTGTGTGGGAAGCATTCTGGTCCAGGCTAACACCTTAGCGCACGGTGCTAGCTGACAGCTCAGTCTCTAAATGCTGTTCCACATTCAGGGAAAGGCAAAAGCAGAGTTCTAAAAGCCTTTGGAATCAGGACAGTCGCTCATATTTTGGACAGAGGCAGGATTGCACCTTAGGAGGCCAAGATGTCTCTTGTGAAACACAATCAAAAAGTGTCTTCAGGATTAAAATAAGCGTTAAAATATTAAAATTCCAAATAAGAACATTAAAAAGTCCACAAAAAAGAGAATTAAAAACTGTGACATTTTACCTTTAACAGAAAAAAAAAAACACCTGTACAGCAATAAAAAGTAAAATGAAATGTTACTTAATTTCATCGTTTGAAACAATTTTTAAGCATGATTTGATTTAACCTGTCAAACAGTTGCATTACATGCTACTTGTTCATCTCAGAATAGGAATACCAAAAGCAATACATTTTTGCATTTCTTCATATTAATAAATTTGTACCATGCACAGCCAACTACGAATATGTACAACAGCTTAGCTTTCTTTGTTCACGAGCCTTTTACTTTCATACATTAAGCCTTCTGTTACTTTGGAATGAATCACATTGTCCAACTGTATCAAACCAGAAAGTGATTCGTAAAAATTAAACACCCTTGACAGCATTCACATTCTTTAAGTTACACAGCCAAAAACAAAAGAAAACAAAAGAAAAACAATGTAATTCATGATGAATCAATATTCTGTCTAGTAGGAAGCTGAAATTTATGGCAAGCGATAAAAAAACGTAAAAACAAAAACATTACACAGTAGCAGCATAACGTCATAAGATAATACTTTGTAATCCAAGTATCACTAAATATGATGGGAAATGGTCTATGTTCATGACATTAACAGAAGTGCCCAGAGTAGAATGGAAGAAACAGCCTATCCACTATATGGCAGTGTATAGGGGTAACACTGTGTTCAGTCCTACAGAAGTACAAGAAGAAATATTTTCATTTTATAAAACAAATGCTTTGTCCCCCTTTTTAAAAGCAGCTTTCTTGTTTAAAAGAAGCAAATGTTCATACCATTTTTTCAACACATTTTGTCCAACTTGCACTTTTTCAGTTTCAAGTATACAGTACTACTTTCATGGATGCACCAATTGTTAAATGTCTCTGGATTGTTAGGTGTGAAACGTCTAACAAATGTGGACCAATCTGCTGCTGAACTACACACAAATAATAATTAAAACAAACAAACAAACAAACACTGAAAAATGATATCTATTAAATTAAGAAATGGCCTACCTCAAATAATAATAACAAAAACCAAAAAAAATGAAATCAAATAAGTGCACTATAGTCCAGACACAAGCAAGTACCGTAACAGTATAGCAATTCACAAATGAAAAAATGTCCTATTCACATAATCTTCGAAGAGTCTATCAAAACTAGAATTATTACCTCTTCAGAAAAGGGTGTGATGAGAGGTAAAAGAAAGAAGGTAAGAGTTGGCACAGATTATTAGTATATTCTACAAGAAAAAAGGGTGTTGTATATAAATACAGCTTGTGGCAATACAAACTGGCAAACACAGGGGCATACACATGACTTCACCATTCTAAATTCCCTCAGTGGTAAAAGCATACTCTCTCGTAGGGCAAACTAAAAGGATATGCGCGTTGTCCAGTAACAGTTATATTGTCTCTTGGTACACTACACACATCAAGGAAATGCCTCCAATAAAGCTTGACATGTTTTGGTAAAAGCCATTTATAAGCAGGCTTCGTTGCTGTTTCAACAAATGAGAAATGTTATGTTCTGACCTGAGAATTTAAAGCTACTGAATTACACCTAACTAAACTAAGAGAAATTCTCTTTGAAAGTTCTGGATCATTATCCCATACAGTACATGCTAGCATTTGGAAATCAATCCAGCTGAGGTGCAATTTGCTATCGTGAGAATTTTTGGCTTGAATCAAGCTCCAAAAGAACTTGTGAGAGTTTTCCTATTCCATGTTTTTGTATACAATATAAGCTCAGTCAAGCATCTGCAACAGTTCTGTCCATAACAAAAATCAATCATTTTCTTGCCAGCATATCAATATGGGAAAAACAATCCTGAGTCAATCTTTTGGTACTGTAATTTTTTGGGTTAGAGAAACTTTGGAACTGCAGTTAAAAGTCTTTTTTTTTTTTTCGTTTAAGCAAGGGATCCGTTTTCACACCTACACACTGAACATATCCATTCTGATACTACTGAAATTGCCATCTAGGCTGGACGCTGCCTTAGCCTTGACTTCCAACGTGTTATCTAAGTCATCCAGCTTCTGGCTTAACTCACTGTCAGACTCGTCTGAACAGCTTTCGGTGGGTAGTGAGGTTTGAACCCCTGAGGTGCTGCACGAAGTTGAGGTAACCGTTGAAGGCAAGGAAAGGGGAGGAGGAGAAGCAGATGGGCAGGAAGCAGCTTTCCTGGCTGAGGCCTGGAAAAGAATATTTGGCCAGGACTTCATGGACAAGTGAGAGAGATGAGGCAAGGTGTTATTAGAAGAAGCTGCAGACTGCGAGGTAGATGTGGTGTTAGGACAAGGGGAGCAGACTGAGTGAGGTAATAATCTAGCATGCTCTTTGGCATTTCTCATTGCTTGTTTGATTGTTTTCTCTTTGTGCAAGCTCGACTGAAGGTGTTGGCCAAGTGCTTCGTTCCCACTAACGGACACGTTGCAGGCTATGCAATTGTACTTGCTTACGGCCTTGCGAAGCACTGTCTCTTGTGGATCAATAAAAGGGTGTCCAAAGTAACAGAAGGACTTCTGGTGGCGAGCTGCTGAGTCTTCATCAGCAAAAATCATCTGGCACTTTCTGCATATAAACTCGTGTTTGATGGACGGAACGATAAACGCATCTGGAAAGCTTGAACTTTTGGTATTCGTTTGGGGTTCTTCATTTGTGCTTTCTGTTGAAGAGCCTTTATCATCCTTAGTTCCAATAGCCTCTTTTGGTTTGAGAGAGTTGCTCTGTGCACTTGTTGACTTAATAGTGGGCGTTTTCTGCTGTGTTTCAATTTGCTTCTGCTGCTGCTGCTGCTTCTGTAAGGAATCCTGGAGGGACTGCTGGTACTGTTGGTACTGCTGCAACAGGGCAGTTGGTGAAAGCCCAGCGATAGCCTGCGGCATTGCAGGGCCGTAGGGGAATAAGTTCTCCATTCCACACAGAGGAGGGAAGTATCCCCCCTGTACTCCACCAGGGAGCTGGGGCGAGAAGCAAGATGCAAAGCCAGGGATGAAATAAGGCAAGAACTGTCCCCCTAAGAAGGAGCCTGGGTCACCAGCAATGGCATTCTGAAGTGCTTGCAGTTGTGCTGGGTCCATCTGAGCCTCACTTCCCAATTTTCCTAGTACTGAAAGTGTCGGCGAGGGCTTTTCTCTTCTCTTCACAATTGGGGTCTCGGAACGGGCAGTGTCGGCTTCTCTTTCTTTCACCTTGGTCTTCTCTAGCTTCTTGTCTTTCTCTGATTCTTTTATGTGCTGCTCAGTCTGATTTGCTGCCAAAGGAGTGGGAGGAAGAGGAAGTGCAGGGGGCTGAGGAGGAGGAGGGGGAGGTGTCTGAAGAAGAGTCTTGGTTGGGGTACTGCTGAGAGACATGGCAGGAGAAGGGGTGGCTGGAGTAGGGAACCCAAGCATGCCAGCACCAGGAGACGCTAAAGCTGAAATACAGTAGTATAGATAATATTGAAATATTTGACTGCAGAATCACTCCTTAACTTAGCAAGACATTATTTTGGGGCTCTCCCTCTGATATACTGTTATGGATCAAAACTGTTACAAGCACTGTATCAAAAGAAGGATACAATAAAAAGAAGGAAATAAAAATAAGCATAAGCATTACAGCAACTGAACTTTAGGGGTCACAGGCAAACTCAAAGTATAGTGTTCCACATTGTTACAGTAAATACATGCATTAAATGTCTCTATGAATCAGTGACGTCAAAGTCCTTCAAAGGAGGCAAAAGGGGCAGTAGCACTAAGTGCATTTAATGCATTAACTGTTCATTAAGATACTGCACTGTGTTTTTGTCATACTGACTCACCAGGTGTATTTGGTGGAAAACCAGGAAGGGAGGATGGCCCATTGACACCAGGGAGAAGCACTGGTGGGAGACCAGATATTCCTGGGTAGGCAGTTGGCAGGCTAAGGCCATGAAGTGCATTACTGTCCACTGCAGGTTGCTGCTGGGCTGGCAAGTTGAGTACATCGGTTACCTTCTTCAAACGGTCAAGTTCTTGTTGAGCCATAAGCTGGCGGACAGTGGTAGGTGCAAGATAGTCTTTTTCTCGATCAACCTGGTTGCCCAGGGTTTCCTGCACTTTTGCAATGTGTTGTTTCGAGAAGATATGATCACGAATTGAAAGTCTAGCTGTATACTTCACACCGCATAACATACACTCAGGCCTCGGTCCATCTGGAGAGCCTTGGCTTATCATGAATGGCTTTCCAATGTTTATTTTAAACTTCTTTTCTTTTGCACGGGCATTTTGGAACCAGACTTGCACAACACGTTTCGGGAGTCCTATTTCATTGCCCAGCATTTCACACTCTTGCATAGTAGGTGTGCGGTAGTCACTGAAGCAAGCCTTTAGGACTTTAAGCTGTAGATTGCTCATTTGGGTTCTAAAACGTTTGTGGGCATGTCTATCTCCACCAGCTTTTGAAGACTTGAATGGATTAGCACATCCAAATGGACTGGGTGAACTTGGATCAGCCAAACTTGAAGTCTCGCTCCTGTCAGCACTGTCATCTAGGTCATCATCTCTGGAATTGAAGTAGTCGCTGTCTCTGCCAGAGAAACTTGATGGGCTAACCATGCTGAAAGGGAATCTATCCTCACTTACATCAGAGGAGTGTGCTAAGTTTTTGTTCTCAATCATTTTCTCACTTCCATTTATTGTAAGATTCTCAACCTCATTATTGGTCTCATCTCCAGTTGTAGCATCACTCACAGCTGTGTTAATTGAGGAGGTCTCATCACAGTCAATTTTGTTATCAAAAGAGGCTTCTGCAGAGCACATGTTAAACGCCTCAAGTTCATCACTATGTTCTGCTTTTACAGATGATAAGCTCAATAAGTTTTTTAGTGGCATCTCTGAAGGTTTAACTGGAGTGGAAGAAGCAGTTGGAGGCTCACTTTCATTCATCTCAATCTTTGTGGGTATTTGTAGGTAGTCAGCAAAAGTGTATTTATGGGGACTTTGACAGCCATCATCTTGAGGCATCATTGGACTTGGGGGCAAACTAAAGCCTGCCTGTTTTGCCTCATGCCAGTGTCTTGAGCGAATGTGACTATCAAGAGCTGACTTGGCCTTGAACAATGCCCTGCAGAATGGACACTTTTTATGACTTTGGGAGGGCCCAACTGCTCTAAATTGTCCTTTCCTTTCTCTGGCTCGGGTGTTCTGAAACCATACTTGGACAACTCTTTTCTTCAGGCCAACTTCCCGTGCAATGTGATCTAACATCTTTCTTGTTGGGTTTGAATCAAGTAAGTATTTATCATAAAGGATCTCAAGTTGCTCTGGAGTAATGGTAGTCCTAAGACGTTTATCTCTGTGATGATCTTCTGCACTGTTATCTTTTTCATGAGATCCATCCTCTTTTTCATCTAATTTACGTTTCATAGAGTTAGAGTTCACAGCAAGGCCAGAGTTGCTTGGAGTTGGCATCTGGGATAGGGCTCCAGAAAGAAGTTGACCAGTCATAAGAGGGTTATTTGGATCAAAGATCATATAGGGCATATCCAGTGGCCTTTCTAAAAACTGTGAGTGTAGAAATTGGTTTTGGGCAGCCAGAAAATGCATGTGCTGGTGCTCCTGCCACAGCTCTACTGTTGGGAAAGCGATTTTGCACTGATCGCAGTGGTACTGTAACATGTGTTGCGGTAGGCTATTGTTAAGAGAAGACAGTGCAATTGAAAGAGGACTTGACGAGACAGCTGTAGACTGGGGCTGGGAATGGGGTCTTGACATTTGTGGTTGAGGTACTTTTTGTGGTGGAGGCTGTGGGGTTGAAGCCTTAGGAGTTTTTAACTCACTTAGGTTCTTGGGTGCTTGTAAAGGGGCAATCTCTCCCGATTTTGTTTTTTCAAGGAGGAGCTCAGGTTTGGGTGAGGTTTTCCCTACATCAGGTCGAGGTGAAGGCATTAAGGGAGAGCTGGAACCAGAGCTACTTGCTGTTACAAGAGAGGGTTTTGCAGTCTCTGCTGGCTTTGCTGAACTCTGCTCATTAAACTCTGCGAATTCTTCTAAGTGGTTTTCATCTCCAACTTCATCATCCTCATCTTTGTAGCATTGCTTCTTCTGGTGAGTAATGAGGTCGAATATTCGGGGGAATATGACACTGCATTTCTTACATTGGTACTGCATGTTGTTGGTCCTGATGTATCGTTCATTTGTTAATTCTTTCTTTTCGCTGTCTTTTGTATCTGTTTGGTTCTCATAACTCTTGCGGGCCTTCTGACGAGCATTTTGGAACCACACCACAATCACTCGTGTTGGCAGGTTGAGCACCGTGGAGAGCTGCTCAATTTCATCATCCTTGGGGTAAGCATTGGTATCAAAGAAATCTTGGAGTACTCGCAGTTGATAATCTGTGAAACGTGTTCTTGATGACCTTTTGTTTGCCGTAGCATCAGTTCTGTAGTACTCTAGCATGTTCACTTGGGATTCAAGTCTGATGTCTTCCAGTGTGGTCATGGGTGGAATGTTGAAATTGTAAGGGGAATCTTTGCTTCTTTGACGTTCTTTGAAGAGTGTATTGCGGAACCAGTGCTTTATGACTTTCTGTGGAAGGCCAGATTTGTCTGCCATTTCTTGAATCTGTTCTTCGTTGGGAGAATTATTGATGTCAAAATGAGCACGGAGGATTTTTAGCTGATCGTCTGTGATTCTGGTGCGAGGACGCTTGAACTGAGACTGCCGCAGGAAGTTTGGATCCAGTCCCAGTTGTTGTTGACATAACTGTGTGAGGTCAGAAGATAAAGAGTCCATTGTTGGAAGCTGCAGTGCAAGCTGTGGGGGTAGCCCAGGGTGCTGCACTGATTGCATCATCAGTGGTGGGAAAATTGGCAAGTCAAGAGAAACAGGGAGCTGCACTTGAGGAGGTGCAGTTGGTGGTGGAGGTGGTGGTGGTGGAGGAGGTGGTGCTTGCTGGGAAGTTTGTAGAGGTGATGGAGATGGTGTCTGCGATTTTCCTACAGACGTAGTGGCAGGGACAGCTGTCACTGGGGCAGGAGGTGGAGGAGGTGGTGGAGGGGGAGGTGGTGGGGGAGTTTCTGGAGATCCTGGGTTTATGGGGTACAGCTTGTCATAGGTTTCCCTGTACTGCTGTGCAAACTTCTCCAGCTCCACATATGGAAAGAACTGCCCATGCACATGTTCCTGATGGCTTTTGAGAATAAGCATGTTCGAGAAGAACTTTCCACAAAGCCCACACTCCAGTTTGTCAGTCAACTCTTCCTCTCTGTTCTTTTTCTGGCTTTTCTGTCTATTCTCATTGTACTGAATAACCAATTCAAAGCCAAAGTTCTCTAGTAATGCTTTAGCAGCATTACCTCTAGCTCCTGAGATAATGCGTGGCGGAGGAATAAGAGGTTCTGAAAATTTTGGCTTTCTGGAATCTTTTGTATCTTTTGCACTGTCAATATCATTAGCTATATCATGCTTTGCTTTGCTCTCCTGCTTTTCTAGGTGCTCTTCAGCATCTCTGGACATTTGAATCTCAGACAGATTAAAGTGGTTGGACTCAGTTTTAGGCTTGTGACTCTGCTGCTGTGCTTTCTGCTGCTGCATTTGAGCTTGAGAGGCCTGCTGTTGAGCTTGCTGCTGAGAGAGCTGAAGCTGTTGTTGTTGGCCCAGCTGATGTTGTTGCTGCATCTGCTGCTTCAGATCTTCTAGGAATGATCCCGTCATACCAGGCATCCCAAACGCAGCTGAATGCAATGCAAGCTCAGGGCTGATGTTAAATTCAGCACCAGGGATGTAGAATGGAAAGAGGAACTGGGGCTGCTGGAATTGCAGTAGAGCTTCTGGTGTCATTGGGAAATGCGGGAAGAAAGCTGGGTTCAGAAACTGTGGCTGAAAGAATGCAGCTTGCTGCTGGAGCTCATGCTGCAGTTGCATCTGAAGCTGTGCTGGTGACTGGGTTAGTGGGTAGGTGGGCTGCACAGGGATGTGATCAGTAGTTTGTTTTATGGTAACTTCTTTGGTATCTACAGCGTTTTCTTTGTTAGAGGATACTGGTGCACTTGCAGAATCAGTGTTTCCCTGATTAAGTGGAACAGGGCTTTTAGATGAAGTACTTCCGCTGCTACCAACCCCAGTACTGGTACTAGTCTCCATTTTGGCGGTTCGTGCTTTTGTCTGATGAAGTACAGACCTCATGTGAATCTCCAGGGTTGAGCTTTGGCTATAAGCAACGTTACAGATATTGCATTTGTATGGTTTGTTGTCAACATTGTTGCTGGTCTCCTGGGGAACTGGGCTTGAGGCCTCTTGGATAACTTTCTTTAGCTTATGCAAATGTGAGACAGAATTGTAGTGAACAAGGAGAATGTTCTTTTGGGTGAAAGACTCTTTGCATACTGTGCATTTGTATGGACGTGAGGGGTCTAGAAATTTTTCCATGGTGAAATTTGGACCTTTCCTAAAAGGCAAGGTCCGCTTTGGCTCGGAGCCCATATCATCAAGCAAGGAGCTGCTGTCACTTCCAGTCGGACTGGCCTTCCCTTCTTGGTCAAGTTCCTCATCTTTGTCTAGCTCGTGCTCAAAGGCTTGTGCCTCTTCTAGAGCCCGCATTTCACTCTCAGCTATGTCACCATTTAGGGGCAGGTTCCCACAGAGTTGCTGCACTTCGGCTTCACTCAGCTCAGGGTGACCAGTCTCCAAATGCTTTCGAAGGGCAAGGAATGTCCTGAAGCTGCGCTGGCACAGACTGCACATGGTGGCTGCACGGATGGCGTGGTACTGGGAATGTATTTCAAGCTTCTGCATAGTCTTGAAAGCCAGGCTGCAATGGTTGCAGCGGTATTTGTAGACATGGCGATCAGAGACTGAGAGCTGCTGGCGCTTCTGAAGATCACCAAGATGCTCCTGCATGGAGTCTGGGCTCTTCCTGTCTTGCCCACTCGCTTTCTTCCAGTCAGGGGCCTCAGCAGCCTCCTTTGGTGGTTTGAGTTCCTCATTGGAAAGTTCAACCTCACTTTTTTCTTGGCCTGTGCAGCTTTTCAAATCCTTAGAGCTGTTTCCTGTTGAAATTCAGAAAAAATAAATATTTAAAAATTCTTCCAAAGAATTTTCATTATATTGGATTATTGTTATGACTTTTCTAAGGAATCCTCTGTAATGCGGTTCGTACATTTCAGATGACACTGTGGCAGCATAAATGTGCTTACCCATGGGTTTTCCAGATCCCTCAGGGATAACAGCTGAAGAATCCATCAAACATGGGACTTGGTCTTGTAATGATACAGACAGCAAGGAATTGGGCACTGTAACATCTGGACCTGCAACCTGAAGAAAGAAAATATATAAATAATGTTATCTCACAGCCTTAACCACAATCAAACCAACATAAGATAAACAAAAAACATAAATAATAGATTTATAAATAAAACATTTATTCAAAATGTTAAGCTTGAAAACACAGAGATACAGGGACTTCCAAAAGATAGATTTCAAAACTGCTGTTTTGTGAATTAATAAGCGGAGAATTTTCCAGTTCAAAACATATTCTTTGGAGAATACGCTAGGCCTGGGAAATGCTTATTCAAGTTATTCCCTGCCAACACTGTCAGAGTATGATCTAGATAGTAAGGCTGACAGCTTCAGCTTTCTTTCTTTTTCTTTTTTTTTTAAAAGAAATAAATGAATGCTGCACATACCGTCATAAGTAACTTCTCCACACAGTCTGGAGCCACGCTATGGAGGTGGGTGAGATGCAGCTGCAAGTGAATCTTGTTGCTGAGGACATCCTGACACAAGGGGCAACTGATAACTGGCTGCATGGAATGCTGGGACATGATGTGCAGTTGTAAACGGTTTGCATCTTTGTTACTGTAATTACAGTATGGGCACTGCTGCACCTGAAAAGACAAAGTTTATCATACAATTGCTATACATTATAGCACTGCTCCGAACAATTACAGTACTGCTGCAACATGATGCCTTAAGAAAATCAAATTCCAAACAAAACAAGTACAACTCCAAATGTCTATAAAATTAAATTTCCTCTAATTCACTGAAGTTTTCATTTCACGTAACTTAATTAAAAAACCTAATCAAGTAAGTAAGTAAATTAACTAGCATGAACGTCTGGAATTTCTAATCAGAAGATTACAAAGAATGTTGACATGAACCATTCAAGACTATGCCTGGTTCTCATTACATAAAGTACGTTTAAACTGCAACTTTTCACTACCTGTTTTAATGTAACCCTTTCAGAAATCGTTCAGCAAGTCCAGTACCATTCAGACAGGGTAATTCTTTTTAATATAATTGTTTTTTTTGTGTGTTTTTTTTTTTAAGTGAATGAATACAATCTAACCCAGAAATTAAATTTATACACAAGGATGGTTCAGTCTTGTTATTAAGCCCTATTTTTGCAACCAGATCAGAGTAACTAACCTGCTCATTAGACAGCGTCTTCTCTTCAGCTGATTTAGCTCTCTTGGTTGGAGTGTCATTTTCTTTCTCCTGCTGAAGCGACCGCTTCCCTGCTGTAGCAGTCCCCAGGGTTTCTTTAGACAGTGTATTAATTCCTGTGAAAAAAACAGATAGGATATCTTCTGTCACAAGATTATTCTGGACTCCTGATGCTAAAAATCTCCTGACAGATGACAATGACCCTTACTTTTATAAGACGCCACATTTGGGTAACATTAGCTTATTGTTAGGAATGTAAATCTGATAAAAGGTTATTGGGCGACTCACATTATGTGAGACTCAGATTATTTTATTAATAATAATAAAAAAATCTTCAAAAAGCATTTAAATTAAATTACACCACAGACAAATTGTGTATTGATTTTGAGCATGAATACTAGAGAATCCAGGAAAAATCTATATTCACAAAAGCAACCGAATGAAGATATTCACAAATAAATAGAGGTTCGAATTCATTGTTATTGCATTGCAGGTCAGGGTACCATTATGCAGTTCATTTGGGGGATATAGACAGCCAAATCACCATTTCCAACATCCCCCTGAATATCCATGCCTCACACTCTGTATTAGAGGGGGTTGCCATGTTATTTCCATTTTAGCTGAGCTCAATTCAGCAAATCAGCCCCCAGTTGTATTTAGAGTATGCTGCGCAGAGTGATAAATCTTTCATTACCCCTGTATCCTCAGATACAGACAGTGTCCCAGCCTCCTCAGTCAATGCAATTTATCCTCTCGCTGCATATGCAGTGAACAAAGAAAGCCCTGCTCGCTGTTCTTCACTCTAATCTGGTCACTCTAGGCTAAATGTGTGTATTACTCTTATGAATCAAAGCTTAGCAAAGCAGTCATCGAAAATGGATGGCAAAAAGATGTTGGAAAAAAGGGAGTATTTTTTCTGCTCTGTATTTATTTAAATATATTTCAATATCTGCTACGTGTTCATGCATTTTAATTCTTGGCATTACAAGGCATTCTGTTTATGTTATTGTGGTCTTATATATCAGGAGCCTGACATATTAGCCTGCCAAAAAAAGTGACACAAGAGGAGGGGAAAAACCACAAGGGCGCAATACAAATTTCCAAGAGTATCAAGAGTATGGTCTGCAGTCTCGAATAGCTAGGTAATCTTTTTTCTCTCTCCGGGCTTGATATCCCTGTTGCGTTGGGGGGGGATGTCACATGCATTTCATAACAAACAGAAAACCTCATTTGCTAGTCTCCCCAATCTCATTGCTGTACCGCGTCATCTGAGCTTTTTTCTCCCCCTTCTGTTTATTACGGGGATTTCTAATTTTAACTTTCAATTTTCACCATCTTCCAGTCAATCTGCAACTAAATTATTTCCCGGGTGAGGAGGTGACTCCTGGACAACTGGGTGCAAACACATTTCACAATGCAATGAGGCCCCTTCCATTGAGTGCCATCATATTGAATGTAAATGTATGGTCTGGGGGCTAATCTGCTCTACATGAGGATCCATCTATATGATTTATTTTCTTAATCAACACTCTGCTTTCATAAACATTTAAAGTGCATTGCAGATGGACACACTAGGCTGTCAGAAATGAAACCGGGAGAGACAATGAGGAAAGAAATAGTAAGAAAAGCCATTGCAGCATTTAATACAGTACATGCTCCATTTCTGTTGTGCATAAGGCTTTGTTAAATGGTCAGCTAAATTAATTATTTAAATATTCTAAAGATGATTTTATACACACACACACACGTATGTATGAATGTATGTATTTAATAATTATTTAATAATAACTTTATGTAGAAATGTGTCAGGACTCAATGGCTAGGCTCTTTGTGCAATCTGTACCTCACACTAAATGAGAATGCCCTTTTTCTTTGTCTACAGACACACACAGTGCAATGAAGCAATAGAGAAAATAATTGTGACACCACAGCCCCCCTTCACATCCGAATGACAAATGTCTTTGAGAAGCAGGACCTAGCTTGATTAGATAAATCAAACTGTGATTTATGATAGTCAAGCTGTTTGCATTACAGGGACCAGTGCCGTAGACAGGACACCCATCTTTATTTACAACTGTCAATGGGATTTTTTTAAATCATGCAACCTATGCATGGCTTCTTTAAAGATCTCTGTTTAAAGAAGAGAAACAAGAAGAGAAATTGGCCCTTCTAAGTGAAGGGCCATTTTAAGTCCTGTTAATTTTCTAAATTTAAATTCATATCTCATAGCACCATCTAACAAAAACTAGAGTAGTATGCCCTCACTTTGAAATCTTTGCAAAATAGTACTGTGCTTTCGTAAGACAAGCTATTTTATTTCAAGATTTCTTTCCCCTGCAAACGCCAATTACACAGGTCTTGCTTGATAAAGGCGTCATAAATTTACTATTCAATTTACTGGTCTTCAGTCCAGCCAGTCTGGCTGAGGTGACAGGGTAATAAATAAAGCAGGACCCTGGGACGCTCCGAGAACTTTAGTGATTTACAAGGACAAGAGGTTAAGGTTACGCATTAGTGTGACCTACAGTTCAGCAGATAACATTTGAATACCACACTCTAAATTCTCAGCTTGCACAGTGCAGCCCTGCTTTCTCATCGCTCTAAAAAAAAAAAAAAAAAAAATGCATCCGAGTCCATCAGCTTTACCATCGCACTTCAGACGAGGCGTAAACCGACGGATGTCATATTTGGCAAATCCTACAGGACTCTCTGAATTGTTTAAGTCAGCAACAGAAATCATAGCTGTAGGCTTCAATGAAATATGCAAATACTTTTAATTTATTTTAATCTAATATCTAGAAAGACAGAAATTTAATAAAATGCAAGACAGATCCAATTCTGCATATTTACCACAAGCATTTGCATGTTTCCAGCTCTGAAATGAGCATTTATTTAATTCAGCTGCATTATTTTAAATTTCATAAGCATCTGATTTGAAAACAATATTTAATTCCCCTGCTAATTTACAGCAGGTATGCAGAAAATGTTCTTAGCAATAATGACAGCTAATTTTCATCTTTGCTTGTGTTTGCTGAATTATATCTTTACCCTAAAGCCAACACACTGACATCCTTCCATGCTACTATCTAAACAGAGCACAAAGTAATCTGGAGTTGATCCAGATTAAGACATTTGCATGGAAAATGCAATTTGGATTATAATTAATCCACAGTGACACTAGATTAAAATGAAAAAGTAAATGGGCTGTTTTGAGAGATGCTGCCTATTAAGATGAATATTGTGAATATCTCTATATATAATCTTTAATATGCAGGAGCCTGGTGTTTTATATTCCAACCAACATTAGGGATTTATTCATTTAGAGCAAAAAAACATTTAACATATGGGTTCAACAGAGCAACCCCTAAAACCCATTCTGACTGCTCCTCAAAGTAATGTATTAAAAAAAAAAATCAAAACAACAGCCATTTGAGGACAGATATTTTCTAATTTCAATTTAAATACTGTAGCCTTAAAAAAAGGAAAAGAAATTGTCGCAATGCAAAAGTTTGCAAGCATATAGTCCCATTAAGGTTTGAGATCGCTAGTTTAAATGGGACCTGCATCTCAACCGCAGCGTTAAATGACGCTGCATGTAATAGGTCATGTAAATGCATTGAGTACGAAGTGCCTCAGACAAGCCTGTCATGGCTATATGGATAAAAGATAAACGACTGGCTAAACTAATAGGCTCTGTCCTGTTTCAGCATTTCCTCTGCTCCATTGAACCCAACATTATGTAGCTAGGTATGGTGTGCATGAAAAGACGCCTAATGTAATATTCATTTCGACCATATATTTCCATCTCATACATAAAAAAGCACATATGAATTCTTATTTGGCAAATCAAATATAACAGAGCCTTAGGTAGTGATGCCAGATGCTAGCTCCAGGGGCTGTTTCCTGATCTCAACACAACACTGTTTTGTAAAGATTGTTGCCTTTGCTAATGTGCTACCAGTCAGACGTGTACGTAGATCTACAGTTCGAGGACAATGAGCTCTAATAGGTGGTGCGTTGCTTGAATTCTTTTTAAAAAAAGGAAAAAGGGTTACAAAACTATACACTTGAGCACTGTCTAATCCTATGCTTATACAAAATTAATATGTCATCAGAGGAATCGCAAGAACAGCAAAGATTAATGAAAGGCGCTTAAAAATTACAAGCGTACAAACTGATTTGATTAAAAAAAATAATCTCGGTGGTCACTGTGGAATATTCTTTGCCTTTATCCACATCTCTGCCATCAGATGGCTATGATTAAAATGGGTCAGCGGGAGGCTACTGATAGCATTCACATGCAACCCACACATGCAGCTGTTATTAGCAGGAAAAGCCCTATTGGAAGAGAACAGTAGAGCAAAAAAGGTAGGAGTAGTGTATGTTAGTGACTAAGCGACATTGAAGAGAGGGTACCGGGGGAGACCAAAACTAAAGGTCTTACTGGAGTCCTTCTCTGTTGTCTTGCCTTCTATGGCGTCCCTCTTGCTCGAGTCTTTGTCCTCGGCCGCGGCCAATGAGGAGGCTCGTGGGGATTCCTCGCTGTCTTCACCTGGTTCTTCTACAATTGAACACAGGAAGGGCATTTGGTTACCCACTAGCAGTTACAGTGACTGGTTTTGAATCGTCTCTGAACACACCAAACACTGCCATGTGTGTGTGTGTGTGTGTGTGTGTGTGTGTGTGTGTGTGTGTGTGTGTGTGTGTGTGTGTGTGTATACACAAAATATACCACAAGACACTGGTGCGGGGGATCCGTCTGGTTTCATTAACCCTGGGACACTGAAATATGAATGTTCTTCACACACCTCTCCAGATTGTTAGCACTGGGCAGATTACATGGACATTTTTCCGTAGGCTCAACCACCCCCTCCTCCCCCCCTCGTGTTTAATAATTCTGTGTATCTTTGCAGCACTGCCAGTGGATTAATCTGTTTATGCTGTTAGGTGATAGGTCGAGGCCGTGCGCCTCTAATCCCTGAAAGGCCTACTGTTCCCTTTCATCCAGAGAGCATTTGTCTCTCACTGCGCTGATGTCACATTTTAATGAATTTTTAGCAGGCTGAGTAATGCCAGATAACCACTCCTGTCTTTCCCCCTCCACCCCATGCAGCTTCCATCACACGGCACACGACGGGGGAAGAAAGAAAGAGAGAGAGAGACAGAAAGCGAGAGCGAGGGGGAGAAATAAACATATTTTGGAAGACCCCGCGAGAAATGAAATAAATTAGGACAACATGAGGCAGGAAAATGGCGTTCAAAGTGCTGCGCTCATCCATTTTATAAAACCTTAATAACCATATAAATTGACCACGGGGAGGCAAAAAGGTCATCGGTATATTTGCATACAATCACTCAAGTCATTGTTTGGTAAGCAGAGGGGCCCCGACTGCAGATACATGATATAATTAACCCTTTAAAACTCCCCACACGGTGCTGGCACCGACGTTTTAAGTGCAATACATTAAGTGGAAATTATATACAGCATGAAATTTTCATGGCAGATGCTGGGAGTGATTGAAAGGAAAAATTGTGCTGCACTCTAGTCCTGATGTTTTATTAATAATATTCTGACAACAGGATGAAATATCTCCTGTCACTGCTGGCAGCCGGCTGCAAAAATTGCTATTTTGGCGCACATGCGGTGACGGTGTGCTCTAACACATCCTGCAACAAAGACACTGTCTGTGTGTGTGTGTGAGTGTGCCGTGTGTGTGTATGTAAGACAGCTGGGGGTATCTTTAGACGTACATGCCGCATTTATACAAAAATAAATGGCATAAATTGCAGCGTTTGTGCTTAAGGAAACAAAAAGCTGTGGTGTAGTTTCCATTCATATTCAGAATTTTAAAATAAAAATATAAAATAAATAGAATATAAACTAAAATATTAATAATTAATAATAATAAATAATAAATATAATTGTATACACATTTCTGCATAGTAATTAGGGGTGGGTGATATACCGGTAGACAAGATTACTGGTAGATATTTGTCAACCAGTAGAGATTTTGGCCTATTGTCTCCATCACGGGTACACTTATTTGATGTTGCAGTGCTGTGCCGTCTTGAAAGTTTATCATTTGAATGCATTTTTAAGCCTTGTGGTTTAAAAAAAAAATATTTTAAACCGTTCAAGTGCAATAAGCAGTGAATGAGGACTGCTCATACAGCGCGTGAGTACTGAATTTGGTGCCTAGAGTTCTTTTTAGTGCCTTACTGGGCTTGAACGGTCAAATGGCGCTTTTCCATTACCAGTACCAGCTCATCTCGACTCGACTCGGCTTGGCTCGGCTCGCTTTTCGCTCCGTTTTCCATTGCAGATAGTACCTCCACAATAGTACCTGGTCGTCATAGCGATGCCGCAGGAAACTGCCGTGACTTAATCTTTTACGCGAGACACACCCGCTACCCACACACACAGGACAATGGAGGAAATCGAGTGTATGCTGTTTTTGTTTTTGCTGTTTTTTTTTTTTCAGGATACTCCGTCTGGCGCATGCAATGATGACGCAGTGAATAGTGGCGATTCTCTCTGACCAATCAGCAGTCTGCCGTGTTTTCACGTCACATTTTAGTATCGTCTCAGCTCGCTTAGAACCTCGCCGGAGGTGGTACGAAAAAAAGTACCTGGAAGCAGGTACAGGTACAACTTTTACACAGTGGAAAACCAAACAGAGCCGAGTCGAGTCGAGCTGGTACTGTGTAATGGAAAAGCGCCAAAATACACACACTTATATGTCAAAATGCCTGCCTTTGCAAGTATCCTCATAAAGAGTCGTTTATATCTTCAGTGAATGTAAATGGTTGATAAAAAAGCGCATGTGTATCAGTATATTAGATTAGTGCATCCGCTCTTAAAGTGACAGTAGCCTAATAAACCTGCTTTGTTCTGTTTTGTATCTGATTAAAGTTTTTTTAGGGTAGGTCTGTATCATTTGTGTTTTTTTTCTATTGTAATTTTTATCCTATTGTTTGTAATTATTTTATCACTGACTACTTGTCTTCAGTAGGGTTTTTTTTTTTTTTTACTTGTGTTAGGCTAATAAGGACATACAGTAACTGTGTAGGCCAGTTAAACATCAAGACTTTCTGGGTTTACAAATATAGTCAATAAAGTACTATTAAAAAATATTTTAAAATGAAAGTACTGGTAGGCTACACTTCAAATGTATACATTTCATTGCATACAGTATGTACATAACATACAACGTGTATCTCGCTCTCTGTGCCTCACTTCCTTCCTGTCGAAGAGGCAGTTGAAGCAGGACTGGGGATGAGTGTTGTGGGGGAAGGCGGTATTAGGGGGCAAAGGGGCTCTGGACAGAGGTAGTGTTGAGCTTAAGCCAGTGTCAGGACAGAGGGCTAATCAGAGAGAAAGAGAGAGAGAGTGCATTGCCTCAATAGGCAGATGGGGGTTAGGACCAGCTGGATGTCTGTGATCATGACCAGATTCCAGGTCAGTTAATAAAAGAGACACACAATCACACACACACACGCTCTTACACAAACACCACAGCACAATGTCACACCCTAAGGGTACAGGGGCCAGGCTGTGGCACCTCCCCCTTCACTCACCCCCTCTCTTCCTCCACGTCCTAAGCGTGAGGCGCTCTCTTCAGTCGGCTAGATTTACTGACCCAGTCCCCCTAGCTGGGAAATGAAGTGTCAAAGTGCTAGTGAGCGTCTCTACCTCGAGGGGGCATCAAATTTTTAAGGCGATCGTGGAATGCATTAATAAAACATGGAGTGTCACGAAAAAGAAAAGGGCAAATTATGAAGGTAGTAACAGAAGGAATAAGGGAAGAAAAGGATGGGTTGCTATCATCTGGGTCTCATCAGACAGCATTTTTTTCTCTCTTTCCTTCCACTGTCCTTCTCTCTCATTCTCTCTCTCTCTCTCACTCTCTCCCTCATCTTTTAGCAGGGTGTTCTGCAGTTTTTCTGGTCTGCATTTCAAGAGCGAGAGAAACTCCCAGACATGCTTTCCTATACATCATAGCGGTGTCTGCCCTGCGCCTGACCCTGGCAACAGTTTGAGTAATCTGAATGCTTTACAGAGGCAGCGTGTCAGCAGCATTGAAGGGGTGCAAGGGGGGTTCGGCAGACTCTCTGCCCATCAAACTTAATCGCAAACAGCAGAGCCATAGACAACTTTTACTGCCCCCGCCATCCCTTTCAAGCAAACCCCGCAAACACATCAACCACACATCACCGACGGTTCTCTGTTCGCCAGTCTCCCGTGAGACCTGCTCTGATGTGGGTTGATCGGCACGCTGGAGGGAGACTGGGGTCAAAAAGGCGTCACAATTAAAGCAATCCTGTGTTTTTTCCTCATCAAAATACACCAGTCCCCCTTGCACAACCACCATACCAAAAAAAAAAAAAAAAGAAGAAGAAACAAAAGAGAAAAACAAAAATCCATGGAAATTTACAAATATGATGACAGACACTTTCTTTTCATTAAAGTACCAGGCCTGTCCAGTATAGAGAAAGCATAATGACAGATGTGGAGGGCAGGATTCGCACTCTCTCTCCTCTTGGGGGCTATAACACCTCAGTGCGGTCATTATCCGGCTAGTAAAAGAGACACCTACCATACACAGCCGTGGATACCCCCAAAAAATGACTCATTAAAATGTGTCCCCCACCTTCACCTTAGACTGACGGTTTATTTATGGTTCTTAAAAAAGAATAACAACAAACTTATTGAAGTTAGGCTATCCTAAATGGTATAATTGTTAAAAATACAATATCTAAAACAAATTACAACCAGACTGCATTTTTGCAAACAATGAAATCAGTCAAAATATAAGTAGTAACAAACACATACTGTACATACTGTACTATATTGTTAATTTAACAATAATACAATTAACTACTATTCATTTTAAACTATTAAGCTATTATTAATAATAACAATAGCTCTTTGTAGCATTGTCATTTCTTATATTTTTTTATTTAATAAAAAAACTAACTATTGTTATCATCATCATCATCATCATCATCAATAATAACAATAATAATATTAAATCTTTGCATGATTGTCATTTCTTTTAATTTTACTGAACTCAGCATTTGTGAAAATGCAATGTGGTTGTAATTATGATTTCTGGACTGTCTCTTCTTGTTGAGGTGTAAGGAACACTAATTTCCCAGCACACCACAGGTTGGCTCTGAGCTGCCCAGGGTTTTCATGATGTCACATTCTTTCCCCCCATGGTTTTCATTTGAGCCGCTCCATTTTAAAGGAAACTTTGAAACTCGAAACCCTGTACTACTTTGTTAAGGGCCAGTTGTAATACTTTCAGGATAATAAGCTTTACTGACTTGTTGATCCCCCCACCACCACCCCCCACCCTACCCAAATCTCTCTTCTTCTTCTTTTGCTCCCTTCTTTTTCCAAATTTCAGTGTATTTAACAAGCATTTAGATCTTAACCAGATGCTGTTAATGTACCATGTCTAAAATACTAAACATCCACGTGGAGAGCGGGCCCGTTTCCCTTCACGGCTCTGCTGCTGCTGCTGCTGGGAGACACAAGAAAGCTGCTCTTTCTCTAAGGCAAGCACACTTCTAATGCAGTACACCTTGTGCATCAGCAATCAGAAAATGTCTTTTGTTGCTGTCAGTTACTTTCATCCAAGGAAGTTTTCCTATGCTACTAGCTCTTCTGTGATGTATGATGCACTTCAAAACATTAATCACCTCCATCAAATGAATAAACATGATGAAGATTAAAGCTTCTTCTTTTGCTGCACCAACACAAATTTCCCTCTCATTTCTGCAGACTTCTGTTCCTGCGCTCACCCGCATAAGGGATATTAATGGTTCCAAATAACTAGCATTAAATCTAGCATCTTCAAAGGTTTCCGCAGACAAACCCCAAACACCTGCATCGTACACAAAAAGGCTTTTTGTGTCCGTGCCATTCAGATCACCTGAGGCATCCGGAGAAAGAAGGCACTGCAGCCAGGCTTACTTTAGTATTCGAAAATAATATAAAAAGATTCCTCCTCATTTCGTTCTCCCCCCTCCCTCCACGCTCCTTTCTCTCTCTCCTTTTTATTATACTCCATCCAATATTTATTCAAGACATGATTATAAACATCTGCCCGGGTAGCCGTTTCATCTACACAGGAGCCAAAGGGGCTGGAAATTTCACACACGGCCGCCAACATGACCTCGGCTCAGACGGAGCATGGAGGGTTTTTTTTTCCTCAGCGCACCGCACGGCTTCCTGTCTGTGACGTCTGAAAAGCACTGGGGGCCAGGGTTAATGGCCTTTCCAATCTCTGTGATAAGAATTCATTTTGTTCTATTACCAGCAGTTATCAGAGGAGGCTGCAGCATCACTTCAGCAGGAGGTTCAATCAATGAGAGAACCTAATGAAGTAACCAGCTCTAGATCTATTTTCTTGCTCAACTCTATCAGACAAATAAGACCTATCTGTCACCCTTGTGCAGGTCTGCTCTGGAAACCCAGAAAGCCTCAGCCAAACCCCGACCGCAAAGCAAGGAGAAACAGACAGCTGAAAAGGTGGTCTGGCGCGCATGCAGATTCGTCAAATATACACAGAGAGCTGCATCATCCTTTAAAAGAAAGGGGAAAACGTGGACTGGAAAGTACCAAAACTGACTACAATAACAAATTCCACAAGCACGTTATTATGATCGATCAAAACACTGACCCAATTTACGGGTTACAGTGGTCATGTTAACATTCTGCAAATTCTTGCAGGACAGAAAAGAAGACCTCAGTGGCCACATCTAATTAGACAGAATCACGGTCAAATTTCTGAATGGAAACGGGGCTGACAATAGCTGTGCAGCTCGATCTGTGGCGATGGCTAGGAAATGGCATCCGGCGAGGAAAATGAATGAGTCCGTGCGCTTCTTCCAACTCCATAAAAACATGCAAAAAATGTCCATTTCATTACTTGCTAAACAATGTCATATGGGCTGCACTGCCCCCTAATAGACCCTGACAAAGGAGTACCAGCAGACATATGCTTTAAATAAATAAGATTACCCTGATAGACAGAGGCCTCTGACAATGTTCCCTGTTCTCTCTCTCCCTATTTTTTTCCCCCTTCCAGCGCCTGTCGCTCTTGCCTTCATTTGTCTGATACAGAGAAAATCAGAAGTACAGCAGATGCCCTGCTTTCGGGGGCCCATAAGTCTCTTTAATGGCCTTGAACCTGTAATGGAAGGACAGGAGGGCATTCAAACATGAAGTTTGTCATGTGTTCTTGCATTAGAGAGATCTTTTGTTTGATTTTACTGTGACCTAATACAATTAAAACACCATAAACATACTTTGTAATTAAGGACATGCTGTATCTGTGCCAGAAAAGACAATGAAATCGCCTTTGGGCCTTTAGGAGGTGTCAATGGCAGTTTCACAACATACTAATTGTGGCTTATTGATTCAATTTGAACAAAGTTGTTTTTGGTTTCTTTTTAAAGGAGCAATGGGCAAATTATGTTGGGCTGGGACGGTCAGCGTACAATTTGAGTCAAAAGAGCGTGATCAATATTTAAATGACTCTCTGCATTGATTTAAAATTAACTTTCAATTAAGACATCTGTTGGACTTTTAACTACAACACTTAGCCATTGAGGAGGAAATAAGGGAACATTTATTGATACTCTTAAACAGCAGTGGCCATTCCGCCATCGATTCAGTCATTTGCGCTGGCATTGGTATGCAGGAGGTTCTAACTCTTTTCTCCCAGGCACCACGCTAACAGCCCCTGGCCCTGGCCTTAGCGGAGGACTTAAATAAATATATAAAGCCCAAACCCATCTCGCCGGACAGACAGAGGGAGATTAACCTTTATCCGGAGCTAAGTCAAAGGCATGTTATCTGCGGAACTGTTTGGAGCTGTAATTACATGGGCTCCATGTTTGTAGCCGATCGAATAGAACTCCTTGTGCTGCGTCGGCAGTCCGGAGGGGGAGAGACTTTCTAGCCGGCCTAATCAGGTAACAGACACCTTTTGTTTTGGGAGCTCATTGATGGATGAAATCTTTATCTGTAATATTGATCAGCCGGGACTCTAAACTGTCTATCTTGGCTACTGGAAGCTTTAACAAGATTGCCAACTGGAGTATATCAGTTAACATTTAATCAATGACAGTTTAAGACACAGATGCTTTAAAAAGGCTGTGTGTTTTCCTCCTGCTCTGAACGATTAGGGGAGGGATTGCTCAGAATTTATCATCCACATTCAAAGACGAAGGCCTGCGTCCTTGAATGTCGGAATGTCAAAAAAGGTAAAGGATATATGAATAATGAAAAAGAAACAAAATGTTGAAAACGGTACCAGCATCCATTTCTATTACGCAAACACGCACTTACGCCAACCGTCCGATTTCGTTGCCATACATCAAACAATGGGGTGGCTAACCACAACCCGCACCCTGTCTGAGAGAAAAATACATGCATGCGTCATCTTAGTAAATGTATAATTTTTGCTACCCTTGCAAAATATAGCGATGTTAGGTGCAATGAGGTGTCAGCAAGCCGAGCATGCAATCCATTAGAATTCCTGTTTGGCTTGTCTGCTGTTTGCGCAGTTCACCCCCCAGTCCCTCCCTTCCAGATTCTTCCATTTTCCTTCTTCTGCAGACTCCGGCCTAATTAGGGTCTGAGTTCGTCACAATGGGTACGGCGGCTGTCACTCATGCTCGGACCTCACCGCCCCTGGCCTATGCGATCATTAGCTATTCATTTGCTTTCCTTGGCTGTCCCTTAAAAGGAAAATGTGAGTTGGCTAATTATGTAAAACATTGGTGTCGGTGTCAAACAAATGTTTGCTTGGAAAATTACAAACAAGCATGTAATGCTTATATAGAGCATAAAACACACATATTTATAAATTTGACACCAACGTGTGCATGTTTACAGTTCTAATAATCCCTGTGATCAAAGCCCATAACCTTCTATGATATTAACGAAATGCAGCAATGCATCGTGGTTACTTATGATTTGCATCTGACAAGGTGCTTTCGAGTGACGAATAGAGGGATGTCCTTCCTAGGCCTCAGATCAAAGGCACTTCAGTGTGAATGTGGCACCAGAGATCTTTGCTTCCCTCCATGTCGAGTCAGGAAACACAATCGTCAGGCACATATTATGACAGCGGCAATTACACAGAGGTGCATGACACTATTATTGCCATTTGCCGGAGAGTGATTATGCTAATGGAGAGATGTATAGCAGGTGGCACGCATGCTGGCAGCTGCCAGCCAGAGACGCGCACACACACGTGGAGCCCTCCCTTTACACACGCTCTCGCCCATCTTTCTAACAGTATGAACAATGCTTTACAACCAGCCAGTCCCAAGATATGTAATTAGGCCTCACTTTGATTTAACACTTCCTTATCACATCAAAGGCACAGGAATTAGTAGTGAAGGAGAGGGAGAATGACACAAAAAGAGAGAGAGAGAACAAGGGAGAATGAAGGAAATTATGGAAGCCTGTTTCCACCTCAGATTAAAAAAGTAAAAAAATAAAAAAGGTACAGGTAATTGTGAGACAAAGTTTAAAATGAGAAACAATAAAGTCAAAACAACTTTTTTTTTAGATATAGGCTTAAGTGCAAAAGTGAGATATAAGGTTGCAATTTGAGAAAAAAAAAGTCACAATTGTGAAATATTAGGGCATTGTGATATCGAAAGTGACACTGAGATTGTGAAATAATAAACCAGATTGTGAGATTTACATTTAAATTATGAGATATAAAGTTAAATTGAGATATATAAATTCAAACTGTGATATATTAAGACAGATTAAGATATATACAGTTTAACTGAGATATGTAACAATTGTGATATACAAAGTCACAATTATGAGATTAAGACATATTGTGAGATAGAAAGTCATATTGTGAGACATTAAGCCACATTGTTTTTACTCTGAGGTGGAAAAAGACTTCCAAAAGAAAACAAATCTGCTTAGATGTTCACAGGAAGTGGAAATGTGGCCTTGCATGTCCAAATTCAGGTATACAGCACAGGTTATTTTTATTTATTTTTTTCTCCTCAATCTCGCAACCTACTTGAGTAGTTGCACTCTATATAGTATATTTAGATATAAAAGTGCACGTAGGTGTGTTAAAGCGTGTGTGTTTTAGAGGCTTTAGCATAACAGTGAGCTGCGGCTCTAGCAGCCCTGTGTGTTTCTAATTCCTTCGGCCGGGTTATTGAAACGGAATCCCCCAGCTCTGCCGGCACACTCTGGCGAAGGGGGAAGCCCTCTCCTCATCCCTGCATGGATCCTGCCTCTACATGAAAGCCCCGGAGATCCCCGCCAACAAAAATCAATGTATGGATGTTCAGAGCAGTTTTCAAGGTTTTGTAAGACAAATCTTCGGAGCATGAGCTGGTTTAGTGCTATCGAGCCGAGCTTCGATCAGCCTGCCCCGGTGAATAATACGAGAGGGCCTTGCTCACTTTACCAGCCTGTGAAATGAAGACAGGGTGCCAGCCACTTCCCTTAAAGGAATGTAACCTGAGTAACTCCCCCTCCACAAATAACCTCCCTTAATCTAATGTCAGATACCGCCTCCCTAAAGACGATCCCAGATCAGGCTGCGGCGAGGCACGGTAGTTATCGCTTGCTCGGGGCTGCATCCTCACAGAGCCCTTTGTATCTAGTGCACATTCTTCTCCTAATTAGAAGAGATGGGTGATTATACCTTTAAAAGGAGGCTACTGTTTGCAATTGTCATTTGAGGCAGGAAGTCGGTCGTCACATGGCTTGCTTGACGAGAAAATAAATTAGATTAATAATGAGCACCCATACAACAAATTATAACCTGGGGTAAAAGAAGAAGAAAAACCATGTTTAAGCAAAATTACACTGACATGCAGTAATTAAAATAATACAACATGACATACTTCATAAGGGCTTCTTTTAGCGGCTTTGTTGACATAGCTACAGGGAAGAAGGCACAGCATATGTTTGTCTTTTCTTCTCATTTTTAAAAGGTAATTAACTCTGCCATTGCCAATTAACCAAACATCAGTTTGTCTTTAAATTTTGCTCTCCAAAAGACTATATAGTGTGCACTAACCTAGAATAGGTTGTATAATATTGTGAACTGAGAAGCTGGACAAACCCTCTACTACACTGGGGGGAAAAAACTGGTGTAGAAACAATTTACACTCAGAAATTGCTAATAGATTTCACAAATAATTTAAGAAATGGCAAGTAACACATATAATTAAATTTGAAGTAGAAAGACTGAAAAAGTTGTGTGGATGCTATAAAGTGCTTTTTATTGACAGTCACATTTAACCGAAAAGGTAGACGGGTTTGAGATGTGTGTGTGGTGTTGAAGTAAAGGACGGCTATTGCTAGCCGACAGGTTTCAATTTCACATCCTCGATTATCTCACCCCCAATTCCATGCATGCCTAAATCTAAAAAATCTTATCCAGTGACTCCAAACAAACTCCCTTCCTCTCCAAACGCCTCTGCACACACACACACACACACACACACACACACACACACACACACACACACACACACACACACACAATTCCCAAGGAGCACCATCTCTCCAAGCTTAAATAGCAGAAAATTGCTCTGCTTTTCCGTGGTCTACCTCCTCATTCCTATCAGCCCAAGTGGGAACAAAAGGCTCGGATTCACTGGCGTGTGAGACCTGCTGATGGGCCGGGAGATGGGTTGCAGTTTGGTGCCGTTGATGCCCTGCTGACGGACAAGCAGGCTGATGGAAGACGGGGATTTGCGTGCCTACCAGGTCGCCATTTTGTCCCCAACGAACGAATCAGAGACACCACGCTCGCACCCGCTTTGTCTATTAGGCTTAAAATAACATGTGAGGCAGGAAACAATGCTTGATTTCATTATGGAAAACAGAACAATATCTCTAAATGTCTTGGTGGAATATTTCTGGGTTTAAGTCCAGGCTAAAGACAAGACCGCTAATATAAAAGGAACTGCTCCAGTGACAGCAAAAGGGCCTTGTGTAAATTTACAGTGATGGCAGAGAAAGAACAGGCCTCTCTTAACCTCTTATTCTTCCAATCTCCCTCACGTTTTTTGCAGGAGAGTTATTATAGGATGATAAAAGCAACAACAATGTTGTGACATGAAACCGTTAGCATAAGGGTGGAAGAATGGAAGATGAAAGAATGTTCTTGGGAATTGATGATTGCTCACAAGGCCCTGATTTCAGCCTTTAATCTCATAGCGCACTCAAATTTCCCTCTGTACGCTGCTGGTTTTGGCAGCGGGGAGGGGAATAAGTGAGGCTAGAGAGAAATTAGAGGTGTAGTATATACTATAGTAAGGGTATATAGCACATTCGGCTGTAATACACACTAGGTGGTAGTATACACCCGGCAGTAAAATACATTCAGTTGCAATGTACTTTCAGCTGTACCACAAGCTCTGCTGTAGTACATATACATAATGCAACATACATTAAAATTGTAATCATAGTTTATGTTAGGGATACACAATATATCAGTAATTTATTTATTTAGTAAAATTGTAAGCTATTGGATATTTAATTGTGCATGCTCATTTCCCATATTTTCAGATTGAGATTTCCTTCATTTTAAACTTAATTATGTTAAAAGCAAATCTCAAAATATTTTTCATACTTTTTCATACAAAAGTGCTGCCTAAATTCACTTTCAGAAATGCATTTATCTAATTGCATATTTTTTTACATATTTAGACACAATAGCAATGGATTTTAATATTGGCTATTTATCAGTTATCGAAAATGACATTAAAACAATGACAGGCTTATTGTATTGGCCAGAATTTTTATATTGGTGATTTACTAGTATAGGAGTAATGTTATCTTGACAATTGACGATACCCAGCCCATTTTCGTCTTTCTCTAATGGATAACCGTAAAGTGGAGAGTTCTTGTGTGTGCTTTGTAAACAATGCACTCCATTTTTATAAATTGGGTCCATTTTATTAAGCATGAAGTCCTCCGATGCCCAAGTTATTCATAACATGGCCTGGGCTGATGAAGATTGGCCTATTAAGAACCTCCAGAAGCAATTAAAGTGACAAGAAGGCAAGGCCCTGATGTGTACATTTACTATGACGAGCGCTCTCCAAAGTGAATGCCCTTATTAAGAGCCACTGTTCACCTCTACAGCCTGCCACGATGAGACAGAGAGGGGGGTGGGGGGAGAGAAGAACAACATGTCAGAGGCAAACGCCTAGAGAAATACCTATTCCTGGAGTGAGGGTGATTTGGTAATGAACCTTTCAATTCACTCCTGAGGTAATACATTCTGACTAGTGCATTAATTACTCGATAACATCCCATCAAAATGCAAATGCAGCACTTGACCCACAAGAGTGTCTCATTGGCTCTGCACTTGCCGGAGTTTCAGCGCAAATCGTCTGTTTTCCTTTATCAAACAGAGTGGCGGTGTCGTATTGGGGAGCGTAGGGTTGCTCGCTTCTAGCCATGTGTGTGTTCGGTCACACGGACCTGGCGACCCCCCCGTCCCCTCACAGTCAGACAGGACCGTGGCCGCATGCTGACACTCTTAATTGCAGCAATTGAAGACAGTGTGCCGCTCAGATGGAATATTTCCCCTCTGCCTGGCCATGATCTGACAAGCTTGAGACAACGCCTTAATGGCTTTTCCAGAAGGGTGGGGCCAGAGGAGAGGAGGAAGAAAGAAACATGGAGGAAATGAGAAAGATGGTCAGAATCTTTCAAAGAGCTCATGAATTTTCTTTTTTCTAGTTTTGTGTCTTTAAAGAGATAGTTAATCCAAAATGAAAAATCTGTGATCATTTACTCACCCTCATGCCATTCCTAATCTGCATGACTTTTTCTTCTGCGGAACTATGACATTTTAATATTCTTTTTCTCTCCATACAATGAAAGTCAACCCATGTTGTTTGGACCAGAATTTCATAAAGGTTTGGAACGACATGAGTTTAATGATCACAGAATTAAACATTTTGAGTAAACTATCCCTTTAAGTCCATGTCTATTAAGATATCTGTGTGTTAATATTCATAACCTTTTGCAGACATTGCTACAAATGCTGTTGAATGAGCTGAAGTCTAAGTTGTTAATCTTTTTCACAAATTTAGTTACGCATGTAAAAAAAACAAAAAAAAACGTCCTATTTCAACAGGAAATACCTTAATACATTTCAAGTTATTTCATGGGACCTTTGGGCAGTTTGCTTCTCGAACATGGCCAGGGGGTCCGAGAGATGTCTTTCTATCAACAGGGTTGGATTACGAGCTTCAGCTGTTAGATGATCCTTTCACACAGGAATGTCAGACAGTCTCATGCCACATCAATCCATTCATTTTCTCATCTCTCCATCTCCTTTCTCAACCCTATCACCTGACCCCTTGTTCATTCAAAATTATGACTAATTAAGTCATAAGCGAATAATTTCTGGGAAGAATGGTGAGATTCTGAGAGCGAAGCTGAGGCTGTAAGCAGTGGCAGTGGAGAGGAAGCCCTGATGAAGTGACTGTATTGTGCCGATCTCTAGAGCAGGTCATGGGAAAGTGAGCTGACAGAGGCATGAGGTGTATTATAGCGGAGAGAATCACTGTGAACGGTATGTGGCATTATCAGAAATACAAGCATGTGACAATGAGAGAGAGAAAGAGATGAAAATGACCTTCTGTGGCAAGGATCCTTCATGCATACCAAAGGTTTGGAGGTGTCTGCTCTGTCCTACATTGCATACATACTGGGATCTGGATCTTATTATCAGTTTGTTCCTTTTTGGACCACAGTTGCCACTGAATGATGAATTATTCAGAAAGAGTTAATTGGTTTGTGTGAGGGTATCCACAGATAAAGATATTCCTTAGCAGTGGCTAATGAAAGAAAAATAGCCAAATTTTTCTGCCGTTTTAACCCCTACACTTACACACAAAGAAGGTGGTCGAGCCCTGCAGGGGATGCTTGTTTCAGTTATCCTTGGTTGTAATTGTGAGGGCTGAAGAGCTATAAATGAGCTTCAAATCATCAGGGTTTTGGATCCATGTATTATGCAAATGCCACAGAAGCACTCCAGCAAACCTAGACACAGTCAATGAACAATCAACAGGCCTTCGCCCAATGACAGTACTTAACGCTACCTATTGTTGAGTCTCCTAAGAGTATGTGCAGCATTAAATTCCCAGCAGTAATAAAAGCTGCTCCTCCTATTTAAAAGTAAACTCCACCACTGATACGTTCACTGACAGGTGCGTGCATAAAGTTTATGCATCGTAAAACATAATGGGGAATGCACACGCTTATACACACCTGCCCTGGATGCCCCCCTTCACACAAACAAATTAAATGAAAATCTGGCATGACCGCGGAGTGGAGCACTCTACTTAAGCAAGCCCACTGTCTTCTGATTAAGGAAAAAAGCCTTTGCCCTAGAGAGCGAAATTTCATAAAATACTAGTGCCTGTGTTTGATGAATCATGTCTCTTTAATGCAGTGCAGTATGATGGAAGAGAGAGATACAGGCGAGGAATCATCAACCGCTGCTCCAGCTCCCTCTGATAACACCCCATCTACAGATTGCCTTGATCAGATTCTCGTTTTATTTAAAACAGGACCAATCCCGAGGCCCGACTCCTTTTAATTTGCATATATTAACAGGGTTCAAATGCAGCAATAGCTAGGAGCACTTCCCAGTCAACTTCCCAATCTGCCTGCATAATGGCAGCCTATTAAATAGAGTTACTCATCAGTGCAGGAAGCAGACATGGGGAAAAAAAGATGGAAAAAAGCAGGCTAATGTGAGCGTTTGCCTTCATGCAATTGGATTGAAACAGACATGAATATTCCTGTTGTGTTGCTGAGAACATATTAGCAAATAACATTCAAGACAATGAGAAATACTGAGCCTATTTACGTTCTTAACGTTCCTGACATATTGTGCATAATTCATTGTATTACCGGTATTTAAAAGAAAAATGATTTCTCTACCTTTTCTTTTTCTGCCAATGCAACCAAAGCTATGCAGAGAAACAAGTATTAACCAATAATATAATCCAATAATCACTAGTCAATCAAGTAAATCAAATCCTAACATTTCCCACATGAATGTTCAGGAAATGTGTCAGAAAGAGTTAAATGCAATGCGAATGGCATTTCAAGTTGTCCTTAAGTCATTTCCTTGGTCCAGAGGGGACGCTGTCTAACATGCGGTGGTCACTCGCTGTAAGAGAACATGATGACAGCATTAAGTCTAAATTCCCATCTGCATTATCACTGGCCCTTGTCCGATGCCGGCTAAACCTGCAAAGCTTCCTACAGTTAGCCACGATTAGGCACTGCTATGGATAATCAATACTGGCTATCAATTCCATACTTTGTTGTGATGGATGAGGTGGATGGGGAAAAGGAAAGGGGGAAACAAGGAAAGCAGACTCTATCAGAGAAAGAGACAGAAAGCAGAGGAGAGTGAGAGATGATGATAAACAGACCCATGCACCATGTACGCTGAACCCAAGAGACTGAAAATGAATCTGTTAATAAAACAGTGAGTGCAAGTATACATATGCACATTAGATAATGCATTAGGTACCATGACCTAAAAATGAACATTTATAAATAAAAACATTCAGAGTTAATTAATGTTTGTTCGTAATAATTTTTTTTTTTAATTAAATACATTTAATATAATGAACTTGTTTTAGAAAATGTAAACAAATATATATGAGTGTATTTAGAAAATAACTAACTCAAAATAAATACTGTATTGTTTATTACGTTCATATATTCATAATTATTTATACTACCGTTTAAAAGTTGGCAGTCTTAAAAGATATGAATTACTTTCCTTTCATCAAAGAATCCTGGAAAAATATATATATGTGTATGTGTATATATATATATATATATATATATATATCAGTTTCTACAAAAATATTTTAAGGAGCACGACCGTTTTCAACATTGATAATAAAGAGAAATGTTTCTTGAGCACCACGTCAGCATATTAGAATGATTTCTGAAAGGTCATGTGACATTGAAGAATAGTGATGTAAGGAGTAATGGCTGCTGAAATGTTTTGCTTTGCCATCACATGAATAAATTACACTTGCAAATATATTAAAACAGAAAACATTTATTTTAAATGGTAATATTTCAGAATATTACTGGTTTTACTGTATTTTTAAATGCAGCCTTGGTGAGACTACTTTCACAAAAACATTTAAAAAATCTTACCGACCTTAGTGGTATGTTTCTCATTTTTTACAAAGATCCCACACACATGATCTTATCTCAGATGAATGAGAGAAAGGATGCAAGGTCAGAGAGACAGAGAGAGAGGGAGGGGGGAAGAGAGGGAGGGGGGGGGGGGGGGGGGGGGGGGGTTGGTGGTTGGAGGGGTGATGGTAGGAGTCAGGATTAATTACTTGCAGGCAAGATGCACTGGGGAGGATGGGGTCACTAACTTTACCCTGTCACCTGGATGCCCCAGTCATCAATGGACTGCCGTCTAATCAGAAGTGAAGGGATTCAGGGCCCAGCGCTTTCCCAGAGATGATAGCTAATGACAAGGGTGTTGGACACGAAGCCACACACGTCACACTATTGCAGTCTCATCACAAGTGTAACCCAGTGGAAGTATCTGTGTGAGAGATCCATCCGTATTATCACACATTAATAATAACACTAGTCTGCTGTTGTACTGCTTGAGGCAATTAGTTAATTGCTGCTTTATCAGAGCTCTATGCTGCCTGTCTTTGTGACGTCCTCCAAGCTTTGACAATGCCTTGTTTCCCTTAATGCCCTGTGACAGAGAGCATTGTACTATCTCCTATGGTTAGTGTCAGAGGAGTCACCACACAATGAAGAGTCCGCAGAGCAATTTTCCTCTCCCTGTTCGAATTAAGACCAGATCAAGTCTCTGTAGGCTGTCAGCTCACACCTTTAGCAGTCATGTGTACTGTACATTCACTAAAGCACAGCCCCTTCAGTTGCCTGCTCACTATGCAGGTTTATTAGCATTGTTCGGCATGAACAAAAGAGGACCTACTTTTTCAAGCGTATGTAAATCGAAACTGTCACGCTTTACTAAAGGTATCTCATTCCTGGATGTTTACTACCTGTCACAGACAGTAAAGAAATAAATAAAATAGTCCTTATGGTGTAAAATAATTCACAGTAGTATGCAAGGAAAATGTCCCTCAGACTTTAAATAAGCATAATGGTTTAAAGTCAGGTATGTTAATGCAAATAATCATTGCAATTTCTGCTAATTTTAACTGTCAGTGGCCACAACAGCCCGTGAAAACATGAGGTAACAATTTAGCTTTTGTATCACTCCTCTCTGAAGGAGGATCTCGTTGAAAGAAAAACAACCATGGACGCCGGTCCTAAAGCATGTCTTTTCGAAAGCACTAACTGACTATTTTCGAAAATAATTTTGGACATTCTGCACGCAGAAACCGCAGAATAATTATGATAGCATTGGACGGAATTATTTAGAAATGACTCAATCTTGAGTGCCTGCCATCTGAAAAATGGTTTTGAGCTTTTCTGGTAAAATCACTGCTCTTTGCAAAAATAATAACACGCATACGCATAAATGACTTATTATGAAATGAAAAAAAATATTCACGAATTGAGTATTGTCTCCATTTAATGATACAGCAATATAAACTCAGGGTCAGGCTGTGGATCTCCTGAGACAATTTCCATTAACAAAAAGCCTCTCATGGTGAAGATCGTGTTTCACAAGGGATGGCCTATTTTCTTTGAAAAAGTGAGCTTTGGTTACTTTGCGATCATTGTAATGGCATTGCTTACACCAAAAACTTGGCGATTTTTACAAACATGACTGATAATCTTGTCGATTTACTATTACTCAATCTTTTTGGAGATTTTAAGACAACTTTCCTCAGGTACGATAGCAGGAGAGTGAAAAAACACTGCAAGCTTGTGTTTCTGCAGCCTGGCCTGTCTCCGTCTAATCACAGTGGAATGTGGCCGCCTCTGCGCCTCCTGCTTTGTGTAAGGAATCAAAGGGAAAATGGATGGCCTTGCATTAGTACATCACCCATGGCTAACAAAATGATGAGACCGATTTGGCTGTATGTCATATCTTTCACTTCACTGCTTTCCCATTTCAGTTTATGTAATGGCTACAAATTATGGCCACAAACCCTGGAAACACTGTCTAGGGAGGCGATCTCAAAAAGTAACTGTTATAATTGCTTGTGTGCCCTCCAAGTAGGAAAAAAAAAATAACCTAAACCGTTAAAATATCTTGTCGAGGCTCTGAAAAGCTGGCGGATGAGAATGCGACCACAGGGAAAACAAAGAGCAGCTTTGAGGATCGCATTCGGAGGGTAACTGAACAAAGCATGCAGTCCTCTTCATATACACGCTTGCATCAGGCTAAAACAAAACGCGTCTTTCTTTCTTTTTTTAATGGCAATCTATAACAGAAAAAAAGAGAACATGTCCATTAGTGTATGTTGTTGGCCTACAGCTGCCATGAAAATGGTTCTCACTGCATTGGTGGTAATTTGGCCCTGGTTGCAAACCTCCTGAAGCATTATCACTCAGAAGAAACAAAAGAGCGGGACATGCGGGGCTCTCTCAGCTCCCATCCGGCCGCAGCATTTAAAGACGTGTTCATCTCTAAAGTCAGATAGACCTTTTGTTTAAGCCCTGCCAGACAAAGGTCTCCTCTTCTTGCCTAGTTTTAATACACATGGAGGGAGGGGGGTAAAGTGTGGCGAGGGAGACTCTCAGAAATAATTACCTCCATAAGATCCCATCTCCTCTCTGAGAGCCACGACAAAATGGAGAAGCAACCCAAGGATGCAAAAAAGCCCTTTATGCATCAAGCAGCCCATCAGGCATTTTTCAGGCCAAGCTACAAGCCAGGGAAATGTGTCCCACTCCACACGCACACAATTATAGTGCTTTCTTCTTTTGTCTTTTATTAAAGAGGACTAAAATACAAGCAAATGCATACAAATGCATCGTCGCTGTTATTTAACCTTTTTATCACAAATATCAGTGTGTTAAATATTTATATAGAAATATCACAGAATATAAGGCAATAGAGAGTCATGCAATAGATAAAATATTAATACAAACATCTTATTTAAGCTATCGATTTGGCTTTATGAGAAAAGCACCAGCTGTAGTTATTCCAGAACGGAAATAATCAACATAAATATCATTTAGAAGTTAATAAACAATTCTAACAAGAAGTATTCTTATCGCACATCTGCATAAAATATGACTTTGCATGGGCAACATACACTCCGCGGATCAGATCACTGTGATTTACAAATGAGGGGCGCCACTTCAAAAACATGCTTAACCACACAACCCCACTGCCTTTCCAAATTCTCAGCTTCACGATGTTTACCTTGTGTAAATGATGAGCCTTCTGGGTCCCGAGCGCAGGGAATTACAGTCGCCCTGGGAGACTTGGCAGTCTGATTCTCAGGGAGGATGGGCTCATATAGTCTCTTTAGGAGGCTATATTGCTGTTAGTGCACTGCGAAAGCTCTGCCATACTTGGTCTCGTTTGGCTAATTTAGCGCGTTGGGCCCATAGAGGTCGGATTCATTATCACGCACCACAGCAATCGTGCTGCTAAGACCGGAATATACGACTTCTTGTCTTCTTGATGTACCTAGTGCAAGTCTAAACTGTGGGCAGGGCCATGTCTTAAAGCTTTGCGTTTATCAACAAAAATAACGCTGGCAAATTTTTGCAGCGCAAACCCTTTTCGGCATACTTTTGTAGTCTAATTAAACAATAAGCAGTCGGATATATGGCCCTCATGCTACAGCATGGCTGTAGTTTGCTGAGTGTGGCTTTTGGCACTAATGCATTTCTCCTTTATTTAACCACTGTAAGCGCCACAAAATCTCCCCTTAATTATGTCTTAAAAATGGCATCAAAATTGTTTAACGAAATCCATTCACATGTACATGAAGTCAATGGCATTCTAACCTTTATTCCCAAATGGTTTTATAATTATTTGGTGCGTTTCCACAGAGTTGCTTTTAAAAGAAAGATACAGGTCAGCAGTTAAATAAATCTCTTTTTTTTCTTCTCTCCCTCTCTTCATGAAACTGACTAATGACCAGAAAATGCTAAACTAAGGAGTTATACCCACGAAAACCTACCGGCCCCCTTTAACATAGAGCTGTAATTCAGCGAGGGCTGAAATGTTGCTTACTCCAGGACCTTTTCTCTGGAGCAGAGACACAAATTATTACCATCACATACTCACAGGCACCCGGCCCGGTCCTGAGAACGCAGTGGGCAGTGTCACAGGGAGGGCAGACTCCCCCCGACCCTGCCAATTCATCCTCCCCTCCCTCCTGCGCTGGCATTTGGATAACTTTTTATATATTTATTTACCGCTTATACTTTCCAGTTGGAACAATTAACAAAAATAAGCTGTGATTTATCTGGTGCCAGTGATCCATTTCCTTAAACTTGCCAGTGTTGGGCCTGTTTGAAAGCACTTCAAACATTAGGATTACGGGGTTAAACTACCTGAATAATCTTTTTCCTACTAAGATCTGGAGCTATAAAAAAAAGTTAAACGCCACCCTCTAACCCTCCCTACTCACTACACTCGAGGCTCTAACCTATTAAAGCTAGTTACTCTTCAACTGAACCAAGCATAGTTGTGTATAATCAAAACATTAGCTGTTCTAGAGTCCACCTAGAGCACCAAAAAACAACGACAACTGGGTTATCTTTTCCGTAATGTACTCTGTCTGCAGTCCGCCCACTCAGTCTGATGCTAGAACAAGTGAAAAACGTATGGTCATTACACGACAAGTATAAATTCTGAATGAGTCTGTTAGTTTATACACATTAGCGCCATTCTGAAGGACTGGGGTAAATATAAAAGGCATGAGCTATAGCTGGAAACACTAGGGAAGAAAAGGTGACACTTGGGCATAACATTTGAATTTGAAAATTCTGTAAAGATATACACATGATATGGTGTTTACTAGAGGCTCATTAAAGAAAGCTGTTAAAAAATGATGCAGTCTGTGGGATACAAAAGATTGTTTCTGGTACTTAAAGCACACATAATGCTAATAAGACATAAGGTTAGAGAAGGGAGGCTATGTATGTGTGTGTGTGTGTCTGTGTGTGTGCAACAGAGGTAGGCTGTCTTTCTAAAAGCAAAATAATGATTTATCTAACTGGTCCTTTAGTGCACCCAGACTCTGAAGCACCTTTGATCCAGATATAATTAATGCCAAATGTAAAACACACTCGTTTATTTCCAATATGGGTAGTTTTGGAGCTGGAGTTTCACATATGGTTCTCCGTTTAATCCCATCTGGTTCTGGAGTTCATATATAAACAGGACACTTTGGGGAACAGAGATTAATTCAGCTTTGGAATGCCATTGAAAACGTGTAAGTCGTTTCCCTCGGCCAGGTCAGGCAAAGCAAAAACAAGTTAAGCGTTCATTTGGTCGTGCGGCATTAGCGTGGGCATTATTATATAATGGACCCTGACTCACTCTTATGTTTTAAATTACAGGTCCCTCTCAAATAAAACTATTAATCTTTTTTTCCTCCTCTTTTTTTTTTTTTTTTTTTGGTGTGCGTCTCTGAATGTTTTACAGTCCTGTTACACTTATTAGCTTCTGGCAGCTCCAAAACTTTTAAATGAAAGCCAAATTGCTTTGGTCATGAGAAAGGAAATTAAAGCTCACTCCAGGGGGAAGAATTTCACTGTGAGATCCTCCCAAGGTAGAGTTTCATAACCTTCTGCATGCCTGCTAAAGATGTCACTGCGTACAGGGCCGAGTGTGGTACTGATATAAAAAGACGGTCCGTAATGGGAACAACATGTTCATTTTAGGGAGATTAGGCACCTGGCATGTTTTACATCGGGAGAAGAGGTGCTCCAGGTTTGGGTTTGAGGGAGGAGGAATGCGGTATGGGAGTGGGCTAAATGGTGCACTCACCCAATTCGTTTGAAGGGCAGTCCTTGACGAAGAAAATATCGGCGAGGTTGTCTTCATCCGGAGAAAGGCCCTGCTGGTGCAGCTGCAGCTTGCGGAGACCTTCGGTCTGCTGGTGCTTGACCGAGCGGAGGTGCTGCAGGAGGTTCAGTTTGGCTCGGCTGGAGTAGTCACACAAGGCGCAGTAGTAGTAGCAGGACTCTGAGTTACACGCACTCTCTTGTTTTTGCAAGTGCTGCAGGAGGGGAGGAGGTGCGAGCACAGAGAGAGAGAGAGAGAGAGAGAGAGAGAGAAAAGGGGAAAAAGTCATTAGGGGCTATACGCTTCACATTAAATTACAGCCGTCGTTTGTTTCACAGGCTGAGACAGCACCTACATGAAACAGATACTTCCTTTCCACCGTAATAATCTCCCGACATGAAATGCATTCCTTCCAGCTTTGTCCCAAACATAAATACTGATAACAAAGAGAGATTGTCAAAGCCGAGTGCTTTAGAGGGGCTGCCCGATGAGGAAAGACAGACGAGGGAGAGCGAGCGAGGTGAAGAGGGGGAGACGAGCCAACGTGTCTCCGCCTGGCATCACGTAATCTGGGACATACGAGTAATTTACCGCGACAAAAAGTCCAGCTTAACTTAAGTCTGGACTGTGCAACTTTAGAAAGGGATAAGGGGATGATAGAAGATGGGATCTGGTGGGAGTAATTTACTATCTGTGCAGTGATAAAGATAAGAAAACAAATCTACCAGGGCCTTGCTATAAAACTACCACAGGTCTGCAGGATCATTCGGTAGGAGAGGGGCACCTCGGCTTCCATTCCGCTAATAACAGCCTATGGAGGGTTGTGAAACAGTTTAAACTTAACTGACACACACACACACACACACACACACACATTCAGGTTTTATGTAGTCTAAATATTCACATGCAGCTTTGTGTGTGTATAGAGAGGCGTATGAAGGCCTGTGGCGCATTAGCAGAGGAGAGTGGAAGCTAAACCCCCACGTGGCCTCTTTCTCTCTCTCTCTTCTCCGCTGACACAAAAACCCGTTACTCAGACCCCACTCTATGTGTGTGTGTGTGTGTGTGTGTGTGTGTGTGTGTGTGTGTGTGTGAATCTAACAGTGGTTTTAGTGCAACCATGTTGCTGATGTTTTGAAGGCTTTTTCTAAAAAAAAATTAACTTTTTAAACTTCAGCTGTAAATATTAGATTTTTGAGTGAAGTTTAATTCATTCATGAATCAGTTCAAATGGTAAATCAATTCAAAACAACAATGTGTTTGCCTCATCACTCCTTACTCACAAATCCTTACAGAATTTTGCCATTTTACATGCTTCAGAAAAATTATAATATTATATCTCTATATTTTTTCTATTTATTAAATATAAATATTACATTATATATATATACTGAATACACAGACATTTAATAAAAATGAAAGAAAATCAAGATGATCAATTTAGAGTAATAATATATTTTTTTTTTATCTATAATACTCAGCTCTAATGTGCACACAGACAAAAGTGTATTAAACTTTTCCTAAAGCTTAAGAGGAAATCCTGGCTACTTTCTCATGCTAATTCCAGCAGTATTTACAGCTATTAAACTGCCCCTAAACGCTTTATTTCTCTTGCCATTCCGGCTTCCAGTGGGTCAACTGGTGCGAAAAAGGTGAACAGCCTCCTTCCTCCTCTGCCTCTAACAAAACCCAAACTGGATTGGTCTTTTTAGGGACAAGCACGCACACACGCACTGAGCTGGTGGGGCTTCCTAAGCTTGTTAATTCTGACAAGAGACTCCAAGCGGAGGCTAGACACAGAAGGAGAGAGAAAGTATTTAAAACAGTGCTTTGTAGGCGAAATCCAAACTGTCCAGCTTTGCATATTGTTCTATTCAGCTCTAATGTGTTTCAAACAGCAGGGCTCCCGCATTCAGCCCTGCCTGACAATTATGCACTTTAATTTGGGCTAAAGTTTAGCATTAAAATTGTGCAGTAGTGCACCATGCAAGGCCATAGTAGGCTTCCCCTCCACCTAACACACATACAAAGCCCTCAATCCAACAAACAGTCCCTACTCCCTCCCCATTCCCCAGGCAAGCCAAGCATATCAAGTGTGCCTACATTACTCCCAGACTAATGAACAATGTGTAAAAACAAAAAGCCGAGTGAGGCCTCCATTATCTGATCTTCCGCTAAAACACAAAACCGTCCCTCTCCGAGGCTGAAGGAAGTACCGGTGTGCCTGCAGGTGTGAGCCAGCTAAAAGAAAACCCTTTTGACAAAACAGATTCTTGGACTGTCAGGGATTAGAGTCATGGCACCAGTAGTAACACACATCTTTTCTTTCATAAACTCGGCAGAATTTTCTCACGATTCTGCAGGGCCGCGCTCCGTAAGGGGCTCTCTGTGGCCATTGAAACGTCTTAAGCTTTAATTAAGTTGAAGTTGTCAGAGGAAAGCCTTTTTGGCACAGATTCAGGGTCATTAATTACAGCTATCTTTGTTTCTTTCCAAAGGGAAGCCCTTCGAAGACATGTGGGGCTACTTGTATGAACTGCCTCCCTGTAAACAGACTCGAACCTGGCTGAACTGGCATTTAAACCACTTGAAGGGTCCTGCCACTTTAGGATAACCGCTACACGTTATGGTTCAGACCTCTTCTGTCTGTAAATTAAGAGGAGAATGTGCTTAATCTTTCTCGACTCTCCCAAAAACCAAAATGAGATCAATCTCATTCCTAATTGAGAACCAGATGTCTAAGGAACCCTTGCATCATAAATTAATCTAAGGTAGTCGTACCGTTAGTGGAAAAAAAAAATCACGAAATTCCATTTAGACTCAAGATGGTTTCTGGGAAAAACAGCAATATAATTTGTTTTCTCTGCATGATGACTAAACCTCATTAGGATGAATAACTATCGCTAATAAACAAGCATTTGCTCAAGGGCTATTGGCTAGCTATTGTCGCATTCATATCCTCATATTGCATTTATGCGCATCTCATCCTGAGTTGTAGCCCCTTTTAGAAGCCTCCATTACTATTTTCATACTAATATGAAATAGATTTGTGTTGTGTTTGTGAACAAGTCTTAAATTAGTCTGAATCATAATCGCAGCTGTGCATCCATTTTTATGGTCCTAATAAAAAACAATGCAAGCAGACATGTCTAACGTTTAAAGGCCGAAAGAGTGCATAACTCTAGAAAATATTAATTTATTCACTATCAGCATTCCTGCTTTGTTTGCTCAAGACCTATATTGAAATCGAGTATTTTTCTTCCTTCTTTTATAGACCCCTGTGGCACTGGTGCAAGCTGTTCAGAGACTTGAGCCTGGGGTTTCTGATTTATGAGGTTTAAGCTTACCATTTTTAGTACTGCCAGACTCACAAAGCAGTTATATACTACCTGCAAAGTTCAAAATGTTTGTGGCATCCCGTAGCAGATTCTGCCCACCGAAAAGTCAGGATGCTGCTAGCAAAGAAAAGAAGCCCTATTTATTACTAAAATAAATAAATAAATAAGAATAAGACTCCAGTTTCTCTCACCTGAACTTGGTTTTGCAGAAAGCTGGAGGATAAATTGCGCAGTGATTCTGTCAAGTGCTAAGAAAATCTCTGAAACTGCTCCAAGTGCTGTTGTTGTGGGTGGCAAAGAGGCCATCTATGACAATATAGCGGAGCGCTCTTGCCTTTGATGGGTAATTGTTCTAGATTAGCATTTGGCAAACAACCAAGAGTCTAAAACCCCATGGGGTCCAATCATTTTAGCTAACTTGTCGTCCCTGGGTGCCCTTTGGCATGCCAAAGAGCACATCCAGTCGACCGGGATCGTGGGCAAGGGGGTCTAAGGAGGAACACCCACCCCTCACTCTCTCTGGGCTCTCAGGACCTAATCAGGCATAAGTTGGGTGACTCTAAAGCAAAGACGCCATCGTACTGTGCTGCCAAAACAATGCAAATCAAAGCACCAGGGACTCCCCATCACCTGTCAACCTAGGCCCCAATTCCCAGGGAGCGTGTTTTTTCCCTAACCTGACGCGACTTATTTATTTATACTGACTTCAATGATTACAAAACACCTCTCGTTGCCTTCTCCTCTGCCCGTCTGCTGTTGGCAGTAGGAGACTGGTTTCATTTGTACTGCCTGCAGTGACAAAACAGACTCATTAGTGGCATTCAGAATAAGGATAAGGGCTGTTTGAGACTGGATGTTTATTCGCTCCGTTCTGCTAGGATGACAAGACTCCTTCAGACAAAAAAGGAAAATACGAAGGGTTAAAAAATTTGTTTCTAAACGAAAACAAATTAGGGCATTCAAATGTTTGGTTTTTAGGTCATTAGTGGGGGAAAAAAATCCAACAAAAAGAAAACAATGCAATAATAAGGTTCTTGAGCATTTTTAATAAATCCTTTTTTTTTTCTGTTTCTTCCCACCTTTTTTTTTTTCAAATACTTGTTTTTATGCTTTCGAAGAGGCACCGGTTTCCGGTCTGACTCTGGGGACCCCGAGAACGAAACAAAAGAAAATAAACAAAAGCTTGTTTTGTTCCTCAAAGCATTTTAAACACATTCCAGCCTTACTTGGAGGCCAGCCAGGTATACGATTCCATCAATGCTGACACCGTCCAAACACATGTTACCAGTAACCACTATTGAGCCTGGAGACATAAATGTAATGTTATATCATGGGTACCGCAGGAGTTGGCAACCTGAGCGAAATTCTTGTGCGAGAGGTATGCCCCCTACATTCCATTCAGAGATTGTGCACAAGGCCACCGTCTTTTCCGCTACAGGCACGAAACGAGCAAAAAAAACATCTCTTTTTAACTTTCCCTCTCCCCTACCTCAACAAAACCAAAGGAATGCATCAAAGAGCCCCAAATTACCTCCCCTATTTATTTTTTTCCTCCGAATCCGTCTGGTTCATCATATGTAATTATGGCTTAGGACATTCTGCCAGTGCATGGCTGTATGGTTTGCTGCTTAGGTCATATAATAATAATAATCATCCTTGCAAATGGATGCCAAGTTAAATAAGTGAATTAGCACAATGTGTCTTTCAGCAGCACACTCTCGTCTGAGGTGGCTTGTGGAGACGCAGTAAAGAGAGCGGGACACACCCCCGGGGTCCCTCCAAAACGACTAAAACCCACAACTGCTGCAGCGTCCATCCACAGCCTCTCATTTACTGTAATCGCGCTCAGACCGGCAGGACCGGTCTGAGGTGACATACGCCCCATTTTCCCAAGGACACTGGTTCTGTGGAGCTACAACGCACTGTGGATATTGCCGTTCGCAATGAGGCCTTCAATATGTCAATGCAGTCTGCACTATGACTTTGGAACAGTTCATGTAAATGTTGGCCAGCCAAGCATGGTCTAAACAGAAATCCACCAAAAACACATAAATCTACGAATTGACAGCCGGTTTGCGGAAAGTCTTAAGAGAACTTCTGTGTGTTTCTTTGGAAATATTGCTTTTTCTCTCATGTATATTTACATTCACATTAATCATGTCGAAGTCTGAGTGTGTGTGTTTTACCAGCATTTTAATATGTGGATTGATCCGCAACGTAATATTTCATTGATCGCTGTAAGCGCCAATTCCTGTCGAATCACTATTAAAGCAAACAGTGCACAAGTCTTTGGGAACCAATCATTCCATGGCTTCATACGTTTCTCGCCGAACGGTAAACAGATGAAGAGGGAAACGTGGAGAAAAATATTTCCATGTGGTGCTAATGTTGTTGATCTGGCATATATCATTGGGCCTGCAATAATGTTCTTATGACAGAAGGAAATGAACGAAAACTTAAGACACTACAGGGTTCATGCAATGGTATTCCAAATTCACATGCTCTTCCCACTGGTCCACTGGACTCTCTGACTCTGTTGAAGGTCATATTTTAAAGGAGCCTACTGTAATGAAGATCTTTGCTTATCTAAATATCACATAAAAGATAGAAAAACACAGAGGTGCCTAGACAATATTTTTGGAAACCTTTTGAACTGTGATTTTTTGGAGCATAATAGGCATGTTTAAATGTTAAAACAAACATTTTGAACGTTTTCAACCGTTTGTTGTCTATGTAGACAGGATTAAACATTTATAATGCCCTAAATGCTGTCTAGGTAGTTTAGGAAACAAAGCCAGAAACCCTGTTGATGACACCCAGTTGTTGCTGATTGGTAACCAGATAAATTAACCTCGTCTATATAATAGAATCACTGGACTTAAACATGAAGCAGCAGTATTTGAAAATTCCATTTGCATATCACCTCTCACCTCTGTAGTTGATATGGAAGATTAAGAACTAGTCCTTAATCTTCACTCCTCTAATCCTTCCCACCACTAAGACAGACACGAGTGTTCGTCTACTCCTCAAATTGCCTTAAAAGAAAGCAAACTCCCTATGAAAATGGAGGTGTATTTATATTATGGTGATTTAAAATCTGTCGCCTGGACACTTCTCTCCCATTAAATCCACTGACCTTACCATTACCCTTAAAAGCTTTGCCTGTCTCCATCAGAAGGTGAAAAAGACCAGAGGCTCCACCATCATCTTCATGCCACACTATCACAAAAAAATTGGTTTTCTGCAATTGAGCATAGTAGCAAGTCTAAAATCAGGTTCTCAAGACGTTTGAGACAATAATAATAATAATAACAAGAACAACAATAATAATACCGGTAATAATAATAATTATAATTATATAACACATTTAATAATTAATGGATAATCTTGAATCAAATAATTGATATGGTTTTATATATTTATACATTGCATTCATTTATATAAAAAGTAAATGCTGGTCAAATGTCAAATGTATAAAACCATTGAATTATTTGAAAATAAAGAAAAATGTGTCATGTTTTACGTAAAACTGTGCCAGTGGCTCAGCTAATACTGATAGTAAGCTTTGCCTTCAAACACAGAAAATACTATTACAAAAAATGTTGAAACGTTTTAACTACATTGAAATATTCTGAGTATTAAACCGTTTCAAGGTTGTTTGAAAATTATGAATAATGCACAGCAGAATAAAAAAAATATATATATATATATATTGCAGATCTTGTATCATACCATCCCCTCACATCTCAGCACATGTTTTAATGCAAACAAAGAGTTATGAGCTCATAGTCTCAGGTGGGAAGCACAGGAAAGGATGATCCATGCGTGTGACCCTCAGCCAGTACAGTACGAGACTGTGGCATTCCGACTAATTATGATGCATGGTATACGGGCTGAAATCTTTCCTTTAAAAAGAGCCCATGCAACGATGAGACAATCTCCCACCTTGTGAATCTGATAAGAGCGGAATGAGCCCCGACTCACCGCTGCGTGCTTTCCCTATTCATACTTTTAAACATTAAACCCTTTCATGTTCCATCTGCCTTCTCCCCTTCCACAACAACATAGAGGAGGGTCCCTGATTTGCATCCTATTATAAGAGGGAGGGGAAGAGGGAGGGAGGAAGAGAGCAGAGGGATCATGGAGAGGAGCTTGTTTAAAGAGCCCTGCCTCTTGCTTTGCTGCTCTCACTCCTCAATGGGAGCACTTCTTAGCCAAACGCTTTGCATATTGCCTACGAAGATCTTCAAGAGTCGAGCCTGTAGGGGTGAACGCTTTTAACCTGTGCTGTATCAAAAGAGTCTAAGTAAATAACACCTTACCCACCCACTAACCCACACATCAAGAGCCGGCGGGGATATATTAAGAATGTTAAATACATACAGACAAATATAAATGTTCTAGTCCTTCTAATGCATATAAACACATCAATTCAAACTGCGGTATTGTAAGTCGATACAACTGATAGAGCTAATGTCTCAACCACAGTTTATGCAGTTACAACCCATAAAAGGAAAGCCATTGTTTTTTCGCTGAAAAGCCCTAGCCATAGCTTGCATTCCACGGTCCACTCGACATACCACTGGCCACTTTGAAGATTACTGAAATGTTTTCCTTTGTTCTCCGGAGAATAACAAAAACTAGGCAGCCTTCTTTTCAAATACATTGCATCTTTGGGTGAACCATTAGGCTTGGTGACATTCAGTAAAGCATGATATCAAGGGGAGACCTAAGGTGAGCATTCGAATGTTGGAAAAATTGTAATTATAGTTCACTGCATTAAACAAAAAGGCCATCTGGATCTCACGGAAATGCTTTTAACAATTATAAAAATGATAATTCAATGGGTTAATTTAACTAAATGTGGAAAAAATCATGGGTGTAATCCCAAACAAGTGAGGGGGACTTCTATCAGATCTATTTCAAAGCATTAAGGATTACTAGTAGCAGTCTAATCCTGCTGAACCTAAGGGGAGGTAAATCGTATTGTGTTGGAAATCCTGGCCAGGAAAGAACAGGAGGTTAAATGAGTTCTTTGCTCTGTAATCGAATATCACACTCTACTTATCTATTCAGTGAGCACCTAATGTTTAAAATCAATTACTTGAGGAATGCTTTCTTGCATTCAGGTCTGTTAATGTGAGCAAAAACTGCCACCCATGACTGCTGCTCTGTCTTCACTCGGGCATCCGTTCTGGGCCTGGCTCTTATTAAACGACACACGTCAATATTGATCTTAATTCCAATCTTTTCTGCAAACTCTCTCTCTGTCTTTGCCATTAATTGTGGACCGACCTAATAATCTTTGGGATGACTCTTCTTTTTTTAAACATGCAGCCTTGCGTGTAGCTACTTAAAATAACTGGGAGAATAAAGGTTAACACTGAAAGAAAAATCTCAGCTGAGTTACAGGGGAGACCTCAGGGGAACGTGTGACGTTCAGGCATACATTTATTGTTCAATAATGCTTTCCAGACAAAGTCATATGTTTGCTCTCCGTCTGTGTCTGGAGAGTTAAAACAAAGCTAATTACCTTCAGCCAGCTATTTCACCAAGAATATCATATTATTGCAATTCAAGTCCTTCCACGGCTGGCCTTATCAGAGAACTGTGAGTCATCCTTTGTTAAGCTGGGCCCAAATCCCATGAGAAATGGAGGGGTGGAGAGGGGAGTGAAAAAGAGAGAAAAAAAAAGAAAAAGAAAAAAAAATGAGGAAAAGAAAAGAAAGGGGTAAAAATGACAAACTCCTGCCACTCTTTGTTCCTGGGAGTGCCACGCTCCCCTTCAGGGCTCGGTAAGTCTTATTTCCCCTGCTATGGTTCCCATACCTGTCAGACTCAATAGCCTTCACAGTGCCTGCACAGAGACAAATGGGCTGACCTGGCCGGCCTCTCTGACCCAGGGCCAACAGGAAGATCACATCTGGTTATTAATATCAGAGCATCCTCATATGGCGGCCCCCCACCCATCTCACAAGATAGAAAGAAAAGAAAACAGCAAACCAGGAAATAACCAAACAGAGAGGGGTGTCGGGGGCACCACACTTTATCACAATGCTTTAAGTTGTCCGTCAGCAAACGTTAGTCCTGTGGGGCCGGTGTGGAGATGACCATCTGCTTATGAGCGGGGAGGGCATGATGGGAGAAATACCTATTAATATCTATGAGGATTAATGACAGCAGGGCCTAGCTGAAGCCTGGGCTTTGTGTTTGCACCCACACTCGTCTGTCTGTATGCTTTAATTATACCCCCTCCCCCTCGCGCCCTCCCCTGAAAGATTCCCATTGTAATCCGCGTGCAGGTGAAAGACGAGAGCGTCTGAATAATCTGGCCTCGCTGTTGGGTCAGAGCGGGAGGCAGAGAGAGTGCTGACATACTTTTATGCCTGCAGAGAGTAAGTGGATAAACGGACGCGTTTGTGAGCCAGTGGTTTTGTTTGCATTCGGAAAGTAAAGCGCAGGCTTGCATAAGGTCGTTTGGACCTGTTCAAAAAGTCCTATGCCACTGTGGGGACCAGCTCTTATTGGCAAACAGCTGAGACTGGGCCACATCCGCTTTTCTTTTTTGGCCATTCTCTCTCATCTCCTCCCAGGTTTGAATGCTTTCTAAGAGGTAGTGTCTAATTTTACAGATAACATGAGAATAAATGCAACAAACACAGTTAAACCAACCAAATCTATTGAAAACAACATATTTTGATGCACTTCAGGGTGGTTATAAGCAATAGTTCACCCAAACTTTTTACGGAAAAAAGCACACTTCTTTAGCACAAAAGAAGATATTTTGAAGGTATTTTTTGAAGGATGTTGTTTTCAAAAGTCATTGGGGTCCAATGCAATTTACTTTCATTATATGGACAAAAACAGTTAATACATTATTCAAAATATTTCAATAAGTCAGTCATACAGGTTTGAAAGGATACGAGAATGAATAATTGTCAAATTTAAAAAATGCCCCAAAATAAAATACAATGTGTATTTTCAAGGGACAACAACAATGATGATGATGATGCTATATGAAGGGTCATGCAAAATAGATCCTCCTCGTTCTTCTATAGCACAATGGCTTTTTATGCAAATACCCTCAACTCAATCTCCTGTCCATTTTACCATCAGATCGGGGGAAATGACAGACAATAATTTGAGCTGCATATATATGGGGCATTTGATTTTCAAATGAGAAGGAGTGAGGCTGACCTTCAGTAATGAATGTGCTGTAATATAATGTGCCCATCAACCGGCAGCCATCTTGGTATAGAAAGATAGAGGAAAAGAGTGAGAGGAAAAAAAGGGGAAAATGAGGAGGAAATACTGACCTTCTGGATGAGAATAAAAGGGGAAAAACATAAAAAAGGGTTGGGAAAAGTCTTTTGATAAATCTGAAATTCCAGTCTCCTCACTCTCGCATTCTCTCCTCCTCCCTCTTTTCTCTGCTCCCCTCTTTTAATTTCCCCTCTCATTTCCCTGCCCCGACCAATGGTGTTGCCATCCGTATCATGGATAATGAGATGGGCTATCTGCCTCTCCCTGGGGACAAGGCCACGGAAAGCCAGTCACTGCAGCTCCATCTCCCCGCCTGCCTCCGCCAGAAAGAGGCGCATTATGTGTGCTACGGCCCCTGTGGCTCAAAACGGGGAGAAAGGAGACAAGGAAGAAAAAAAAAAGAGGAGGAAAATACAAATATGGAAATGGTGCCTTGCACTCCAGACAGACAAAAAATTCTGCTTGACTGATGACGGATGCTCTGGGAGGGGGGTGGCTGCTGTAATTAAGTAGTCCATAGCCCCTGACGCGCAACTGGGGGATACACGCTGGACATCCTTATGTGCTGCACACAAACCTCCAGAGAGGAGAAGTACAGAGAGAGAAGGGAATGCAAACAGAGGGGGAGGAAAAATGAGAGTCAGAGTGGGAGATAGAAGAGAAGAGCACAGCGAGGACCACCTGGTGAACAGGTGTGGGTCGTATATGCCTTTCCCCCCCGCTTCCAACATACTGACCATGAACATTCTTGGCTTCAAATGACCCAAGTGCCCAGCACAAATCAGCTCTTTGGAGCAACACACATTTCTCACCGTTTCTTAATCAAGCGTTACACCGCCTTTGAAAGGCCTTGACAGATTTACACTCGACTACATCTGCGTTTATTTGAGTGCTTATTAACGAAAATTGTATAACGATAATATATCATTACTGTAGGCTAAAGCAAAACACTAACAGGTCAAGAATATGTAGGCTATTGTATTTATTTTAATAGCTTAATTACGTCATAATAGTAAAAAAAAAAAAAATCCAAGGCTGTTTTAGGTGTGGGCTTGGGAGCTTTAAAACCACCTATGAGAAGCCGTAGTCTTTCACAAAAAGGAAACATTGCACTGCTAATGTAATTTAGGTCTTTTTTTAATGTCTGGAAAATCTGAACTCTACTTTAAAAAAGAAAAGAAAAAAAATTGTAGGTACAAAGCTGCAATAAAAATACTGAATATGCTTTTTGTTTGTATCCTCAATCATTTTGGGCCATAATGATACTTTATGTTCCGGGGCTCATATGGAAAGGTCATCAATACTTTGTTCTTTAGTGCACTACCCTTTCACCTTTGAACATAAAAGACGAGGTGTTTTTCTAGTCAAATAAAGAGACCTCTTTTTCTTTTTTCCCAACATTTACTACCAAATATACAAGAGCGAAACGGTCCGGTTTCTGCCAAAAGCATTAGAATCCGCATCTGTAGAACAGATTTCCCTCTCTCTGGGTAAAGGTGGGGGCGCGAGGAGATGAGAGAGCCAGAGCGAACCCCCTCACCCCCTCTGTGTCAAATGGACACCCTTCTCTCTCCATCAAAATTCAGCCCCCATCACCTGTTCTAATATTTCTTAAAATGTGAGCCAATAAAACTCAAACGAGTAGAAATCCATTTGAGTGTTAATATTTTTTTCACCTCAGTAAGTATTTAAACTTTTAATAAAAACTATACGAACTACAGCTTACATTAGATTATATGTCTCTCTCTGTTAGACTGCATCACTCATTTCAAAGCTTCAAAAGGAAAAACACAACTGTTGTTCTGGTTTAGGACTAAACCCAAAAGATAGGGACCATTTTAATTCTACATATTCTGCATAGCCCTGTGCTGTTCTAGAAAAGAAAGTGTAAGTGTTAGTGCCTACATTTTTTTTCAAAAATCAGGTAAACTCTAATTAGATATTTCAGAATGAAAGCAAACAATCATGTCAATAATCAGGCAGTGACCCAACTACACATGCACGTGAAGAAACAAATCTACTGCGAGACTTACTAAGATCATAGCTAAGCTATGCCTTTCTCTTCTTCTAATCTCCAATCTATTTGTCTTTCGATGTGATCCCAAATGCTCTCTGTTGCCATGGAGCCTTTTTATTTGCTTAGAGAATTAGCCAAACCCCCTGACCCCCCCACCCCTTTCTAAACTGCTGAGGATTTCAAAACATTCCCATGGACTGTGTCTTTAATGCCAGGCCTCCAAATACCACATGCGATTCTTTCAGCCCTTTATTTGCCTCATGCTGACTTCACCCATTGGAGGATTTGCCCTTTGTTGTTTAGTTACTTGCTCTGTATTTCTAACATTGTCTGAATACATTAATAACACGAAGCAGCTCAAAGTCTCATTTCTGTTATAAAAAAAAAAGAGGAAAACCAGACCATTTGTTATTCTCGGAAGGCCTTTTGAGCATTTGGTTCTGACCTAAATCTTTTTCAGGAGGTTCTCGGTGTGAAAGTGACAGTAGTTGTACCTTCCTCTTAAAAAGCCCTTTTTGGATGACCATATGCGTAATTGGGTCAAAGAAATTAATTGTTCGCATTATTGCTATCATCACAAGGCTGCCAATTTCTTATGTAGTCTAGCCATTGTCAGCTGCTAAATTCACTTTTCTAAATATACAGCCCAGTACGGCTTACGAGCACACAAGTCAAAAGTGACTAATGCTGGTCAATAGATCCTCATTAAGTTAATACAGTTTATCCAGAGGAGTCCACTAATGTGTCTGGGATGTGATGCTGGTCTATGATTTCAGGATGTTAGTATTATTGTTTCAGGCAATCACACAAGTCCAGTAAGTCAACACCCAAATGCACTTAAGAACAGGATGAGGCTGCAGTGGCCTCTGTTCAACCCCCACCGCTGTGGATCAGTTATCTGCCTTAGGCCTGGCACAAAGCAGTAAATTATGATCCGCAAATCAAAAAAAGAAGGTACATTAAAACGTGATTTGTACATGTCAAATAACTGGTATAAAGCAGGAAGATCTAAAAAAATCTAATCATGACATTTTCCCTTTCTTATGCATGCATGTGGACAAACACACGGTCACACGTTCAAAATTCGTCAGCTGTTCACATGACGCTGTTATACGCTGGCTGATGGGGCAGCTTTTTACAGAGGTGAAAATTCAGTGAAGTGCTATAGTATTGGCCAACTGTTAAACATATTGATATTTCTGGCATAAATTCAATTAGGTTTGATTTCTGAAATGCATCATGTAAACAAGCTGACTGGCATATTCCTGTCTTTACAGGAAAGAGAGCAGAGGAAACTGGGAAAAGGGTGAGCATGGAAGGCCAAATCAAATTTACAGCTGGACTAATGACATTTGACATCATAAAAAAAACAAGGTGCTAGAAAACAACTGTTCACCTTTTGTGTTCTTTTGACCATGACCACTGAATTAACTGTCCGCCGTCAAGTGCAGTGACAAAATACGTATAATGCAATACAAGTTAAATAAAACAAAGTAAATATTAACCTATGTGACACAGAGAACATACAGAACTAGGACAGTGTGTCATGACACAGTTCAACACAAAGTAAACATAACTGACCTTGTAGACCTTCAGCGCCGCTTCGTGCCTCTGGTTGGTTGCATGCAGTCTCAGCTTCTCCACACTGTTGCTGTAGTAGTCACAGGCATTGCACTTCAGGTGCACGGGGTTGCCGATGGCAATGCACTTGAGACGCCACTGGTTGGCTTTGCCACCTTCCTTGATGTGGGCCACCAGCTGATACTTCTGCATGTGCTTGTCGGTCTTGCAGTGTAGCTGGAAATTGGCCTTGAGCTGCGTGTTGTAGTTGCACAGCTTGCACTGGTAGACGTCTCCCATCACGGCTCTCCACTCCTCTTCCGGAAGCGATCTCTCTGCCGCCACGTGCCCGCTGAGGGCCTCCAGGCTGTCAGAGCTGAATTTGTTGCACACCGCACACTGGAAGAGTTTCAGCAGCGGGTCGTTGATGCAAGGTGACAGCTCCCCAGCAGAGAGGACGGACAGGTCATCACCCATTAGCTGACCACTCACAAGACGCAACTCCGCAGGCAGCTCATTATTTACTGCGGGGAGAGAGAGAGAGAGAGAGAGAGAGAGAGAGAGAGAAGGAGAGAGAGACAGAAGGAGAGAGAGGGAGCAAGAGAGAGAGAGAGAGGGAGAGAGGGAGCAAGAGAGAGAGGGAGAAGGGAAGAGGTGGGGCACAGTCACAGGGAGGAGAGAAAGAGAAAAGGTTTTTTTTTTTTTATTAAATGAAATTTAAAAAAGAGCTGAGAGACTGGTGTAGGGCACCCATACAAAGGGATTTGATAAAATAAAGCCCCAGTAAGGAGTATGGCTTTTATAAAGCCTTAACTATAAAAAGCTATAATAGGATTGAATCAGGATCAATTACAATCATCCCTTTCAAGTTCTAAACTCCCTCATCAGATAGCTTTAATTACTCCTACCAGGCATTCCTGAGTTTGTACTCAGGCACGTTTCTCTCTCTCTCTCTCTCTCTCTTTAAAGACATGAAACTGATCAATATAAAACGAGCCAGCTTCAACGGTAGTCCTAAAAATTTTAATAATAAAAAACAGATCAGCTTACATCTAATTGTAATTTAGTCTTTGATCTCTGCACTTTTAGAAGCAAACTGGATCATTTTCCTTACCCTCAACCCCCTGGAAAAAAGCTTTGAATTTAATAATTACACAAGATCAAGACAAGGTACAAATATAGCATTTTGTCAGACAGAGTGTTTCTGAGTTGCTAGATAAAAGTACTCCGTGGAAACAATATTTCTTGACAGGCTAGTGTATGTGTCAGTCTATACTAAGTATGGAGGTAAAGATCCATGAGATGAATACACAGGCTTACAGAAACAGATTCAGAAATGCTGTGCTTGGTCTTCATCGACAAAGTGAAAGAACAAAAACTGCTACTGCTAGTGTTGTGTGCAATCTGTTCCCTACAGTCCGTGTTAAGATGAGGTTTTTCTGGGTGGAGCAAAGGACTAAGCTTAAAAAAATGAAGAAGCAGATTCTCACATGGCAGTTCAAATCACAGAACAGACTGAGAGCAGGATACAATAATGACAGGAGTAATAAGACCAGAGTCAGTGAAGGAAAGAGAGAACAAAAGAAAGTGAGTGACAAGCATATCCAAGGGAAAACTACTTACCGTGACCAGGAGCCAGAGCTGCGGCAGTGTTAGGGTCAAGCTGGAAGGGGTTGATCATCATCTGTGGGTCTGAAGGGTTATCCAGTTTCATCCCGGTGAGGCCGATGTTCTGGGCCAGGTAGTACTGGTAGAGCTCCGCCTCAGCTGGCGCCAAGCCTAGATGCAGGTTGTGCTGGATCTGCTTCATGTTCTGCTGAAGAAGCATCATGTTGTGCATGTGTTTCTCACTTGTCATATGAATGCGCAAGTTGCGAGCCACGTTGGTCTCATAGTCGCAGACCTCACATCGCCACGTGGGCTTCTGTTTGGGCTTGGAGGGCGAGGGTGTGCCACATCCGCTCAAGCCGGGGTTTGGCACAGGAGCAGGGTGGTTGTAGATGGCTTCCGTTCCTCCGTTCTGCAGCGTCTGCACATTGTTGAGGTGCTTGTCTGACTGCATGTGTATGCTAAGGTTGCCTTTGGTGGTTGTGGAGTAGTTGCACACCTCGCAGCGGAAAGGTTTGTAGCCACAGGTATAGCTCTCGCCCCGGGCTAGTCGAGGATGAGGCTGGCCCGTGCGGCAATAGGCACAAGAGCCTCCAGACTCTGGGTGTTTCTCCTTCATGTGAGCATCCAGGGTCTGCTGGTATTTGTAGTGCCAATTGCATTTGGGGCATTTCAGCGTCTTGCAGGAGTTCCGTGAGTGCATCATAGTCATGTGACCACCAAGTGAACGGGACGAACCTAAGACAGTGTCGCATTTGGGGCATTCAATTCCACTTCCAGGAGAGCCCTCTCCTGGGCCAGGGGTGCCAGGGGTGCTGGGCGTGGCAGCATGCTGGTGCAGTGGGCCTGGGCTCTCGTCGTCTCGTCGCATCAGGTCAAGAGGAAGAGATGGTGGACTGCCATCCCTGCCGCTGTTGGAGTCGCAGCCTCCACTCGTAGAGTCATTGCTGTAGTCCAAGCTGGCAGCAGCTTGCTTTGTCTTCTCTAGGTCATTGGCAAAAGTCACAGAGGAAGTAGTACCCCTTTCACTAAATTTTAGCACACTGGACGAAAAAGGAGAAATGCTTTGGTTTAAGAGAGGGAAATCTTTGCTACTGGTACTATCTCCAAGTTCACAAACACCATCATCGTCGAGCTCGTTTGAATACATGTCTTCGTCCTCCTCAGCATCAGCCAAATCTCTGGGCTCGCATTTGATGGGGAGCTCACCATTCGCATGCAAAGTGCTAACGTCCTTCTGCCGTTCACAGTTGCTCTCCTGATCCCTGCACCCAGCCCCTGGTGACGAGCGCTGGAGAAACGCGGAGCAGACGGGGGACTTGAGCGCCGAGGTGGCCGCAACCCCGAGGTTCAGTTCAGCCTTTGGCATCTGGGCACTCCTGGGCGACTGGTCTGCAGAAGATGCCAAACTGGCACTTCCTTTCAGGAAGGCGAAACCAGCCTGCAGGGAATCACCGTTATCCATGTGAATGGTGTTCCACAGGCTGTGAATGCCTGGATCAGGGCCCATGAAGTTTGCAGTAGAAAAATGTGGTAACACAGAATTGTTTTTTTTTGGTTCCAGAAAGCTTATAAGAGGTTCTTTGTCTTTACCAATGCCCTGTATGATGGCAGAGACATATTTATTACTAAGGAGCTTTTGCTCCTGCTCATTGAGGGTCATCCGATGATCATGCACAGCATGGGTTACAAATGACCTACTATAACCAAAAGACAACTTGCACAAGAAACACATCAGAATAGGTTTCCTTTTCCCATCACTAATGCAACCATCAAATTTAGACAAGTCCACATTGTTTGGAACATCTTTGGACACACAGGAGTTTTTGGCTGCACCATCAATGGTAAGATAGTCTTTATCACTCTTGTGTCGGAGATCGTAGACACGGAAACTGTGCAACACAGGACCATCTCCTGCTAATGCTGAGGTATTTGGGAAAGCCTGATCGGCCATAAATGGTTTCCCGAGGGATGAAGCGATGTGAAAGGTATTGATCACTTGTGGATAAAAGGACATGGGGGCTGTGGCCGACTGCTCAGTCTTGTCCCCAGCAGCAGTTTGGGAGTTTGAAAACAGTGCTGGGGAGAAGAGGCTTTTGACCCCTGACTGGGCATCCTGGCCACCTTCTTTGGAGTCCTCAAGAATAAAAGCTGAGCCATCTGGCTGGTAAACTATCTCTCCTGTCAGGTTCTCTACATCGCTGTCCTCAAGGTCACTGACCTCGCTCTCGTTCTCGTCCTTCAGAAGGGGAAGGCGAGCGTTCGGGCAGTGGTGCTCCATGTATTTTTGTAAACTAGAGAAGGAAGTGGCACATTCGTTGCAGGGGATCTCTTTAGTGGCCACGCCTATCGCATTCTCCACGTTCAATCCTGATGCAGTCTCTCGACGGCTCTCCTCCTTCCTCAGGTTGTCATCCGCAGGGCTGTTTTCCTTGTCAGGCTCCATCCCAGGGACTTTCTCTGGCACCTCATTATCAAGATGTGTCGTCTCACGTAGCTTTGATATCTGCTGCCCATTTTCCTGCCTTGAGAGAGAAGGGGAGTCACAAGTTTCCATGGTAATCGCTACATGGGGATCTCATTTCATCCAGCCTGTCAGGGACCTGTATAAATAAAAAAAACAAAAGAGAGCAAAGGCATATTAGAATGTGTATAATGATGGCGTACCTGATCTTCAGCAAGTGCTGTCCTTGATAATACAGAGAACATTCCTGCTCTGCAATTACTCGTGTATTAGCTCAAAAATGAGCAGCAGAGATCTATCTAGAAAAAAAGCTCTATATAATTAAAAAAATGCACAGACACACACTTAGCAGATTTTAGCAAAAGTTATCGAGATATTTCAATAGTAATAAAAAAGGTTTAAGTATGAGACTTTTTCAATAACCAGCGCAGCACTCCCCTTAAAATCAATCCACTCCCACACAAAAGTTTCTGTGAAAAAGCCCCCTTTATCACTGCAACATAATTACAATAAGCAAAGAAAAGGGGGATGAACCACCACATTCAAATCATGACCACTTTGGCAGAGAGAGGCGGTATCTCTTTGGTTCCTATGTTATTCAGTAAATCAGCTTACTCCAAATCTTCCCTCAGAGAGATCCCCCAGCAGGTATCTAACAAGCCCTGAGTAAGCAGCCATCCAAATTCTAACCCACGCTTTTGCCTCTCTGACAATCACCCCAAACTCAAATTAATATTTACCACACCCAGTCCAGTCACCCCGGGAGGGCCGTCTCGCAATTTCTTTTCACTTTTTTGTTTTTCATTTTTCATCCTTGGCAGCTCACAAAAACCCAAGCACATAAAGCACACCATTTGAAATACCATTGTGATGTTATCTATCCTGGATGGCTGCCCATCTCCCAACTGTCACTGCCTCAATCAGGGTCTCTCCTGGCTTTCACAAATCATACGTGCACCTTGCTGATGAAAACCCTTCAATCATTTTTTTTTTTCTTGGACCACAGACAATTTATTCTCAAGGCTCGCAATGCAGATTCAAAGACTTGGACTCGGCACATAAGTTTGGACGCTGAATGGAGTTGGATCCAAAGAGTATGTGCCTACCATGCCCAGGCTCTGCGAATGAGGCCCGGAGAGCGAAGAGAAACCCAGCTGCTCCAAATTTTCAGGGTGATATCAGTGTGTGCAGAAGAGGTAGAGATTTGTGGTGAAAGCCAACAATGACAGGCTTGCAACTGCTGTGCTTTCAATTAAAATGAAATACACTCAAGACAGTCTAAGAATTTTAAAACGGCAGCACTGTCTCCTGTGCCAGGCTTTATTTTCTAATCATTCTCAAAAATATAGGAAATCTGATAATAGCTTAATAAACATGAGGCAATTTGGAAAAGCACTTTTTTTTCAAATGGGAATGAGGCTGAAAGATGATGCAAAATAAAACAACAATTACAGCCATGCCATCTCCACCTAAGCTGTGTGAAGATATTTTCTTTATTTTTATTTTATTTTATTTTTTGTAGATACCAATTTTGATACAAAGCAATTTGGGGATTAATTTATAACATGCCTTGGCTAAATATGTTGAGGATATAATATGAATATTGCCTCCAGAATTTAAATATTTTTTACTATTTAAATCAAGTATAGGCTAATCTCATCAGCTACCACAAGGAAACACAGAAATAAAAAATAATGCAGATAAGCTATCACATTAATTAAATGAACATTAAATTGTATAATAAATAAGACGGTGAGGGTGATCTGCACAATGCACTGCTGTGAAAATAAAGACCTGAGATTGCTCCCAAATGCCCTGAGAGCAAAACTGCGCAGCAATTAGTGCAAAATTAGCACCTATTAAAATTAGCTTCACACAAGAAAAGAAAAAGGTGTGTCTATGTATGTGTGCAGTGGGGGTCATTTATGTAAGCCGAGAGGAATACGTCTCCAAAAACACACGTTTGGCAGGGAAGAGAGGGCTAGATTACAGTGTTCTCCTGTGATAATTTCTGCATCTCCCGGTGTAAGATCACAGAGCCAGCAGCTGTGCCTCCAGGGCCTGTGGGCGCTGGGTGAGTGTGTGAGCCGCACACAACATTCCAGCGACGTTAACAAAACCCACTGCACATCATAAAACAAGCAACCTTCACAAAACACACACTCTCCCTCATGTGTCTACCTTGTCAGAGGCTGCCTGTGATTTGTTTCTGTTGAATTCAGACTTTAAAAGGTATCAAATACAATATGGAAGCTGTAATTACACACCTGGTTTCCTCATTCTCTTTTTTCTTTCTTTCAGCTGGCAGAAAAACAGAATTTATGCAGAGATTTTGTGTGCAACTATGTGTGTTTGTTGCTTTCCTTCCAATCCGTAGCACACAACATCGCTTAATGTGGGTCCAGACATAAAACGCGCAGTTTGAGATGAATTATGCATATCTTGACACTTGAAGTGCTGAGAGAGATGCATCCTCTGGATTTGCCTGTGTCTCTACATTTTTGGCTATGCATGTGAATCATTACATGGCTATGAATTATAAAGCGAGGCACAAAAGAGCTAAACAGCTCAGAGCTGCGCTTGTTTTGATACAAAGCAAGTATCCGGGGATGCTGAGAGCACCTCTAGCTTTCATATTGATATTTTGCATCAGAAGACGTTTCATTGACAATCCGCCTGGTAACTTAAGTGTGCCCATCAATTTGTTCTCACAATAAATAAATAAATAAATAAAACACTGTTTGCTACAGCAAGTTACTGAATTATCCAGACGTTCTCAATTGCTCAATATGCCTGACAAGAACGACTTTAAAAGAATCATATGCAGGCATCTTTCTTCAAACCAGCTACAGAAAAGAAAATCTCAATAGTTAACACACTCTCTTTTCCATCCAAAAGACAGAAAGTAGTCTTAAGTACGTACTTTGCTATTAAAAGGGGCTCTGTGTTCTTTTTGACTGCTTTTCCCCGTTAACACCTTTTTCTATACACTGTTCTACAATTCCTCCAACGTGTTGTAACTTAACTGTGAAACTATTTTTCTCTCGTCTTGCTTTCCCTCCCTTCTATTCGGTCTAAAAAGCAAAGGCTACAAAAAGAAAAAAGAAAAAAAACAAATACTAAGCTCTTTTTCTTGGAACCAAAAGAGCGCTCTCTCAAAACAATAAGGACAGATCTCGTTGCATGGAAATGGCTCCCGTTCCCATTAGAAGAAAAAGATGGCAAACAGTGTTTCTACCTCTGTTTTTTTAATTAAGACTGTCTCAGCTTCTTTCTCTGTGCTCTGTGGAGACGCTGCCTGTGAAGTGATTAAAAAGAGTGTGATCTGATCAAGAGACAGGAATAATGGAGTAGGAATGCTAGGTTTACCCGAGTGCTAAGACTCCCCTGATCCAACCCACCCGCCTCCCAAAGAAAAAGGATTTCACTCACCCTTTCTTCCCTAAATAGTTTTTCAGGTCATCCTTTTTCTCTCTTTTTTTGGAGTCGTAGACAAACGTTAAACGTTAGCGTGCACATGTGTGTCGTGCGTTACTCAAGTGGAACTGCAGTACGAGTGTGAAAGAAAAAAACTGGAAAAATAGGTAAAACGCCTTCGAATTATATCCGATTTAAGAAAGGTCACCCCAGCCTCTGCTGGGGTTTTTCTCAACACTAAATCCTCTATCAAAATGTCATAGTGAGTTAGGGAAAGACAAAGGAGAGTCACAGCATGCAAACTGCACATATATCTAATCCTAACAAAGCCATGAATGGGCCTTCACAAGTCTAATTATACTTGTTTATTTGTTGCCATGCAGAAAGAACTGATGAAAAATCCATCAAAGTGGTATTATCCAAACATCAAGAGCTTCTCTAGCCTCCAAGGACACCGGGAGGCTTAATTCTTTCTTGTTTAAGTCCAAAAAAAGAGAGAGAAAGAATTGCAAAGGGGAGAGGAGTGAGGGGGGGAAAAAACGGTTTTGCATGACCCTTTTTTCACAAAGGCTTTTCCCGACCCTGTCGATGCCCAGAGGTGTAACAGTAGAAGCAGGATATCTCCCCTGTGCCATAACCACATTTAAGGGCCTCATTTTCAATACACAACATATCATTACTGTCGGGTGTGGCAAATCCACATCAGCAAAAAGATGTCTATTTAGCTGTTTTACAAATTACCTTTCTGTTGCTGGCGTTTCACAAAAGAGTCAAACAATTTGAGGAACAAAACAAGTTTTAAGTATGAGAAGTAAAAAAAAAAAAAAAATATTATATTAAAACATCATCACATGACTTGAGTTTTACATTCAAGATTTCTTCAAAAAGACCCTTTAAACGAGGGGAACAAAAAGGACTGCCCGGGTTTATACGACTCCCTCGCCCATTCGAAAACTTTTAACAGGAGAGGCCGGTATCAAAGGGAAACATAATCTACATAGCTAATGTCTTTTCTCAATTCAAAGCAGAGAAGGCTGCAATTTCTCCTCGCTGGCAATCTGGAAACACTCTGGAGTTAATTACGCTTGATTCGAAATGAACCGCACAAACAAAGGCCAGTCTATGTCCAGACTATTATACTGCATTAACCGGCTTTAAGCTTCCTGCGGATCATTCCGAGGCTCTTCCATTACCCTCCCCTACCGTCCCAACACGGAGAGAAAATGCCTGCACACCCCGGATTAATGAAAAGGAGCGTAAAAAGAATGTGTGACGACCTCTCCCGACACAGTGCAAACTTTCAGTCCAAGTCACAGAAAAAAGGGGAGAAGGTAATTAAGTTTGAAAGAAAAGGTCCTCACGACAAACAATGAGGCTGTGTCTCTGGAGGAGCGCAGGGGGGTGAAAAAAATCATTAACATTCTTTTTCAACTGAGAAAAAGAGAAGGAGGGGAAAGGGGAACGTATGCTGGCAGGTTCCCCACTAGTCTTCCTCTTTAGCCTTTTTTTCACCCCACATCTGGTTTCACATCTTCTCTGGTGCCCGTGTCCACGTGACGGCAGATCATCCCTTTAACCCCACCTCTTTCTCTCTTGCTTCAGCTTTGCAAAGTTAACTTTGACAGTTAACTTAGAGAGCATTGCAGAGACAACCATGCACGTTTGCCCACCTGAGACCCATCAGGCGTATTTGCCGTGTGTTTTGCTAAGAGAAATAAGCCACATGCAAATCAGTGCGTTTCCCCTGGTGAGTCTTATAGCTTAATTAGTAAAGCAGATATGCTGTTTTCTCTTTATAGTAATGACACACAAACAAATACAAACATGCACAGGCACTGACAGAGAATATGACTAAATACACACCGACTCACTAGAAAAGAACATTTCTCAAAGGAGGCACTGACTAAAATTAGAGTTGTTTTCTCTGATTCACAGGCTTGATGCGAATTCATCTCGTGATCTTTCTGCTGTCCGCGCAAGCACGAGTGATGAATATGTTTGCTTTCTGCTTTTTTTTTCCCTCTTTGCAGGAGGGAGAAAAAGGTTCAGAGCTTTATCCCTTTGTGTGCGTGTTGTGTGCGAGTGTTTTTCCCCCCAATCTCGACAAGAAAAGCAGAGAATCTAATTGTAGCTTTGTCAGTCCATGTTTAGTAATCACCCTCTTTGTCTAGTTTTTGCAGAGCAGGATTAGAGTTAAAATGATGACTGACTAATCCCTTGATTTCCCTGTGCTAAATAAATATTAATCTACTGGTCAAACATGTTCTTGTGGAGTACAATACATACAATATGAAAGCGCTTACCAGTTACATAAATCGTAGTTTTACGCACATCTGTTTGAAAGCACTGCCCCCTTCCAATACATAAAAATAAATAAAGCAGAATTTTAAAAAAGTCTATCCCGCAATCGAAGTTGACGGAATGAGTGATGGTCACATAATCGTGCTTAAAACAAACCAAATACATGCTATGGCCAACAAACACTTATATTGCAAAGACAGAGGTGAGAACCAAACACACACAAAGTTAAAAACAGGCCACATATTTCACCTCCAAAAAAGAAAAACACATAGGAGGGGGCAAATTCACAGTTTAACAAGCCATTTAAATATATACCATGTTAAGCCTGTTGGACAGGTGTTATATTCCTACGGTCGCCTCTGTTAACTAACTTTAACCTGAAGAATGTTTTGACACGCTATCGCGTGGGCCGGGAGCAGTAAGCAGACGCCATTTGGAACAAGAGCCCGTTTTTCATTCACAGATTCTGACCTTTCTGTGCTGTCATTTTCCCCGAGAAACAATAAAAGTTTAAAGTTCAAGCTGCTCAGTAAAGACGGAGCATCCAGCCTGCCGGTCCTGTAATTATCTAGTATTATAAACATAATCACAGGCCAGGTATCCCTGCATGCATTCCAGAGCCGCTAGCTATGTGCTAACCCGAGTGTTCTTCATGCAGGAATTTCACAAAACATGTCAAACAATCTATTAAAGCATGAATTACTGCTAACTAAGTTCTCCCATACAGGCCTTAATGCCTTTATATGGCAGCACGAGAGATTGTGCTCCAGATCTCTCTAATTTCTGGAGCCAGAGAATTACTAATTAACTTAAGGTTCGGGCCTATATTTAATTAGAGAGCTCTCCAAATGAACTTTAGACCAAAGGCATTTGCTTTTTAAACAAACTCTGTTCTGACAGCTGTTGCGAGTTTACCCTTGTATGCCCACAAAAAAAAAAACATTTATTTTCAGAGCCATCATGGGGTCATTATTTCTTTAAGAAGGAACCGCTTGAAAAGTGTACACTTTAATTGGATTTCAATCCAAACAAACAACTGTCAGATGTAATTAGAATGAGTTGAAATTAGGGCCACAATATTCCATTATCAAATAAACGGAATGTCACGCAAACTACCGATTCAATTTTCAAAGTTAATTTCGACGAATCTTTCAGTCACGTCGCTCCGTCTGCTTCCTACAATCACCAGACAAAATGACGCACATAGTAAAATGATTAATCCTTTTTTTTTGACTCATTAAAAAAAATAAAAAAAATAATGGCATGATATAAGAGAGCAGAAAATTGTTTCTTTCTCAGATGAAAAGGGCAAGAGACCGAAAAAATATCCGTGAGCAGTGCTAATGAAGAGAAACATTAAAAGAGTCTGTGGTTATTGCCACTTATGCCATTTGAAAGCCTATATGGGCCGCTTTGGCCCAGCTGTAACATTATCAGCGCTCTGCAGTGGGGAAGGCCACATTGTGTTATGCTTTTCAGATCGCTAAGGCCTCAACAAGACACTGGGGGTATTTTAAGGTCAACGACAACCTAGAAGAGAAAACAAGCTCTGGATCAGCATAACCGCCAACTAATTAAAGCAAAGAAAACACATTATACCTACAGCTCAGAATGGTAATAGTCAGGGGGAAGAATGATTTGTTTTGCTATCAAATGCCATGCAGTAATAAGCATAAAGCTGCGGTGAGGGAGTGTTTTGAAATGCAAAGCCAAGATGCGAGCACATGAAATGGCACATATACATTTGTTTCAACAAATCTCACAGACTCGCAGGCATTAAATGGAAAATAATCTGTGCTTTCTCAAATATTCTTCTAGCCCCATCCATCGTCAGATTTAACAGCCCTCCGGTTCGCCATTCGTATGCATCGCTTGATCTTCGCAAAGGCCTCTGATTTGATTTTATATGAAACACCCCAAAGGACCTCAATTTTCCTTAATGTTTTTTTCATACACTTTCCATAGGTCTTTTTTATTACACTTTCTTTGATTGCCCATAACTTATATGGTTATGGGCACGCCGGTCACCCTATTGTCTCCATATAAAGCTAAAAGAAATCTTCCAAAAATGAGGACAAGGTGAGGCGGAAAATCGTTGTTTCTTCAAAAGCCCAAAATACAGACGACACCATTATCTTTTTTCTCTCGGCTCAATGTGATACTTTGTTCTTTTCATTTCATGACCACGATTCTCTAACGTGAGCTCCACGAACCGCACATTCAATCTCATTCTAAAAAGACGGTGACCACGCTGGGACTTCGAGCGCCCACACAAAACCAGCCTTCAGTCCGTGCCACTCATCTGGACTGATGGAAAGTCTAACCCCCTTTAAAGCAAATAATTAAAGATGATTCCAGTGCACATGCCAGACCAGAGCGAGACAGGATATGAGAAGTCTAGCATTAACCAAATTCTTCTCCGGGGACTTCTCCTGCTCAGCCCCTGGACAAATGCAAACAGTGGGCCAATGTCATGTCTGGAAAACTGCTCCTTTTCTTCATACACATTAGGGATGTCAATATACATAAATTCCCATAATCAATCATTGTTTAAATTAACGATCAATTAATCGATTAATCATTAACCTCTTAAATCCAAAGCGAGGGGTGCTACCAAGTTATCACGATACTTAACCACTTGCTTAACCAACACAAAATAGGTGTCGCTTTAAAGCTTGGCTTTACAGTGAATATAGGGAATATGACCATCACTTAGCAAGTGCTTTTAAATCTCCTGACATATTAGAAGTGCTCCTTTTCATAGCATGAAAAAATAACTGCTTTACATGAAAATGTGATTTGTAAAATCACTGCACATAACAGATAGACTTGTGTCATATATCGTTGAAAAGGTCTCAACCAGCAAGCATATTTGATTCAGTTAGAGACCAAACTATACCAAGTATTTGTATAAAAAAAATTAAAAAATTACTTCACGAAACATTAGTGAACCATAGTAGATCACATATCTTTATTTAGAGCAGGTGGTCTCGAGCGAGCCCAAAAACAACATAACAAAAAAACATAAGACGATGCTTAGATCACGAAGTGACACGATACGCTGCTTGGCTAAAGCTACAGGACTTCCGGGATCAGAGCGCATCGCGATCATGATGCAGTGTTTTTCAACATCATTTGAGAGTTCAACCGACGGAAACTGGATCTTGAGTGTGGTGGGGTGGGTAAAGTGGGTAGGGACGATGTGTAGAGACCAATCGGACACTGTTTTAGATTGACAGGTCTTGATTTACCATGCACGATAGATTAGGAGAGCATATCTGAAACAGTGCTGGAAGATCAATTCTCAACCAGGATCTTATTACTTGTTGCTTATTCTATACTTTTATCGTGCCGTTTATACAAGTAGATCTTATGTTCAGTAAAATAACTTTGGATCCTTGGTTAATTATGTTTTGAAATAAACGGCTAGCCTACATAATCCATTGCATGGCTTGAAGACATAAATACATTTAGAATATAACTACGGCGCGCTCGCTTAGTTTTTCCTAGTGTGTCTGCGGCACATGTTTTGCTCATGAACCATGCGCCTCAAAACTACGCACTCTCATGATGACCTTGCTTAATGGACCATCAATAAGTTTTAATGATTAAATTATTATTGACAATTAATCGATCGTCAACTAATCGTTAGCATCCCTAATGCACAACACATATACACAAAGGTGGAACAGCCGTGTTAATATCCTCATCATAGGGCCAGATGAACCAACCAGCATGCATATTCATGAGGGCAGGCTCTCATTTATCTGTTTACATAAGGCACAACCGGTCATACATATTCAATTATGGTCTCATCCCTCTCTTGACGACTAATAATGGGCTTGTTATCCAGCTGAGATCGGCAATGAGGGTGCATACGATTTTTGAGTGTACATCTGTCTGAATGAAGCTCACATAAAGTTTTATCTACAGCACATATGGAGGGAGAAACAGCAACAAGACGAGACTGTACGCTCAACCTTTGCCCGTATAACTGTACTTGGACATGAAATAAAGTGCTTCACAATAGCTGTGGCTATATGGCAATCCCTCTGCATGATACTTTGTCAATGAAGAGGTTACCTTTAATGCACACTCGGTTGCTGTTAGCGATGCTGTGCTCTACAGAGACATAAATATTCTCATGAGATTATCTTATTGCATGGTATGAAAAAAGATTTCCAGCATAAAATCTCAACTGCTTTGAAACGTGAGACAGACGTAATGTCAAATGCTAATATGTGTACGTAATATTAAAATCAATTAAAATATTTTTAAATCCTCTAACCTATCCTAAAACTTAAATCCTCACAGAGAAGGTTAGCTTATATTTACACATCACATGGTGAAAAAATATCATATTGAGGTGACCTTTTGACCTTTAGCTGCCAATAGCCTCAGCGACAATGACTACATATGTACTCGAAAACTTGTGATGTCAAAATGCGATTCTCTGGATTTTATACACAATATTTTGTTCATTTCCATAAATGACTGCTTTTTTTCCAAAGAGATGCCTAAATGTTTCTTTAGTTGGATTTCTGTCCCCCCCTATTAATATCCTGTAGAGAAGGCATCACAAAAAACCAAGGAAGGCCTGAGAATATGAAGGGGAAAAATCCCCTTCTCCGATGAGACGCAAGCTGACAGTAAAAGTAATGTAATCCTGACTGGCAAAGGACCAAGAGCAACAAAAACATTTAGATAACTGCGCTCAAAAATGAAAGTTCTCAATGAGGACAAAAATTACATTTCCTCACGATAACACGTCCTTCTCATAACAACCCTTACGATTGTTTGAAATGTCCATGTCCTCATCAGTCAGTGTTCTCACACATCGGGGGGAATGGAGTGCAAGTCGCGGAAGAGGAAGAGACGTTTTTAACATCCAAGCTGTGGAGTAAGGAGAGCACATCTCGAGGGCCGGTGGGGGCGGAAAGGGGGACACAATCCACAGCATACAAGTTTCACTTGGCAACCGGGCCCACATCAACATCTGGTTGAGCTTGTCAGTACACGCCTGATTCAACCAGACACTAAAGCATGACTTGTCTAACTGAGAGCTTTGTTTGAAATGCACAGACGTGAACCGTCATCTATGGTGTATCCTTTTCTTTAGCGCCAGAGTTAAAAAGACTGACATAGCCACCTTTCACAATCGACTCAAAGCTACTTGCTTTTCACCCCTGGAACGGTTGGAATAAGAGACAGAAGAGAATAGAAGAATAATAGTTTTGTTCGTGATAACCTGTGAGCACTTATCCTGGCTACAATTCCTTTCCCTTAATCATTTGCATATGAAAGGACAGCTCTAGTCTATAAAAGGTCAGTGAAAGATGATCAAGGCTTCACAGAACACAACAAAACACAGGGAAAATGTCTCTGGCAACAGCTCGCGTTCATTTAATAGATCGCGATGTCAGTGACGCTGAAATCACGGAAGTGGTGCTCACGTCACACTGGCACCTTCCCCCAAATACAAAAACTAGCGCTAGAATCAGGCCGTCCTCCAAAACGCTTCATCTATAATATATGAATGCTGTGTTAATCGTTTTATTTTTAACACACGCACATGCACACACAAAAATTCACGCTTGGAATATTTTTCTCTGAATATCAAAAGGATTCCAAACATATTCCTTGGGTTCTCATTCCTGTTTATATTGAAGAGTGTAAAAGAACGAAAAGAAATACAAATTAAGTACACACATATCTATCGTACAATCAAAACCTTTTCTGTTTAAATTGAGGACACTGGAGGAAGAAAGAAATCCCATCTCTGCAGAATCCACTCTCTAGCTCTGCTGTTGTGCCTGAACGCTACTGAATAAAGCATACGGGCTGCTATTTACCAGTTGAGAGAGAGACCATTATCATACATATTACTTCACATGATGACAAAATCTGCAGGCATCTTGGGAGGCTTCAGGAATATGAAGCCTGCGCCTGTTGTCTCAAGTCCTCGACAAACATCTTTGGGGACAAGCGGGGCCTGGAAAGAAAGGACGAGAAGGCACCGTTTCCATCTTGCTTTCATCTAAGTCACTCAGTCAACCATTCAGTGCCCTATTCAAAGCCGCTGTGCATTATGCAAAAAAATGCTAATCCTTTTCCGATGCTTTTTACACTTGTACAAACCCTGCATTCCCTTTCCTGAAAAGCAATTATATCAGTTTACATTTCTGTCAAAAAACAGGATTACTTCAGGAGAACTAGCACTGCACAAGGCTTCCCCCAACTATAGCTGAAGGAAACTAGAGATTATCTGAGACAGTATTTTTTTCCGCTCCTTCATTCTCCTCAAAAAAGTGGAGAGGCCTTAAGAATGTGATTTAATTAGCCAAAGGGAAAAGAATAGATCTTTAGTTGCTGTGGAAACTCTTTCTGACCTGACCTTCTCTTTGCAAAAAGCCCCGAACAGAACGAGCCTCAGTCTTGGTCTATTAATCAGAAACAAATTATGAAAGAATGTTGTCGGCCTGAATAATGCTGGCCATTCTGTGGTGAGATCAGCAACAGCCTTCGCTCTCGCTTTCATTGTCTTTCTGTGTGTTTGACAGCCCGACATGACGAATGAGATCAGGAAGACCCCGGATTTGCATATGCAAATACTCACATGAGAGAAACGTGTCTAAACAAGTGTTATCGTGAAGCAGATTAAGTAAGCCGTCGTGCTTTTTGCTGTTTTTTTGGGGGGCCACCCCCATAGTCAGGGCCATTAGTCAGCACAATTAACCCATCTCCATGGCTACTAATGAAATTTCGCCATGGTACGACTTAAATTAGATAGCTGGTTATGCGTTGCCACCGTCCGACTCCAAATCCATTATTTGCCCCAGGAACAATGAGCCGTTTGTGCTCAGATGATCTCCACCAGCTGAACAAACCTCAGAGTTAACAATTTGCATATGTTAATAAAATTAAGTCCTAATTACATGAAACTTGTACATATTCAAATGCACTTTCCCTAGGCGCTATGGAGCTTGAACCCCATCCAAGTGTTTAACCCTTCAGAAAGCCTCTAAGCAGGGGAGGCTCTTTCTGCCTCAGAAATGCCTCGGGGCTGACACTAAAAGGCCCCCCTTAATACATTAAGCCAGCTCCTGACTTCTCAGCTTTCCACCCACTGCTCTGCGGACCGGGGCAAGTACTGCATCCTCCGAACCAAATTCAATTGGGCCCACAACAAAAGCCCTATAGTTCCTCTTAAAACAATGTGAAATGTCTTCTCAATGCTATCTATGAGGAGTGCACATACAAACACACACACACACACTGGAGTTTATTAAATGGTTAATGTGCTTGGGAAACCACAACTACCACTAACAAATGAGAAACTAATAAACAGAGCTAAAATAAATCGTTCTGGTTATAAAATGTAAGTCTTGAGTAGAGACACTTTTAAGATGTATTCAAAAAATGACAGCGGAAAAAAAAAGGACAATATCTTATCACAACGACATTCAGCTTTTGAAATCATAACAGACAGGGAATCTTAAAGGAAACCATACAGTCGCAGCCAGATTAAAAAGGTCTTTGTCCTCCACCATGTACATTTTTTCCTTCTGTGCCGGCGAAATTAAATTGGTCTGTTCAAAGGTTTAAAATGAGACCAAATGAAAAAAAATAAAAATAATTATATCACATATGAAATTCATGCCGCTCCGTGAAGCGTAGCCCAGATGGTGCGAGATGAATAAAAAACAAACACCTAATGATAGACAGCAGAAAGCTCAGAGGACTATTATAATGTCAGGGTTAAAGAAAAAAAAATGTAATCCTGCTTCTTCTGACCAACAATGAATTTCCACAACTGCAATGAAATAAGCCGTGCTCCATGATGCTTTAAATGGTTCATATCACCACATTTGAAAATAGAAACTGTATTTCCCTGTCTATTTCTCGAACAAGGCCTTTACTGATTCTTTTAAAAAAATTATATTGCAGCGTTTTGGGGAGAAACTGATACTAGTGATGATGGTTGGTCATGGGATTTTTAAAGATGGATGCTGTCAAATTTGTGCATATATTGTATGTGTGTGTGTGTGTGTGTGTGTGTGTGTGTGTGTGTGTGTGTGTGTGTGTGTGTGTGTCTGAATGCATGTGTATGCAAACATCAGCGAGTGTGTGTTTAAACGGGGCTTCTCTTTTACAACTATCAATTCTGGGATAACCACGTATTAGCATTCAACCGAACACGCAGTCATCTCTCAGCCTTTTAGCCAAATTGGGTGTCTTAATGTCACAAAGCAGTGGCAGTCAAGCCCTGCGCGTTGCCATAGGAGTTTCGGTACTGAACAGCAGAACGCTGTGATAGGCTTGTAGCAAGCCACTCCGCAGAGGCGGATTTTAAATCATCCAGCCTCTTCTATTAGACTTGAGACTTATTGAGGTAGAAACCATAAAAAATGAAGAAGGGAAATTTAATCCCTGAAATATTGATTTGCACATTAATATCATATAGGCAGTGGGCAATTTGGCTTCATGGAAATGACACATTGTCGACCCTAGGAGAAGCCTCAGCCAATCTTACTGCAGAACATGTCTCAAGAGTTATTAAAGGCTCCTCGCGTTGGCTTCACGATTTTCCGAGCTGCTTCGAATCAATCTGTACACTGTATGAAATTATGTGGACACAAAAACGCAAAACACATCTGAAAATGAATCAAAGCACGCTTATTAGATCCAGATGCCTTGCGTATCTGCAGGTCTCAGAGAAAGCGTTTTTGAAATAAATGTTTTACATCTAACTGTTGTTGTCACACAGCAACAGAACTGTTGAATGAAAAAAACATTTTATTCATTAATATAAATACAAATAATTCAAGCTAAAAATTTAAAAGTTTAATACAAAAAAAGAAAGCACTACCTCTACATGCAAGACATATAAATATGCTTATAATAATAATAATAATAATGTTGTTGTTATTACTGAATTATTACTAAATTAATTTTTTTAAACGATATATAGGCTATATAAAAAAACAATCCAATAAAAAAGATGCACAGATGTCCGGTTCAAATCCAATTTGCAAACAAATCCAGGTATCCATAAATGATTGTATTAATGCAACAAAACAAAAAAAAGCGTACAAATCCTCAATGTCTAATGAAGAAAAATCAAACGCAGCTCAAATAATACACAAACAAGAGGCTTTGCTGCCAATAGTAAAGAGTAAACCCAAAACAACGTGAAAATCCTACAAATACGGCGATCCGGGCAGTGAAAATCTGGTGTTTTAGAGAGCAGAGAGCGCAGACACACAGCGATACACACCGCGGCTCTGTGCTCTGCCTCCCCACTGCCTGTGTTTTTTCTGTGCTCTCAATGGAAGCGATCGATGCCCTTGTCACTGTCGCGTTCCAATCGGAGCCAAGACTCTGTCTCACACTCACCATCAACCCAAAAGCAAAGCGCTCACACACACGCCACGGTCTTCAATGCCAATGTTAACGTTTTTCCACAAAAAAACGAAAACTCTGAACTTTAAGAATCTACCGACCTTACTATAAACTCGGGGACAATTATCTCAGGAAAACGTAAAGGGAATGAAGGGAGAAGAAAAGGAAACTTACGGGCAAGACAGAAGACAGAAGTAGTTTAAACACGGAATGGGCTTTCTGGTGAAAATAGGAATGCTTTCGGTCCTTTTTACTCCGTTTTTTTACGTCTGCCACAGACACGAAGGAGTCCGGGATATTGCAGAAGAGACCCTCGGCTGCTGTTAGAGTTCAATCCCTCCTATCGTTTACCATCAACCGGAGGGACTGTTTTATACGTTGCAGGTAACAGAAATGTACGAAGAAGCATCTTTTAGCTATCAGAGGTGAACTGTGCCGCTTTTGAGTTTATCTCAAGATGCATGACTGAAAACACCGGTCCGGAGCGCCTTGCGACGTCGTGTCAAAACGTAGCCTTCGCGTTTCTTACTACTACAGGATATATTTGCCCGTAACGACACGTTGCCTTTTCGAACAGATGTTATTAAAAATGTACGACTTATGTTGTTTGAGATATACGATTGATAATATGGTCAAATGTAAGGAAGCCCTGCTGTTTAGCGTTTGCTGTGACGAGGCGAGTCCAACTCCTGAGGCGAACACAACAGCCGCGAGCGTCCAAATCTGTCCACTTTTACTCTGTATCAGCGAATAACGCTATCAAATAGAGCTAAACATAACATTTATAACGGTTTGCTTGCAAAAGAAACGAAAAGGAGTCGGAAAAGGTGTATGGTAGATACGGTAGGGCAACATCTCCTGACAGTTCGGCAAAACGACTGTTTTATAAACTGAGAGAAAAATATTTAGGCTGACATTTGTCGAAATTATATCACATAAAGCCGTAATCCGACAGCGGAATAGCGCATATTCGGCAAGACTAGTCGCGAAAGAAAATCAATACTCGACCTAAATTTAACACCAACTACTCAATAAAAGTTGAAGGGAAAAAAAACTTACTTTCTTCCCCCGCGGTTCCCTCCGCTTCTTCTCTTGATATTTGCTTTTTCTGAAAAAAATCACATCCAATGGTACCGCAAGTAGGTAACAAAAAAGGATAAAAAAGAAAAAAATGTAACAGTAATCCTCCAACTTTATTGGAAAAAACGTAAATACTACAGTAAGAGTCGATCCTTTGGGTCCGGTTGTGTAAAAGATGTGTCGACGACTGCCTAGCAGTTTCGGTTGTGGAGGGGTAAGGGAAAGGAGGTAAGGAAATGAAAATCCGATATGTCTTTATTCTGCTAATTATTATCGTTTTAGCCCTGTTTAAAAAAATGGCTGATTAAGTTGAGTGCGCATGTCTTTGTGTGTCTATTCTCGATATGCACTCTGGGAATGAGAGAGAGAGGGGGAGTGAGCGCGCGAGGGAGGGAGAGAGAGAGCGCGCGAGGCAGAAAGAGAGAGACGTAATTAGTGAGGTGATCAACAGTCTCCACATTGCAAATGACGCGCTGTTTCAACTTGGAGAGCCGAAGGGCTGTACGAGCCAGATTCCTAAAATGATCTAATAGGGGGGAAATCTGTTTTCGGTGGGCAAGACGTCCTGTAACGGCCTGGAATATTTGGTGGGACAATAGGACATGATTCTTTTTTTTTTCTTTTTTTTTGTCATACCTGTGATCAAAGCCGTATATTTTAAAAATAAAATAAAAATAAAATAAATGTAGAAATATTAAAGACATGGCACTCTTAAAATGTTAGTCTGCTGTTATTAAAAAAAATATGGCAATTTTAGATTTTGTTTTTAATGCAGTCGGCCTAAATATCATGTGTAGCAGCAATGCTTCCTCAATATTTTTTAATTTTTCGAGAGATAGAAATAATTAATCTCCCCTTACACTTCGATGCATTGACATTTACAGATTTTAATCGGCAGACATGCATTTGGACACTATTGTTGCAATAACATCTGTCTTCAATGTATGGAATAGTTTAAAGTGTAAATCCAAATATTTCAAAATGTGATGTTAAAAAATGACTTAAGAACAACACAATTGAAATTGACATTTTTTTATTTAGCTACAGTAGCCTAGGCTATTTAGTCTTCAAAGAAAGAATGACATGCAATGTAAATAAATGAAGAAAAAAAACATAACATGAATACTGTATCGCTGATTAAGGATCCGCTTGACACGTAAAATGAAGGCTACAATAACTGATCAGATTAAATGGACACATCGCCCCAGTTGTAGCCTATAGGCTATAATGACTTTCAGTTATTATAGGCTATTGTATTGTAAGAGAACGTGCAGCATGCGAATATTATTTTGCTTTTATAAAAGATATTAAGGCACTTGATGACACCTATAGCCTACTGTATAGCATTTGGTTAGCAAACAAAACATACGAAACGGTAAATTCGATAGCCTTTAAATTTGCTGAATATTTATCAGTAAGACAGTGTTCAAAATAAATCTTCAAAGTAGGCTACTTGGCAGTAAATGGGCCTCGGAACTAAAGCTCACAGTAGCCTGTAAAAGAGCCTTTATGGCTTATGAACTTTACATCCTTTTATTTGACTCATCAGGCGTTTAGTTCATATTCATCCTCGCATAGGCTACTAAATGCTCCGATTGATTAGCTAGTTTGGATCTCCTAAAATGTCGCCATTGAAAGAAGACCCTACAAGATGTTAATCGTGAAGAAAATCAAAAGATCGGCTCTCCTTTATGAAAAAATCGAAGGGGTTGAATTGAGCGAGGCTCTGTTTCCGGAACGCACGATAAGGATGCTATACCCAATACCAGAGCTGTGTTTGCAGTAAAACACGAGCCCTTGGATTGGCATGTCTACTGTGGGTCTGTGGATGGGCGAGAGGTGGTCAACAGAGGCGTTACTTCTTCACCCCTGATCCACTGTTTCTAGTCCTCGGGGGACTCGTGCCTGCCAGACCCAAGTGGTGTTTCGGCAGGATGAACGAGAGAGAACAGAAACAAGCCCGAGACGAGCTTGCAATAGGACACGGAGAGCTTCAGATTTTTCCTTCATTTAAACGCAAAGCAAATGCGGCGGAGTAAAGGTTATTTATTTGCCACTGACGACTGTATTTCTGCTGCTCATCGCGGAGGACTTTAAAACTATTGATTTAAAGGTCTCACCTCTTATGCAAGTATACTTTGACGGATACATTTAGCGTTTTTATAAAGAGTTTGCTGTCTTTTGAACTGTTTTAGGCTGTAAAAAGTGGAAGCTGCGTGGCTGACAGTGCTTTAGCACTTTCAAATATGCTCGTGTCCACCCTCGTACTTTCTGCTCTTCTTTCTCTCAGGCTATCTGACGAAATCGCTTTATTAGCGTATTATTTCATCTTAAATTAATTAAAGATTGGCATTTTGTTGCAGTATGTTTTTGTGATGTAGGCTACAAGTAGCCTAGTGAGATTTTTCTTTTATTTATTTTTTGTTGTTTGGTAAAAGCTAGCGTGTAATGTAGCCTACAATGACTAGCATTTATCATCGGTGATTAGCCTATTTGTTTATTTCTTATTTCAATGTATTTTCTTCATTTTCAGCTATATGGATATGCAAACAATATCAAAAGCTTTGTTCGCTTTTTATGACATTCTGAAATGCTGTCTATGAGACGTATCAAAAACTGCATGAATATTGATTTAAGTGAAATGTCAATAAAGCAATCATCATACCATTCGCGACCTGTGATTTCTTATAATTGTCTTTCTTAAATGTACGATGTCTAACAATGACTCCAGGGTTTCTTTTTCTGTTCTTTAGTCGTAGGCTACTGAAGGAGTGAATGTTTGTCCTGCCCCACAAACGAAAGGTTTGTCCAAACCGCCTGGCGCCCTCTGGGGTCTGAGAGGTCAGGTTTTGACAGTAACTGACCCTTTGTAGCCGCATAAAGCACTGTCCAAAATGCTTCGCTAACAGAGAATTAAGTTCCTTCAAAAATGTTCAATTCTCTCTCTCACACACACTTCAAGAAAGTTTTCACTATTTGTGGAAGACGGGAAAATCTCCGTGCAATAGGCTATGACAAAAGTAGCCAAACATGCGTTATCATAACGAAAATATCTAACTGATTAGCTATAAAATCACTTTTCATGACATTATATTTGGCAAAGTCGACATGGCAAAGTATTCACAAAACTGATCACACTGAGTAAACAACAACAACAAAGCCACAAAAGTAACCAATTAATAACTACCACAACAAAAATGTATAAAATCCAAAAGATATTTGATTTCCCCAAAAAAACAAATCGTTTCAAAACTGTCCCACAGTGGAATCTCTCAGTTTTCTCATAAAAACAAAATGCTTAACATCCACCACAAATAAAAAAAGAAAAAAATCTCCGCCATCTGTATACGATCAGCTCTCTTTTCTCTTTTAAAAATGAAATTTACACTAAACCGACATATTTCACGTGCAGTCTGTTTAAAACATTATAGCCTATTCCTTTTAGTATTATATATTCCCATCTCTTGTTTATAAACGCCAGCAAAAATAAAATAAATCGCTTGTACCTTTGGTATAAAAGGGCATCCCGGTGTCCTCTGTCTCTCTGATGCTCCGCTTATAGCATATGGAAACTCTTTTGAAAATGCCTAGATTTGGCACATTGTCATTGAAAAGAGCGGCGCGCGGTGATGCTGGAACACAAAATGGGAAATAAGTTGGGGATTGGGTGCAGCCTCCCTCAATGCGGACTTATCTAACTTTAATTTCATATACCGCAACGACATGTCATTCAGAATGATTTGAACAATTAGAACGTTCTTGCTACTTTCGAACCGAATAAGAAGTGCACCGCACAATGCTTTCGTGCATTCGTATAGGATTTATTTATTATTATGTTTTTTTTATTAATTTGCTTTTGTGTTTAATACAAACAAATACAAGATTGCGTGAACAATCTGTGAACAACGTCGTGGCAAAATCAGTTCCAACGTAAAATCGAGATTCACAAATGCTTGTTTGTAAAACACTGGACTTTCGATCAATGTATTGGGACATTTCGATCGATTATATAAACGAAAATCCATATACGACATGAGACTGGTATCAGACACGACTTTCACCTTTCATGAGAAAACAAAATGAAGTAGCAGAGAGCAGTGAGGGCATTAATAAGCGATGGAATTATATTTATTATATATTAGAAAAAAACACTTTACATAAACAGAACAATGACATTTGCTAACAATGCAATGTGTATTGCAAATAAAAGGCTTAAGTGTTAAAAAAAAATAATTGTAATATTTTCGCATTATATTTCAGTATTAAATAAAGATATCAAATAATTAATTGATTTACAGGCTGCAGTACTGAAACTACAGAGTTTTAATGACATCCATCAATATGATAATTCTATGTTTTAATGTGGTAAATTCACACGAGCTCCCAGCTGCTGCATGCGTCCCGGGATCACGGATGAGGGAGGCGGCCAGGCACGCGGTGCCATTCTGTTTATTTGATAAAGAAAATCAATGAGAGTGACTGTGGACTATTTAGCGAGACGTTTGAGAGGGGAAAATGGTTGTTTGAAAAGTGACTTCAGTTGGCTGGTCGATCTCATCGGGAAATGTACACTAAACTACACTCTCAGAGACACACTTGGTCCTCTCTTTGAGTCCATTCACCCCCACTGCCCCCTCCCACTTGGCCCTTTGCTCCTCATGGTGCGGAGGTTTTCATTGTTGATCCCTCTTTAATAGACAAACGGGCAGGAGTTGCATCTCCGGCCATCTATCCTAAAGCCAGAGACTCTCCATCTGCTGAATGTATAGCCGCCTGTTTTGCTTATTAATTAACTAAATAATTTGAATAAGTATATAATTTTAGGTGTAAAACAAACAAATAAATAATTGACAATGTAACTGATCATTTAAAATGTCTTATTGTTTAGCAATTATTATTGTTGATTATTATTATTATTATTCACATTTATTTAAATCTAAGTATTTTGCTATTATTTTGTTTTAAACTGAGGATTGCTAATAAAGATGACAGAGCATGCAAAATCATTGCAATCAATGAAACAATCAATAATCGGCTAATTAACTGTAAGTACAAATGAGCCTGCTGTTTGTAGCTGAAAAGATACCGAGACCCTCCTATTACATGAGTTTAAGCCCCCATGACCAGAACACCTACTGAGTGGGCTGCACTTAAACACACACTAAAACCAGAATCATTCAGAACACATATCAGTTCAAGCCATCGCCCCTGTTCAGGAGAGTGTATATTTCACTGGGTTATGGCTAATGCTCTAAAGCAGAGAAGAAACTGTGCTTTTCTTCCTATGAACTTTATTAAATTATTTGTCTTTTTGTGTGCTAGATAATTGCATTTCCAGCTTTGCCTGTTCAAATGAGTCTTTAACATGGCTAGATGTTTTCTTCTGCCTCTCCCGGGGGGTTAGAAGCTGCCCTCTCCCCCCATACGTAGTGGTGCATTCTATTTAGCGGATTACCTGGTTACCATTGGTCAGCACAGGAAAGGCAAGAGAGCAAAACCATGGCAACATGACAGATTCTAAACCCATCAGCCAAACTGGATGATAACAGTCAACTTGGTCAAGCGGCTTGGATTTTGCCTATAAGAAACAGGGAAAACTCGCTATCTATCGTTTCATTATAGAATAGTGTGTACATTGCGCGTGGGATTATATGTGTGAATAAAATATTACTGACTACACTTTTATCAGTTACTGTACATTTTGGGGAATGAACATGATGTAAAATGACTTTTACTCCTTGCATTTTTAAACAAAATACAAAATGATGTCGTCAAGAGGCACAAAATAAATTGAAATAATTAAAGCATCAAGCCGCACGCAACAATTATTGATATTTGTATGTGATATTTTCATCTTGGGGAAAGATCAGAGAATGTGTGTATTAAATATTTTGTGTGGATCTACATAATTAATCTGTAAACACAGCATTCTTAAATGAATTACATTCCAATTAGCCAAACAAATTAACTAATCGGTCAAAACACTGACTCATTTGAATAGTCAGACACAACTGAATCCAATGTTTTTGATTGTTGTGTAACATCCATATCACACCCTCAAATTAAACGCACTCAGTCAAAAACAAAATGTCAGGACGCATCACACATTAGAGCGAAATGGCTCTTTTCACAATTTTTTTTGTATTCTCATATAAATATACCAAAGATTAACATCAAATTATTTAGCAAGAGGAGAGCGATTCAAACGCATTTAAAAAATAATAAAACAAAAACAGGTCAGTGAAAATATTGCATATGTGCATATGTCTAAGTGTCAGATAAACTGATTAGCCTGACAGATTGCTTATTGATTACAATAATCAGTTAGGTTTGCTGATTGACTTATGACCTATAATATCTTATTTACCAGGCCTGAAGCTTGTCCCATCAGAAAAAAAACTCATCCAAAACATCAAATAACCAAATTATTTGTATGTTTATATATTTCCTGGTAAATCTTTGCTATGTAAGGTAGTTATGGCAGGATCGTGTGTAGCGGTGCTGGTTTGTGGACAGTCAGCTGGCGGCTCTGAATCCCACAGACGAGAATCTCAGGCTTTTTCACATTTAAAATGCACCCGTGGGCCAGACAGCTGAGAACGATTCCTTGGTGTCTCAGAAAAAGGCTGGAGTCTGTTTGCACTGATATTTCACTAGTGGCAGCACTAAGGACACTTGGAAAAAGGGGTGGAGGGGGGTTAATAAAATCTGCGTGTCTCCTCTTCACGCTGGAGGTGTATGAAGGTGATTGTGGATTGGTTAAAGGGAGTCGATGGATTGTCATGCATAAGGTAAGCGCCCGTCCGTGAGCTTTGTTTGAAAGCGCTGATGTTGAGGAGGTGCTGACAGCCCATCGCTGGGGTTTCTAAAGCGAGCAATTTCTGTGCTTTGATTTCTTCCTATGATATGTCAGATGCACAAAACACATTGTGCGATTTGAATTCATTTGCGATATGTCTCTCCTGCCAGTGCTGTCTTTCATGCGCATGTTTTTAGAATAATTTTTCTTGCAACGCATTTATTAGCCGAGTTGCACCTAGCTTGTAGAGTGAATGAGAGTTGTAAGTTAAGCGATAAAATTACTAAATTATAAAATAATTCATCTTTTTGAACAGTTCCCTATTTATGTCAAAAAATATCGGAAGTAAAATATATATTTTAAGTACATTAATGCACTGAATAACAGAAAAGACATTTAAATAGCGAGTGTCGGTTTTGTATCACCCTGCTCATCGGCCATAAGATTACATTCATACTCCATATGCATGCAAGCAGTCATACGTGCACTGCGAGGGGTTTCTCTCACACAGCCAGGGCTGCAGAGGAGATCATTTGAGTCTAATCTGCTGGTGCAGAAGTGTGAGGAGTGAGACTGGACAATGAGACTCCCTCTCCTCTCACCTGAGAGAGGTTTCCGCTTAAATCACGCCTGTCTCACTGGCCACAGACCCAGATCCCCAACTTTAATGGGAAGACAGTTAATAACCTTCTTCTTCTCCTTCTCCTCCTCCTCCTCCTCTTTTTTATCCCCTGTGCACTATCAATCTGACCTGTCAGGGCACTGCTGAATCAAAGCAAAAGTCCTCTTCACAGATGACTGATTAGAAACGCAAAATCACAAAATCCATCTTCATGGTCACTTTTATTACAGTCATTTTTAAACTGACAGCAACCTGCTCAGGCTCAGAACAGAGCTTGTGGTGCAGATTGTGTCTCTGAGAGAGAGAGAGAGGGAGAGAGAGAGAGATGAGAGGATGCAGAGAGGTGGAGAGAAAGCCTAATGTCTGTGGGGATTGGGGTGCATCATTTACATCACACATATACACTTAAATGCTTACATGAACGCACACGCATGCATTTTTGCATGCATGCATGCACACCCGCGAATGGAATTTACATGTACACATATCCCTCATGTTCAGCTGAATTGAGTCTGAATTTTACTGTTGGTATGTATGAGGTCTCAGAGACCCCAGTGATGTAGGTGTAAAAACAATAACAGTAACTCCAAAAATTTACTTTAAAAATTAAAATTAAAATTAAAAATAATTTAATATGTTCCTCAGACCAAAAAAACCCAGTAAGCAGATTATCCACTATTACAATTATCCCAAATAGTGATGTTGCTGTAGAATTATAATTTTTTTTAAACGATTGGCAGGAGTGTATCTGATCAATCAGAATATCATGGCATATGAACAATTATTGTGTTCATGTCTGAGACCCAAAACATAAGTATTTTTATGGAGGATGCTTGCTGCATTTTATAAAGTTGCATTTTTATATACATTTTTCATAAGACTAGAAAAAGTCATGACGTATCAACCAGTCAAGTGTTTTTTAATCAATCTATTAAAATGTCCAAGAATATGAGAGATATAAACATCTATTTGCATTGGGCCTAAACAATACGCAAAAAAATAAATACAAATAATATAAAACTTGACACGTGGAAAATAGCATTCTAGTTTAGAAAATTTGCTATAATAGCTATTTATGTCTGCAAAAAAGTAGGTTACAAGCTACAACCTTACAACACGCATGGAGAGTATTGGGGACTAATACGTATGTTTTATATTATTGTAATTCTTTGTAAGAATGCCGCGGTGGAAAAGGAAGTCGTTTTGTCGAATAGGCGACTTTTACTGTTCCATGAGCATGTCTGTCAGGGCCCGGTCCTGGTCTAATCCTTCTCGACATCATTCAGGAGGGGTTACGTGTGTCTTGGTTACGTTCGTACACAGAACAAAGGAAAATGGGTCACGAAAGACAGAAAACACACCATTTCACAGAAACCTGGGGAACAGACAGCCTGCCACATTTAATGTTCTTAAAACATCTGATTGAACAGCTTGTCAAAATATTAAAGCTCACTTATGAAGGCCTAAGAGTTATCTCTGAGGGGCGGGGGGATTATTCTATTTAACAAATGATTTTTTTTGCATTTTGCATGTTGTATGGATTTGAAAAGCCACTGGTAATTTTTTGTGTGTGTGTGTGTGTATGTGTGTGTGCGCGCTTTCATTTTAACATCTTTGTTTATTGTTGATTCATTTATTTAATACATGTCCTGTAAGATGCATTTAGACAAATAAAATGAAAAAAAGCCATCTGTCAGATCATAAACTTCATAACGTCACACAGTCCGACCTAGCCTAAAAATATATGCACCACATTAAAATATGTTTGGACAAGGCTTTAAAGACGTAGGGTTTGGACTAACACAGTCGTGTCAGACTGTGGAAGCAGCTGCGCTCTTGAAATGAATGCCTCCGACTGTACGCCTGTCAGTGGACTGAGACCCGACTGACCTGATGGGTTTGATTACTTCCCTGACATTCAATGGCAATAAAAAACAAGGCATAAAGAGACCTGAGGAAATTTCTGCAGAAATTCCACCGTGCACATCCGTACGTCCACACATACACCCGCGCACAATGAATGCACATGTAAACAACACTCACCCACGCACGCTAACACATATGGTCTGAATAAACATAACAGATACAAGGCACAAAAGCCTTCAAGTCTCCCACAATAGCCCAAGCGGGTTGCGTTAATCGCACACCGTTCGGAAAACAGGTAAAAATTTGGCCTTGGATATGTCTGAACACTCAAACGACCAATACAGAACCGCACCAGTATTTTACATCTGACTTCATCGATGACAAGCACTAACTGCCATGAAATTCCCTAAAGATTAAATGTCCCGGGACCGTATTCCGTCTGCTCTGCCTTTCCTCGACAGGAGGGAACAGAGGAAAGGCAGATAAATCCAAAAGAACCACCCCACAACACTCAGCGAGAGGCAAACCAAGACAAACAGCACATCAAACCTTAGTCTGCAAAGCCTCCTTTTTATCCTGCTGGCATTAAACCCCAGACACACACACACACACACACACACTCTCGGTGGGAGACTGTACGGGGAGAGAGAGAGAGAGAGAGAGAGAGAGAGAGAGAGAGAGAGAGAGAGAGACACTCACATACACACACCCTCACGGTACAGGGACTGAGAAACCCAGACAAACAGAAACGGCACAGAAAGCAAACCGCAGTATTCGAACACAAACACACGAGCCGTTCGCCTACCACACCTGCCTTTGTGTGTCTGCAGCGTCGACTGGCAGTCCTGTCTTTTCTGCAGGGCAACGCAGAGTCCTTTCAAGAACGGGGGAGGCGGATCAGGACAGGTTTTACTGGGGGTAAATCAGCAGGTCAGGGGTTCTCAGGTGGGCTCCGGCAGGAACGCCGTTTGAGAAGGCCGGAGAGGCTAACTTTCAGCAAGTCTGTGATTCCTGGGGTTCATATCCTGACTCCCCCATTTGGTCTCTTCAAAAGAGAAAAAAATAAGAGCGAGTGAGAGAGAGAGAGAGAAGGAGAGAGAAGGAGAGAGAGGAATAGGAAGCACAGGTCATGTAAAATGTATAAGCTGCATTTAAAAATAATTTAATTCTGGAAGCGAGCAGCTCATCTCCTGCCACCGAGGATCCGGGTGAGGGGATACTTCTCTTTTTTTTTTTTCAATGAATGCACCTTTTGTGACAGTCTACATTTCAGCTCAGAGGAAAGCAAGAAATAAGAAAGTTGTTTATGAGCACTAGAGCAAATATTTTTTAGCAAAAAAATCTCTTAAGGTAGTCCAGCCAAGCGTACGACTTTTATCACTGGCATTCGTGAATTACAAGTCGTCCTCAGCTATTTGTTTGCGGTTTTTCCGCTCATTTCGGTCATGTCTCACGGGTTGATTTTATATTCGCCATAGACTGAGAGGTATTTAAGCTGGTTGAACTACAGCATTTAGTCGTCGTGTAAGGCGTAGGCTGGTCCTCACAGGTGGGCTTGTGTGTTTTGCACTGGCTGACTCACTTGTAAGCAAAACTCTCTTCAGGAGGCAGCTCAAACAAACCCAAATTACAGGGTTAATGAAAGCTGAGTAAATTAAACAAACTCTCAGCTGCTTATTTGACGTCCATTTAACAAGATATACATTTATTTTTTCCATAAAAACTGCTTTGGCCCCCAAAAAAGAAAAAGAAAACTGCACAGCTTTGCTGCTGCTGAAGGCGGTGTGTTTCCTAAAGCTCTGTTATGCTGTATAATTATGTTATACTTTTGACCTTTGTCAGAAGAAAAAAAATTCTTTGAACATTTTAATGTGAACCATTTCAAACCCCAAACAGAAGAAGAAGAAGAAGAAGAAAAAAAAACACAAATGCCATATTTGGTATGTTAAAAGTTATACTGTGCCAGCCGAAATGTTTTCTGCCTTCTATTTTCACTTCATATTCTTAAAATGAAAGTTTCTTTGTTGTCCGTCGCCTGATTGAGCATAATCGAAAACATTCCACGCCGCGGAACATTTTTTGCTCACGGATTACTTGGGGAACCTTGTTCGGATTATATTTAGCACATCACGAACGATCCTTTTGCACACGTACACACAGAAATGTCTTATGTAAACAGACCACAACAGTGCTCTGTTATAATAACATGTAAGAGGTACAGGCTGTCTGCGCCACCATCATTTTATGAGAGACATATTGCTGAAATGTCGATTTCTGTTGCTTTTAATAACAAGCACATGACAGGGCACAAAACACAGCATTGTGGGATATTGACCTGGTCGGGGGAAGGAGGGGGCAACGATTTGGTTTGAGGATAATATTCTCTTTAAAGCGCCCCGTGTAAATTGTGCGTATAAAGTCATTGGAAGTGATTCCTCAGGACAGCCTGAGAGGACAGTTACCTGCTGGCTTGAAGAAGCCAATCAATAGCAGGAAATAGAGCCGTGCATGAGGCTGGGAGGCTAGCAAACGGTTAGCGCTAATAAAAACGGCCGATGTCAATATTTGGGAATAACAGACGAGAAGGATAATAGACAAAAGACAGCGTATGCCGCGGCGTACTCAAACAGGGGCTCCGAATTAATGCACAAAGTCCAGCTGCTCCCGAAGGGTAGACCCCCGCGCATTAGTTACCGCAGGTAATGCCAAACTATAGTAAAATCAATGTGCTCAGAAGTGCTATAAAGAGGGACAACACTTCACAGGAGGCATGACTGAGTGTGTTTCTTTTTCTCTCTTCCTCTTTCTCTCGCTCCATCGCAGGGTCACAGAGCTGTTGAATGTGTAGTGCCTTAACAGACGCCCTCAAAAAAAGACTAAATAAATTATGTATATCGCAAGGTGTGCGCTTCACACACACAGAAGAAATGACAACCTATCCAATTTCATCTGTGCTGCCTTAATGACAATTTAATATTTCTAGAATGGCCATGAACTAACCGACAGTTCGCTTGCTGTGCCGCTCTTAAAATTACTCTAATTTTTGAGGTTGTTTGGCAAAATAGGACATTATCCATGAGAAATTAGTGTCATCATATTTATATTTTCCTTTTATGGGACCTTTAAATGCTATTGTTTGTCCTTCATAAACCCAGTTTTCACAAAACCCCCACACAAGAGACAATGTCTAACTACCTCAAAAATTATTTTCGTAGAGAAAAGTTTTTTTTATTTTTTATTACATCTAATCATGACATTACCCAAAGAAAGAAAGGAAAAAAAAGAAAAAGATATATATATATATGAAAGAGTCAAATTCAGCAGTCATAGTGCTTCATGAAAAATAATAGTAGGATAAAATTGTCTCAGTCTTTCTCAGACGCACTGAACGTACTTGTACAAAATAGCATGTAAGAACAGAGAACGGCATACGAGACGCTGCTATTTAGAGACTCTCTCACCGCATTTTGGCCATTTCCTCTCACCCATTTGGACTAGATGGATCCTGAACAATTGAGTTTGAAGGATTAGTTCACTCACAATAAAAATTCTGTCATCTTTGCTCACTCTAATGGCATTCCAAATCATAAGACTTTCTTTGCGCACGAAAAACAGAAAGATGTCCTGGTTGCTCTTTTCCATGGAATCACAATGAATTGCGGTTAGAGCTTTTAAGCTTTGATAAGGATGCAAAATCAGCATTAAAGTACCATAAAATCATGAATGCAGGCCATGCATCTTATGAGCTATATTCTTATAGTCTTCCAAATCCATAAAACAGGAGACATTTTAAGACATTAAGGGGGAAAACAACCTGATGTCCAGTTTATAAACAAAACATTATTTTGAATCAGGTCTTTTCACTGAATCAGTTGATCCAGTTTGCAAATCCACTTTGAATGATTAATTAAATTAAGTGACTCAATGATCCTGTCGCAGCTCACTGGAGGGGACGATTATCAGTAAACAACAGCTTAAATTTCAGTCTGTTTCTTACACAAAGCTATCGTATGACTTCAAAAGTCTTGAAATTTGTATTGACTACCTTAAAAGTAGTGTAGGCAATTTCAGAGAGGCTAGCAATAGCAAGCTAGCTTTAAAAGCATTAGATCCCACCCTCCCTTCAGAACGTCTACAAAGTCACGCCTCCTTCAAAACACATGAACGCGCAAGTCATGCACAGCCAGAAGAGATTCAGCAAAGCTTCATAAGAGACGGCATTAAATTACCTCATGTCTCAAAGCACATAACATTACAATAATAATGAACGTAAACAACTTGCAGAGCTCTTATTCGTACCATCTGACTGCTGCAGATTCATTTCGCATTGATAGTGTTGACGCATAAATCAGAGTGAGGACGTGAACTTCAGCTCCGGGTAGAACTTCACGAGCTGCCGACTCTAAATTGCGGTTACGACATGAAGTGAACGCAGCATAAGCTTCTTGTTTTGGTTCAGGAGGAACTGTAAAAGGAACTGCTGTTTGTTTGAGGCACTCGGTGACGGTCTACATCTCTGCATAGCCTTACGGAACGCGCTGCTGACGTGTGATGTCTGAGCGAGCAGGGTGAGCGGAGGAATGGATATACATATGTTGACAGGCAGGTAGGACATCGTATCATTGCTTTCGGACCGAATGCAATGATTGAATGAACATTTTTTGATCCTGAGATTTCCACAGTCGATATATGTAAATTTGTTTAATATTTAGACCACTTTTATCATTGATTGCTACCAGGATGTGAAGAGAGTTTTTAACCAGAATAACAAAGTGTTTATGAAAATGCCTACCTTACCTTTAATTGTATATTATAGTGTTTATTATTTCTAAAGTTTGAATGCTTCAGTCACTAGTCATTGTGTTTGCATGGAAAAGAAAGACATTATTCCAAAATTCTCCTGTAAGAAAAAAAGTCATCCAGATTTGGAATGATATGTGGGAGAATAAATGAAACAGAAATACTATGTTTGGTTCTGTTGACTTTTTAGGCTACTTTGACAGCAGCTGAAACAAGGTCAGATATACACTTTTCTTTGACTCATGTCATAGGCACACTTCTGGTACCTGTCCAGTTCCAACATGCCATTGTACAGATTGATGGTGCACATGGGCGACATGCTGTCTATATACATAAGCACATATTCATCATTGGTGTGAGAGGTGGACACGTACCTGGGGCTGAAGGGGGCAGGACGACCTCCTCATCATCCGGTGACCTGATCTAAAGCACTCGCACAAACCGACACTGGACAGGAAACAGGAGAACGGCCACTCAATGCAGGTGGAAGCCGGATGACACATTACTTGGACTGGAGGAAAGAAAAAAAGTGCAAAGAATTTTTTGGACATGTTATATCAAAATATTTAAATTATATCCATTATATACAAATCTTTGTGACTTAAACCCAAACAAAAAATATGCTTTAGGCTTACAACCGAGGTGTGTGAAATGCATTTGGGAGTCTATAATGACTGGCTTCAGACCCAACACAATGCACAGCTGAGAAGTGCAGAAGTCTGTCATGTGAATTTTCCATCCACTCTTCAACACACTGTAATTTGGGCCGCATTCAAAATGGCCACCACTTTTTTTTTTTTTTCTTTTTTTTTTTTTTGCTGCGCGTCCATCCATTACCTCCTCATGATGCCCAGAAAACATTTCAATTGGATTGTGATGGCCTGTTTGGGGCCTTTGATCCTTCTCCCTTTTAAGACCTCCATTGTTCAAGATTCACCATCCTGTGCTACCGAGAGGCTGACCCTAGGCAAATCTTCATAATGAGCTTCTTGTCTGATCCATTATGGATTCTTGGATGTGCCCACATCACACATGCCTCTGGTACATATTTCTGTTTTCCCCATCCTCAAAATGCTCATAAATGTATAAAGGAGGATCAAAATCCAGCAAAACACACTCATCAAAGTCCTCAAGGCAGCGATTGATTTAGCTCATATGAATGTAGACATTGCGCAGCCCTAATGAAAGATTAAAGACTAGTTGAGAGCATTACAATTTAAAACAAATTACTCAAGATGGGTTTCATCTCTTCCCATACACAATTGAACAATATGCTGTTCTTTGCCTACATGAACTAGTCTGGTAATATAGTTTGAGTTCTGCTTTGAAGTTTTACAGCATGTGTGGGTGCACATATATAGGGGAGACCAGGGATTGCTGTAGCATGGGTAAGAGCATCACTTTAACCACTTAGGTACAGGGATGTAATCTTTGATGAAATCATTGGCAACAGTCAAAGTCTAGAGGTAAAAAAAATACAAAAAAACATTTTGAGGCAAAAAAGCAACAATTCACTTCTGTCTTTTAATTGAATAAATGAATGGATGTTAAATGACAAAACTGTTTGTTGTAAACTGGATGATCAACGAATGCTTATATGTTTTGTGATAGTTGTTCATGAGTCCCTTGATTGTTAAAGCAAAGTCCCTTTTAAGGCAAGTCATTTCACTCAGCGGCCATCTTTGAAACACCTCTCGGGCAGCTATTTCAGTCATGCAAGTACAGCTCATATCTCTTTGACTGGGGAAACATAGAATTCTCCAAAGCTGTTCACCAAGCTTACGATTAAATTTCATATTTAAAAGCATAAATTAAATCTGACAACCATCTCAAATTTTGTTCCTAAATGCTCAAATCATGACAAAATAATTTGCAGTCCTAAGCACGCGTCTCTGAATACTGACTCTGAATACTCTGTTTCTATAGCATTTTCTTCTTTTGTTTAAAAATCTTTTTTTTTTTTCATTTAGCTCTGCCCAGAAGCTACCTATAAGATTATCCAATTAAAAAAGTCAACACCCCAAACTTATATTATATATATATATATATATATATATATATATATATATATATATATATATATAGTGAAATAGTTTGTAACAAAAGTGCTTTTTATCTTGACAATCATTTACACAGCTTAAGTTGTAATTTTTTTTAAACAATATAACATCTGTAGCAGAAAAATATGGTTACATCAAAGTTTGAGATACACACCGCTAAAAACAACACTGAGTTACAGATATTAAAGTAAAACATATTGCAACCATACTGACCTCTCCCTACAGTTTATACTTTGCATGTGTTCAAAGCTTCATTGCAATACTATAGACACATGTGAAATAACACCCTCAGGGTTAAATTGATAAATCAGTAAACCTGCTTTACGAGACCAAAGAAAAGTGGCATAGAAGAGCAAAAAAAAAAAACCTGTTTTTTTATCTGTTTGTTTAAGACAAATGCATGTCAATGAATTGATATTAGAAAGGCCTACACAAGGCTCTGAGGGCAAGACACTTAATTATATTTATGTATGTACAAACAAATACAAAATATGGTTCAAGTATGAAAAACATGCTAGCTCATATCCTGCATGTTATTATTCAGTATTAGGCAAATAGATTTCCACATTGTTTTCTGAAGTATAGTACGGCAAGAGCTGAGAACCATCTAAACGCTTTTTTACGATTGCCTCGAGAGGAAACTTTCCAGAAAAAAAAGTCAGAAAACAAACAACAGATAGACAGAAAAAAGGAAGGGGAGGAAAAAAAAGGAAAACATCAATTGTCCTTCTTGAGAACGACATGCTTTGTAGCTCTTCTGTCATATCTCATGGAGTCGAATGGACAGCAGGATTGCTGGCTTGACTGACTTTCTGACATCCCCAGAGACAGCGTTCTCTTTCCGGCACCTCTCAGGAGACGGCTGGACTTTATGAATTAGTTACAAGCTTTGTCCTTTTCTTATTGCATGGCAGATGAAACCCACACCAGATAAGACAGAGGTGCAGGAAAAGAAAGCAAGAACATCAATTGGAGTGAATTGTGAATTCTTAGGGGGGAGATGGGAAGTAACAGCAAATGAGAGAAAAAGTTTTGCTCGCATTTGCAAATGAAATGCAGCTGCGTGTCATTTTTGGCCTCCACCCGTTCTAAGATTGGAAAGATGGAGTGCGTGTGTGTGACGGTGGAAGAGTTCTGTCTCCTTTGTGACCATTTGCTTTGACCTAAAACACGGCTGGGGGGAAACAGCACTTTTTACAGTGTGTGGCTCAATGTCGAACTTATATTTAATATATGACATTTCACACAAATCATCCGACCAAAGACATGACCCTGGGGTATTTTTGCAGATTGCTTTTTCAGTACCTCAGCAACTGTGGAATTACTCTTCCTCAAGAAAGCCTTTGAGTTGGACGAGGTGATCACCTCGGATGGCTGTGGCCATCCTGATCTGGAACAGCTCAGAGAAAGTGATATCATGATCGTAGAGCCATGCTAAATTGAAAACATCTTGGTGGCTGGAGGCTGTACAAAATACCCATATATTACATATTGTATAACACTCAATTGGCCGGTCAAACAATTATTCTGTTGTGGCATCTCAGATGGTCTGTTTTTAAGCTTACCTTCATATCTGCAAGCGTTCATTTATAATAAGGCAAATGTTTTAGGGCCGAAGAATGTTGTTGTCTTTTCTGTGGCTCCAAAAGGAATTCCAGTTCACCTAAAAATGAGAATTCTGTCATTGTTTACTCACCCTCATGTCGCTGCAAATATGAATAGCTTCTTTCTTCAGAAGAACACAGAACATGTTTAGAATGTTAACTGAAAAATCGAACTTATATTTACTTAAATATAATGCACACAACACAACCAAATCATACCATCCCAAGAAGAAAGGCAAAAGAGCGTTCCACATTCTCAAGGTTAGTGTCAGGCCTGGGCTGTATTAAATCCACAGAGCCTGTTCCGCAGTTCCAGGTTTCTCCTCAGAGACAGCAGCATCCCCATTCTGTCTCTACCCACTTACTCTAATTAAGCAATTATTTTGTGCTAACACTATTAAAATTGAATAAAGAACACAAAAGATGAAAGCGTACTGTATATTAGCTGTGTACAGCTAATATACCCCCCTCCGCCACAACAGAATAATTAGCCGTTCTCCCTCAGGGCAGAGGAAAACCTGTTTTTAATTGGAATCCAGCCGGGACTTTACCAGTATTAAAATACATGAGGCTTCAGCAACAATAAAATACACAGAATTTGATATGTTTGCTGAACTTGTTTATCTTGAATCTGCCGGGTAGTTGTATTAAGAAACGTGGGTGGTAGCTAAACTCAGTCACAATTACAAACATATTTTGGCCTCATTTTGTACTTATTCTGGCTTTTTTTAATAATGGATACAAGTGTGACTAAGGGGATCCTATCAAATTCAGGGCAGATGCTTTTCTGCCAATTTGCAACAAACCTTTGGTTTTCTTATATGGGCAATTAGCCGCTGTTCTGACTGTCTTTTTCTGCGGCTATTAAAAGCAAATTCGGCTCGGCTGGTCTGGTCCGGACGGGTGGGTGTGTTTTGGTCAGGAGGCCTTACATAGCCAGCCCCCCCCCACCCTCCCTCCCTCCCTCCCAACCGCCTGATAAAACCAACGAGATTCCCCAGCCTATGGTCGTTTCCCGCGGGACTCGCCCCGACCCTGCGCAGGGAGGCTGATGCTGAGGCTGTGGGTATCGGCCCGGTCGCCTTTGTTTTCTTCCAGCCCTGTCATTTCCCTCCCTCTCTCTGCCTCAGTCAAGTTCAAGGATATCCTCAATTGGCTGACTGCAGGTCATTTCCTAGGACCTTTGAGCGCTGTGATGCTAGTTCACCCACAAAACCTCCACTCCGCCAACCGGCCTATAAACATTTGGTAAAGGGATTAAGTCACGTGCGCACCTTATGAAAATACATCCCAAGCATTACATTTGGTTATAGAAGGGGGTTCTGCCGTGTTGCAAATTTCTCCTTCGCCTAAATGGAGAAAAGGTGATTTTTTTTTTTTTTTTTTTTGCATCCTGCTGACGGAGGGCAAAAAAGATCCCAAACGTTTTCTGTCGGCCGTACTGTTGATGGATCAACATCATGTGTCTTACTTGAGTGGAAATGGAGGACAGACAATTGGCTAGCTGTGACTCACAACCAGAATCAGTATGCTTGGAAATGAAAAACAACCGGGGGAAAAAAATTCTAAATAAAAAAAATAAAAACAGAAAATATTTCCCACCCCAAGCAAAAATATTAAATTAAACTAGTTTATTCTAGATGTGTCTGGAATGAACACAAAGCTAGAAGACGGCAAGAACATGCAAGGAAGAAAATATTAGCTTTTTGATCCTGCTTTTTTCAAAAGGCATATTCAAAAACATGCCATTTCTCAAAAACATTTTTTTAAGACAACAGCTTTGAATGAATAAAGGCAGAATTGATTTGACCATTTTAAAGCGATCCTTCAGCACATTATCACATAAAACAGAACTACTATGATTTCAGATTGTTAATTTTGGATGTTAATGCAATATTACTTTCTCAATAATTCCCTATTAATTCACTGGAAACATATTTCTGGTTTCAGCCGGTAAACAATATTTGCAATTTATGCCAATATCTGCATAAAATCAAATATACATGTTTGATCTCGGAATTTCCCTAATGGTTGAATGGATTTTAATTACAAATCCCAAATTAACTTTCCACAAATCATTAGCATTCTAATGATTTCCCTACTCATTTCTTATTTATAAAGAAAAAAATAAACCATCAGACACTTAAAATAGGATCTTTGTCCACACTTGGAGAAATGCTTATTTTCACTATATATATATATATATATATATATATATATATATATGAAAATAAGCATGCATTTATATATATATAAGCATGGCCTTTATACTCTTTATCTCTGAGGCACAGAGCATCAGAATTATGTAAAACTATGGAATATGTTAAAGGTTGATAGGGATACAGAAGGAAGACAGGGGGCTCTATAGGGGATGTATGTGGGTTGCTGTCTGTATGTCTCTATATGTACATGTCCATCTATCATGCCATCTGCGGGTCTATCAGTTCCTTCTTGGATGTGTAGGAGGAAATAAATTTAGCCCCCCTGCTTTAAAAATGCACATACATTTCCATACATTGGGGGTGAGTTAAAGGGGCTTAAACCTATTTCCCCAACAAACCCAAAACACCAACAGAGGGAAGATAAATGCGTCTGTCCCTTTTTCCAGCCGCTGCTGAAAATCCCCCCATCGCAATATTTATCTTAATAAGGGGGCGCAGTGACAGGGAGCGCTATTGCACACGGCCTCACCTGCACATTTTTTAATCCCACTCTGCGTTATCATACAGGGTGGGAAACCCAAATGAAGCGGAGTCGTCACCCTTTTAGGACACAGAGTCTTGCGTCTAACATCTATTCACGATTCGCTCAGCTGTCACAACATGTTACCTCATTTGCAGATATTTTACCTGTACACACTCTCTCCCTTCTCTTTCTATACGCCTGCCTTTGTGTATTTGTTGTTTTGTTCCAAAAAAAAAAAAAGTATCGTCACATCTCTTCACCTAGAAAATTCAGATAAAAGACGACTAGTTCGAATAAATGATGAGACTCACTTTCCGGATTCAGAAAGCTGTTATAAAAATGTACAGATTAAAGAAAGTTTTACTCACCAATTTAGAAAGTTCCATTTCGTTCTCCTCAGACACGAGGCCGTTTGCGCTCTTTCTAGTTATGTTTATTGTATTGTTTTGTTTTTTAAAGGTGAAACACTTTTTAAAGGGTTGGCTGTCACAGAGCAGGCTGGTGTGTGTCCCTCTCACATTTGAAATGCGGGGACGGGTGAGGAGAGATATGCACATACAAAAAACAGGGTTTATATCTTTCACCAGCATCTCTTCTACAGGCCAAAGCAGAGAGAGAGAGAGAGAGAGAGAGAGAGAGAGAGAGAGAGAGCGAGCAGAGAAATCAGAGGGGGAGAGAGCATGACAGAGTAGGTTGCCATTCTGTCACCTCGACCTCTAAACACGGAGTGTATCAAGCTCCACTGCCTTACTTTCACACATTCACACACACAAACACACTCACAGACAGCGACTACTGCATCTACATAACCACTGAAGCATTTCACATATTAAACTTCAGTTTCACATTCAAGTCTATTCCTATTCAAAGTTTTGTTAGGCTCACTTTTTTTGTCACATTTGTGTAATTCTAAAACTTATAGGCTGTTACCCAGCAAATGTAAGGGTGACGAGTTTATTCGAGTTGTATGGAGATGAAAGAATGAGGGATGTATAAAGAAATCACACAGAGACTCTAGTGTTCCTTCAGCTTTATGCAAAAAATTTATTATATCCTCAGTCGAAGATATTATAATAAAGATATTAATGCAATGTTATTTTCAATAATAAAAAAAATATATTATTTAGATTTTTATTATTTCACAAGCTATTATAAATGTTTAGAAATATAATACACCAATTATTTGCACATATAAAAAAATAAAAGAAGAATTGCACAAGAATCAAACAATCATTTTAAAGGAATAATGGCAACACATTAAAGCATTAACTAACATTAAATAACAATAAGTAATACATTTTTTACAGCATTTATTCATCCTTTGTTAGTTAATAAAAATACAACTGTTCATGTTAGTTCACAGCGCATTAAATAATGTTAACAGAAATGACTTGATCTTAAAAATGTAAATGCAAAAATAACATTAAGTAAGATTAATAAATGATGTAGAAGTTTTGTTCATCGTTAGTTAATGTTATCTAATGTAGTTAACTAATGTTATCCAATTAAACATTATTGTAAAGTGTTACCGGAATACTTTTGTATTGTAAAAACACACTAATATAATAAATGTAATAATGTATTAATAGCTATTATAATAATAATTCATATAATTAATATAATATTGTGGTCGCGGTTCCAGGAAACAATATCGTAATAACTCTGTTTGAAAGCATCATCTAGATAACATAATAGCAATTTATGAATTAGCATTCCACACACAAATATGCAACACAATCAACACTTGTTATGAACACAAAACTCCATCAAAAATAAAAGATGCCACTTTTGAACCGGTGAGAAACTCAATCGGACCTTGTAAGACGATCGTGGCCCAGTTGTCCTTGAATTGAGAGTGAGAAAAAAAGAAAAAAAACATAACCAGCCTCCCGAGGGTGTCCACATGCAAACTCATCCTTTCTTTTCCCACCATCATCGGCTTCTTTTTCTCTCACGCTTTCCCTCTTTCTCTCTCTCGCTCTGATTTCCCACAAGCCTCGGGGGCAGACGGAATGTCAATCAGCACCATGTGCTGATAAATTAGCACAAGTGTTTCTCTGATACACTGTACCTCATCCCGACACATCGGATAGAAATCTGCACAACGCTGACAGTTGACTGTCTCTCAGGCCAAGCCGAACACAAACACACATACTATTAGAGGAGAGAGAACAGCGGCAGATCCAGGAAAATTCTCAAGATTTCATTCCACTGAGAAGCTAAGAGCAAAAATAGAAATTGCTTCCCCTTTTCTTTTTGTTTGGGGGAGCACTTTTACGGTGGTGTTTGTGTGTGTGTGGATGGTACAGGGTCCTTTCATTACAAGTGGAGGCAGATCTTATTACCTGAAGTAGTATACAGACATATGTTTCTCATGAAGGGCCTTAGCGAGTCAAATGAATTCTCTGAAGTTACATGGCGACTGCTACTCTTCTCTTTGAAATTGGGCACACCGTGCTCCATAATCAATAAGTCAAGCTATCACACACACACACACACACACACAACAGACCCCGTGGCATTTTAGATGAAAAACTTCAATTTACTTTATAATAAATTCAGATTCACTTTGTAAATTGGAGACAAACCGAAAAGCATTAAACTATGCAAAATCGAAAAAGTTTCCGCACTGGACTTGTGGCGAAAGAAGAAAGGAAGTACACGAGGTCCCCGATATTTACATGTTCGGTGCTTTAGTGGAGGCGGCAGACGGACATGCTCGATGAATCTTTGCTTCGGTCTGAAAATAATTACTTACATCATGGTTGGGTGCCAAACTGTGCCACATCCCTTCTGAAATTTCAAAGCAATGGTTGTTACTTTAAAGGCAAACTAGTTTTTAAGCCAAACTAGATGTGAGGCCTGCTGGTTTTGTACAAGAAAAAGTTAATTTGTTGGTAGGAATAATAAATATTAATTAAAATATTACTACTGCAGACAAATTTTCTAAATAAATTTATTGTTATTGACATTATTCGATTTTGAATGATTTTACAAGCAGTTAGATAAAATAATATATTTATAATATAATAAACAACTTATTAAAATAAACAGTAAAAAGTAAAGATTGATTAAAAGATCAATTTATTATTATTAATATTTATTCAATTCTGAAGCCTTTATATAAAATAGTATATTTATGACAAATTATTTTATTAATGTAAAGAATTTAAAAAAGGATCAAATAAGAATTAGTAGAAATTAGCAGTAAGAACCAGTTACTTAAAAGAATACTTAAAAATAATTAAAATTAAAATTATTTTAACAGTAACAATATTTTGGTTCAGGTATACTCTACGTTATGGGGAAAAAATGTCCCCACAAAGATGGCAATATCTGAAATCATTGTCCTTGTGGGGACATTTTTTGGTCCCCATGGGGAAAACAGCGTATAAATCATACTGAGTGATGCTTTTTGAAAATCTAAAAGTGCAGAACGTTTTCTGTGAGGGTTGTGTTGGGGATAGAATTTACAGTTTGTACAGAATAAAAATCATTATGTCCCCATAAAATGGAAACCCAACAGGTGCTCTTGGTTCCAGGAAACAATATACTGTGAATCAAAAGTGGACTGACACCTAGTCTAAAAATGGCCTGGCCATTGAGCTAAGTCCAGGGTCAGTGTTATATAATATTATATAATGTTATATAATAATAATCATAATAAATCCTACTTATAATCATCAGTAGAAGCAGCAGCACAAAGATAATTTGCTGTAATAATACTTGTGATAACTGTGACACTTCCAGGACAGGTGTGTGTGTGAGTGTGTGAGTGTGTGAGTGTGCGTGTGTTGTGCTATTTATGGTGGTTGTTGAAACTCGTGCTGAACATGGCAGTGCGGATACCATCCGATACAAACTCCTGGCAGCAGAGACTTTGATTCGCAAATCGTCTCTTTTTTGCATGACATTTATATGCTCTCCATGAAAACTGACACATGTTGCCAAGACAACTGTGATGGCTCAGCACCATGACAACAAAGCAAAACACTGACGGTGCCAAAGAAGAGTGGGAAAACCCCCCAAAAATGCCAGAAATTTCAGCAAAACATTCAATGTGTGTCAGCGAGAGACTAGAAGTGAAAAGGCATGGTAGGATAAGGCTGAAGATTCATTAATTCTCAACCTGTTAGCTACATTTAAGGGGAGAACCTTCCGGGTGCAATAATCTATAAGATCAAGCTAAGTGCTGCATCTGTGAGGGAACCCGATCTCCCGGATCAAATAGCAGCAATTAAGATGTCAAAATGGTGGGCTAATTGTGTTCAGACTCATTAACAGATCTGAAACGCAGGGTAACAGGATACAAAAGAGGAGAAAATAGTTCAAAGAAAGCCTTAAGTGTTGCCATGAAGTCAAATCTCTCATTATACCAGATTGTAATTAACTGTGGAATAAAGAAAGCTCAGTTAAGGAGGACCACCGCCAGGACATGGTAAACAATTTAGTCTTGAAAAAAATGTGCAATTGATTTTGCACAGTCTCAGAATTGTGTGTATGAATTCAATTTCGTCTAGTCATTTACAAAAACAAATGCCTCACCTTCTATATTCATACATCCCGACTACATCCCAGAAACAAGAGAAGACGGTTTATCCTGCCGCATTTCCTCACATATTTCCCAAAAGTCCTTTTAGGAAGTCTCTAACAATACGAAAGCACATGCTCTGGCTACAAGGCAATGTCATTTTTTGTCACCTTATAAATACTGACATATTTCAGAGCTTTTTTTGCCATATATGAGGTGGAGAAAGCGCAGATGTATCTAAAGGAAAGACCAGAGGAGAAGTGTGAGCTGTCTGCCGGTGCCACTAATGCTACACAAAACTGTCTGCTTTTCAGTTCAGGGTTCCCATTTCAACTTGAAAGCAGTGCAGATTGTGCCTTAAAGTTAATGCCGCCATCGGAATGCTAATGGCGCTGAATCTGAGCGTCAGAATCATTTCCTCGTCTGAACCGGCGCACAATCCTGTTGATTTAGTAGAGTTTTTCAAGGGCGTGCCAGATCCAGCGAAACAGGACTGTGCATCAGTCAGTGCTTCTTTAATTCACATAAAACAAAGATTTACTTCCACTGCTTCAGGACATGTTGCTGATAAATACATTAAACACTTCTGAGAAAAATCTAAGGAACCTGCTTGTAATGAAAAAGTAAAGTGGCACCTGTAATGTGAAGAGGTTTGATTGTCTACAATGTAAAAAAATTATTTAAAAAAATAAGTTGCTGCCTTAAATTTTTAAGTACAATCAACTTGAATGTTTAAGTGATTTCAACTTAAATTACATTAAGCTGACTTGAATGTGCTCATTATGTGCTCAAATATAACTTGCTTAACTTATTTTGATGAGTTAAAGCAATGTAAAAACACACGTTGTCTTGTCATAACTTTTTGATCATATTTTTTTTTACAGTGTACATAAAGCTCAGATCAAATGAGCTTAATGTAGATGGGTCCATAAAACATGTTCACATATGACATATTTCATTCTCTCCATCTCACATTCTCCTACTGTTTTGTCTCCCATTTTATTTTTCTTCAAACACTTTATTGCCTTCCAGCAAAGGCAGCTTTAAAGGGATAGTTTTAATAATATATTTTTTTAATCTGTTCCTCATACTAAAAAATTATGACTTTTCATGAATATAGCACGTGTCGTGTTATTTTTATGATGTTTTATGGCAATTTTTCACAAAATTGTGAAGCTTGACTGAGCCAGCCCCCATTTTCATTTTTAGTTAAAAGCTGAAATAAAATAATAAACAGTAGATGAAAAACTTTAGTAAAAGTACAAAAATGACAAAAACTGAAATTAAAAAGCAAAATTAAAAACTTAAAAATGACAAACGCACATAACAATAATATGACTAAAACTTAAACTAAAATGAAAAATAAAAAAGCTAATTAAAAATATTTATAATTTGTATATAAATGATACTAAAAGAACACTGAAACAACAGGCAGAATATTCTTTGGTGATTCATGCAACAAAAAAAGAATCATATGCACTGTAAAAAAAAAAAAAAAAAAAAAAAATTATTAGAAGTTATGACAACACATGTTTTTACATTGCTTTAACTCATTAAAATGATAAGTTAAGCAATAGATTATAATTAAGCAATTAAACAAGATTTAACTCATTTTAAGTCCGTTTAAAGTAATTTAAGTTGAAATGATTTAAATATCCAGGTTGACTGTACTAAAGGCAGCAACTTTTTTACAGTGTGGGCTTGAAATTACATAATCAAAATTAAAAGATGATAAAATAAAAAATAAAAAATAAAAAATGTGTGTGGGGGGGAGGGGGGCTATCCCTTTTAAGTGTTCTATAAGTTCTTAGTCTGGGAAGTTCATGAGTCATGTGTGAAAGATAAACTCCACTGAACTCTCAAAACAATCAAATGCACACATAAACACCCAATGCGGTAAACGTACTGCTGAATTAAAACAATTATGCCTCCTGGTTCTCGTAGCCTGACTCCTGATCAGACGAATCCCCTGCAATCGCTAGCAGATGTTGAAGTAGCCACACAGATACATCCAGCTCCAAATTAAGCTCATTTACCTCATTTCATTTCCATGCAGGACTCACAGACACTGATGCGCGGCGAGGGTTTGGGGAAACCCATGTTAAGCCCGTCATTAAGAGTGTTTAAGGTGGACTAAGTAAGGTGGAACCGCAATGACTAGTGTGACAGCTGACATGAGAAATAATAATAATGTCCAGGTGCTTGAGGAGGTTACACTGATCAAAGTGTGCATGTGACGTGAGGAAGGGAATAAGTTGGAACATATCTAATATGAGAGTTCAGCTCAGACCAGGGCAATCAGCAATTACAGGGAAGGTTTTAGTGATGGCAAATTGCATTACCATTTAAGAGCAGAGCGAGGAAAATATCCAGCCAGAAGAGTTTCCAACGAGACTCAGATTAGGTTTCAGTTATTGATTTTTGTTTTAAACTGATACATTAGTGAACCTAATGCTTTAATAATTTCAAATAAACTGTCCTTCCCCCAAAGTCTTAATGAGCACCACTGACTAAACGCCAAAGTTATGAGTAACATGTACGTGTGTGTTTTAAAAGACACTTAAATGGATTGATGAAAGAAAGAAAGAAAGAAAGAAAGAAAGAAAGAAAGAAAGAAAGAAAGAAAGAAAGAAAGAAAGAAAGAAAGAAAGAAAGAAAGAAAGAAAGAAAGAAAGAAAGAAAGAAGACGTACTTTGCATAATTTAAATGAAAAACGTTTTAGTGTATAAATTGTCTGGATTTTTTAAAACCAAATATATCCTATAAAATCTGTTGGAAAAGTATATTTTAGTCATAAAATAATAGTAGGAAACAATATAAAACAATTGCATCATTGTGTTTTTTCCTTGTCTTTTGTATTGCATTATAACATACAGAAAAATATTTTTTTAACACATAAAACTTCTAAACATCTGTCTAATAGAGTTCCTAGTGTAATGCAAATAAAACAAAACTATTTTATGTGCTTATGAATTGATTTTCTAAATGTTCTGAATCAAAAATATCCAAAAAAAAGATTTTCCCTCATAAAAGAATTTTAGGAAACTATATAAAGTGATTTTATCATTGTGTTTTTCCACTTTCTTTTGAACTCTATTGTTCATTTCATCTTTGCTTAAGTGCTACAAAATGGTAGATTTGTATAACAGACCGGAAAAAAAAAAGAACGCGAGAAAATGAAATGAGTTAAAAGAGGAAAAAACATTGACCATGAGCATTTCAAATGAGACAAAGTATGGACTCCTCTCTCGTTCTCTGCCTCTCTTTCTCTCCGTCTGTCTCTCACCACAAACCGCAGGCTGTTCAAGGCAACTTAGAAATCTCTTACATCTGGAAGAGTCATAATTCATGGGATTTCTCCTGACAGCCATGACAGGCATAGGGGCAGCCAGAAACAACTGTCTCCTATGTTGTGCTATTTGCACAGAGGCAGGAGAGGAGGAGCAGGCACAGGACCACATCCTTCTCCAGCAGATGCGAGCAGCGGAAGCCCTTTTATTCTTTGCCAGTTACTCCATGAATAGGCCTTAAATATTATATAGACAGTAGCTATTGCTTCCAAACAGAAATTCCGGACTGTCTGCTAAGCTGGAAAGCACATGAGGGTCCATTGTTCTAATGCAGAGGTCACGCCGTGCTCTCTGCCCGGTTATTCATCTCTAGGATTTCTCACATGTTGGACGGAGATTAATGATTGGAGCTGCACCCCGCCGTGCATGAATACGATATCATCCTTTGGCCAAGGATTGGCTTTTTTTTCTCTCTCTTTTTGGGGGGTGAAATTTATACCGAGATCAGGCTGTGTTCGTTTTAAAAATGGCCAGGCAGGGAATGGTAGGAGAACTGCTGAAATCACAACAGTTGGTGGTGAAGTCCAAACCAGATCCAAACAAGGTGCTACTACCTCTGAAATCATTTATAAACCCTTATGGCATTTTAATGACATTTTTATTCTTTCACTGAACACAAAATAAGCGGTTTTCTTTTCCATACAGTGAAGGGACTACATGAGCTTTAATGATTTTTTTTAAAGACCCATAGAAGTCGTCCATACAAATCTTATATTAGTTGGGTTAGTTCACCCAAAAATGAAAATTATCCCATAATTTACTCTTATCCGTGTATGACTTTCTTCTTTCTTCAAGAGTAGTTGGCTCTTGCGGCACAAATAAATAGGACTGGGCAACAAACTCAAGCTTCTCTTCTCTCGAAATCTTCCGACTTTTCTCATTTTAGACTTCTAATTCGTGACAGGTGTTTTGTTTTGCTCTATCCTCTGTGCTTCCGCTTTCGGCAATACGTCATGCGTCAGGAACTCGACTCACATACGGCCGTTACCGGAAGCCAGTGATTATAGTTTATAAAGTTAAAAATATGGACATTTATCTTACAAAAACACATCGCTTCGCTTCAGAAAGTCTTAATTAACCCCCTAGAGCCGTATGGATTACTTTTATGATGGATACACTTTTTTGGGGCTTCAAATTCAAAGGTACCATTCAATCCCATTATAAAGCTGGGAAGAGCCAGGATATTTTTCAATATAACTCTTGATTGTGTTTGGCTGGAAGAATAAAGTCATATACACCTATGGCTTGAGGGGGAGTAAATGATGGGATCATTTCCATTTTTGGGTGAACTAACCCTTTAAATATTAGTCACATATACAGAATATACTGCATATAAGTGCTTTCAATATAAAAGTAGTCCATTCTAACGGTTCAAAGGAATAAAATACCTTAGTGTGGTGTACAGACTAATATTTAAGTCAGTATTTGCTGAAAAAATGCAAGTTGAAATATGCAATGGAATGATGGAAAGCAGCAGCTCTGATATTCTCCCTAACATCTCCTATTGTGTTTCACAGAAGAAAGAACATGAGGGCGAGTAAACAATTTTTTTGTGACTTTATGAACTCTATTCACGAGAAGGGGCAATTACAAGTAAGGATCACACATGGGGAAGCCCTGGCTTAGAGTTTCCATGTTGGCCTGGCTGGTTGATGTGGAGCATATACTCCCTCATGGATGATCTTTTGGTAGTGGAGTATTCTTTCCAAAAAACTACTTCTCTCTCTCCCCCTTTCTCTACTCTCCCTCTTTCTCTCCTTCCAGACAACCCAGCATCTGACCCTCAGGCCACAGGGGTTTAACGAAAATCCAGAGCTGCACTGGGAGAAGCAAGGACAAAAAAGCAGAATCATGCCACTAAAGAGAGCGAGAGAGCATCTGTGAACACCTGTAAAACGTATGTAGTAGAGCAGGAGGAAAAACGCATATAAGGGAGAATGTGGTAAGTTGTCTCATCTCCTAGCAAACTAAATTTTGTCACATGACCACATATTTAAAAAGGGCCAGTTATTTACAGTTGCTTTAGTCTGAGAGCATATTTGTATGCTAATAACATCTGTCCAAACGAATTTATCCAGGCACAAAAGTATATAATCATAGATTCATCAGGGATTTCCTATTATTAATTTTTTTAAAGAACACTCAAAAATACAGTAAAAACAGTAATTTGTTATAATTTAAATAACGTTTTCCATTTTAATATATATTAAATTATCTATATAACTTAATCCTGTCTTAATAAAGCTAAATTTTCAGCAGCCATTTCACCAGTCTTCAGTGTCACATGATCCTTCAAAAATCATTCTAATATGCTTATTTGCTGCTCAAAAAAACCCCCATCTTATTTCTTCATAATGCCACTATTGAAAACAGTTGTGCTGTGCAATATTTTGTGTGGAAACAGTGATGCATTTTTGATGAATAGAAAGTTCAAAAGAACAGCATTTCTTTGAAATAGAATTGTGAAGTCTCTACTGTCACTTTTGAGCAATTTAATGAATCTCTGCTGAATAAAAGTATAAATTTCCTTTATTAAAAAGACCCCAAACCTTTGAACAGTATTGTAAATGCCATGGATGGCCAAAGTTTAAATTATTTAAATAATTTAAAATGATAAAAAAAAAAGATACATTTAGCTAAAGACCCATGGAACATGTTAAATTTATTTTTTATTTTTTACAAAACATTTGGGATGTTTTGTGGTAAGCTTTGCCTGTAAATGTACGAAATACGTGTCATACGTACACATCCGATGAACAGACCAACAGCAAAGCTAAAGAAACAAAATGGATTGTGAAAAGCACACTACGAATACAAAATACTTGACTAAAGAAAAAAAGGCAGCAAAATTAAATAATTTTGCCTGTTCTTCATTTTACATGAAATAAACAGTGCAAATGCAAAGCTCATTGCTTTGGTTGTTTGTTTACTTTTCAGTTTTTCTCGGTATGGTTTTGATGATACACTTTCGGGAAAAAATGCTAGGCTTTTTCCATCCACCTGTTGACAAATGACAGATTTTGTCTCGCCAGGCTCTAAAAAGGTCAAAAAAAGTCTTGTAAAAGTTGTCCATATGGGTCATTTAGTAATGTCAGAGCCATGACCTCGGTTAGCGATAGTTCCATTCATGTTGAGCCATGATGCTCACTAGAAGACAGGTTTTCACAGATTCTGGCATTTATCCTATTCCCATTTCTTCTCTCTCCACAGTCATTTCCTGTCTCATCTTCACAATATCCATCCAATAAAAAAGTGACAAATGTCCAAGTTGTGCATATCTTTTGTGACAATTATTGATGGCAGCCTGCTGACTGTGCATTCTGTAGATTGCACCAATTTCAGTTTGCTTATGATTAAATGTTGATGTGCTGTTGGGAAAAACACTTTGGTACTCATTATTTAAAGTATGGTGTAGAAAGCATTTTACTCCAAAATTGCTAGTAAGTTTCACAAATAATAATTACAAATAAATGGCAAGTAACACTTAAATAAAACATAAAAAAAAAAATATATATATATATATATATATATATATATATATATATATATATATATATATATATATAATTTAACCAGTGTAGTTAAATTACAGTCAAGCTACACCTATAGCTTTCAACAAAAATATCTAATTACATTTAAGCTATTTAAGATGGTGATATGCATTCAAACATAACAGAATTGCACAAAACAATAATGTAATTTATGCATCTGCTCAGTAAACAAAGAATGTTCCCCTAATGTTAGTACAAAGTTCATATTTGGTTGAACTTTGGAGTTGGAGTTAGATTTGGTTATTTTTAATGAACTAATTCCTAACGTACAAGAAACAATTTCTTTTTTTAGGATTTCTTTTTTTAAAACCATAAACTAACATTTCCAGAACGTTTTCAAACCTAAAGCAATCGTTCTATTTCATTTATTCATAAATAAATAAAGTAGATTAAATGAGGATGGATGGATTGGATGGATGGATGGATGGGTGGATGGATGGATGGATGGATGGATGGATGGATGGATGGATGGATGGATGGATGGATGGATGGATGGATGGATGGATGGATGGATGGATGGATGGATGGATGGATGGATGGATGGATGGATGGATGGATGGATGGATGGATGGATGGATGGATGGATGGATGGATGGATGGATGGATGGATGGATGGATGGATGGAGTTAGAAGCACAACTATGCAAGGACTGATCATTGATCATGACTGAAATAACTTTTTGAACAGATTCTTTTAAACTGTCCGAACTAAATTAGAAATTGTGATTAACACCTCAGTTTGCTCAACTATAAAACTGTTTACATGACATAATGTGATATAAAAACAACAGTGTTCCCTACTATTAGAAAAAATATTTTAAAATATGTGTCACGCTATTGGAAAAGTTGGTTATGTTGCTACTTTAAGTTAACTTCGCCCCAACAATTCTCCACCTCACACCAGTTAGCCACATCATTACCAATCATTCTTTTGTATTTGGAAACAAAAAGAGAAGGAATGAATTACATAAGCTGAGTTTGCACCTTTCATTTCAGTGTTCTGGTGAGACAATGCTTTGCTGCACTGTAAGGAACTGCAGGCAAATTCGTGAAGACACATCTATTTCAAGATCAAACACAAAACCAAATAATAAGAATGACGGCAAATTGACAAACACGCTCCCCCTCGAACGTTACCTATTGACTTCTGTTTTAAAAAACAAAAGTGAGCAAGCCGTAAAATACGAGCGCACTTTTAAGATATATGACAGATTCAAAAACGGGCGTGCTGTGTTTTGTAGAAAGATGACATTACATTTGTTGAAAAAAAATGTGAAGGATCTTTTCACGGGAGAAGAAAAAAAGAATGAAAACAAAACAAAACGGAAAGCCTGTGATCACTGTGTGTTTGACATCGCTGAAGGTGTTTTTTCTTGACATAAGAAAAGCGAAATGAATATGTATTCAACATACACACACACACACACACACACACACAGAGAGAGAGAAGGGCTCAGGGAAAATAGTGAAAACTAATGCTGAAATGTTGGTTTCAGTATAAATATCTGCTTTAATTTTGCATCAGATATGGAGGCGATGACGGGTTCAGGCTACGGAGTCTGCTGCTGATTTGTATGTTTAATGCTCCGCATATCTCTTCCTTAGATGCACTGCCTGTGTCATGCTGAAAACAGCTGCAGGTGAGCAAGGCAAATGAAAGAGGAAAAAAGGTATTTCCTCTGCAGATATACATAGCTATATTAGCGCTCTCTCCCTCTCCTTCTCTGTCTGAGCCCGTTTTCTCCTGTGAGTTTAATGTGTTGGCTCACATCACACAAATGCACTGTGTACGCCATAACTCTGCCTGGGCCTCTCGATCTCGCGCCCCACGCCAGGAAATTAGCTGTGGCATTTCCAAGAAAAATTCCTTCTAATAAAACGGCTCGAGTAAATAAATAAACAAATCAGTGAAATATTTATGCAGCACGCTACGTTTAAAAACTGTGCCAGGCAGGCAAAAGTTGATCCACGGTTATTTGCCTTATCGGGGAATATCTCAACAATCTCCTGAGGATATTAACCAAAATACCGAGATGCTTTGCTTTCCCAGCTGCTTCGATACGTGATGTCTGGATATTTGTCATGTAGTTTATATGTTATATCTTAAAAGAAGAATGAAATTAACTCTGCAAATCATACCGCGAACGGGCCAAAGCTGGAGTCGGCGTTGGCAGAGCGGTGAAAAGTCGAGTTTTGAGCGCGTTTAAGTCTCAGATGTAGGTGTGATTCAGTGCGAAGGGTCGACACCAGAATGTACCCCTGTGGGAACGCACACACACACGCACACACACACACACACACACACACAAACCATTACTGGCACCACAAGGACAAAATCACACAGATGAAAATAGCAGATTCGGCATAAACATCTCCATTCTCGCTGCTATATGCAGCGACCATTTCTAGCCATCAAATTGATATGCATTAAAATAAGGCAGAGTGCTTCTCTGCCCGTCTGTTTTGATTGGCAAATTTATTTGTTGAATCATTTTGATTACTGTGAGCGCCCGGTAGCGTAACCAAGAAAAACGGCCGAGTGCCATATTAACGCGAAAGCAAAGTGGCCATGGTAATGTTATGGCGTTCCTATGTATACAATCGCAAGCATTATGAAGCCTATGACAGGGTCATGCCAGTCACAGGCAAGATGGGGAAAGGTCATAAAATAAAGCATCACACGGTCTCGCTTTATTTTCAGCTCTCTTTTTCAGTAATACTGCAGTTCCACTGCGTACAAATACTGAATGATTTTCTCTTTTGTAACTAAATAAAAGGACAAGAGGAAGTAGGTCTAACGCCCCAACTTCTATTCACTTACATGTGTTTCTTCAACTATGAGCTCTTTTATGTCTCACAAACAGATAAAAAAAAAAAATTTTTTTTACGTTTTGTTCTATGAAGATCAAATCAAAACAGTCATGGGATCATTTATTTTTGCTACTTTTTACCATGTCCCAGCAATATTAGAATAAGAAAATCCATCATAAAAGTATCATCAGTTTTAAATGTGCAAATGTGAACAAACAGTGCAATTAAAAACAATTTCAACATCTACTTTTACTAAAAACTCTTAATTTCTTTTACACACTAAATATTGAGAAGAAAAACTGAAGCACACTTTGCTTACATTATCATATTTTTAAACATAATAATTGAGATTATTAAGAAATGTTTTACACAAATTACTAAAATTGTGTTATAATTTCCATCACAAACAATTTCCCCCTAATAATGTTTTTATTTTATTTTTTCTCTCAAAAGTTAATGTACTAGTTTACCATGGACACGGGAAAAGAAAACATAAAAAATAAGGTAAATATCACTTGAAACCAGAATATTTTGTACGGTGCATCATTTCCAAATAAGGCGAGACACTACAGGTGAATAGGGTAAAAAAATTTAACTAGCAGATATCACCATGAAACTTTCCCAGTTGATTACCTACATTAAGATGAGAAAAAAATTTATTACAAGTTTTCTGTAATTTAATGTTTAAATATGCAAATTAGGCAATATCTAATTAAAAATGCGCTAATTTGTATATATTTAAAAAAACGAAATCTGAGTATTGGATAAAGCCAGGTTAAAAATTATTTTTTCATTGTGTTCACATATTAGATGGGAAAAAAAATTACAGAGGGATTTATGGATATCTACTTTTGTTATCCTGTAAATCAGAATATACTGTCAATAGCCTTAAAAAAATTATTTTCGCCATGTTTTTTGGAATAAAATGTTATATAAATCAGGCTAGGAATAATATATTTACAAATCCCTCTGTAAATGTCTTCATAATATAACTAGGTACAAGACTGGAAAGTTTGGTGTATATCAGTGCTACTGGAGTGGAGATTTCGGACTTGGAGTATGAGAGAACAGTCATTTTGAGAAAACATGCTTTTAAAGATTTATCATCAGCCAATGAGATTGCGCATTCAGCCCTTTTACTTTCACGATTGGTTGCTGATAAAAAGGAAATGACCATATTTGGATCTGACAGCATTGTACAGTGAAGAGAGAGCTTTCTAGCGGTGCCTGTGATGACAGAGAGCAGACAGAGATCGCGGATCGGCGGGATGATTTGCAACGACAACTTTTGTTGAATTTATGCGAAATCTACTGATGCAAACAGACAAAGTGTAGTAAAATAAAGACCTAAATGTGTATTTCGGACTTTTTTTCACCACAGTCTGTAGGAAGACATGTTATTGAAGACAAATATCCCCCCAAAAAAAAGTAACTAATTGTGTTGCTTAGTTACTTTTTATGAAAAGTAATGTGTTACATTACTTTTTCTCACCTGAGCTTGCTTGTTTGGTTTAATAATAAATAAATAAAAAGTTCTATTTTTGGCAAATATAAAGGTCTTTTCACACTAAAAGTGAAATGAATTAGCTTTAGACAAAGAAATGCAAATTCATGCCTGTACAGTAGAGTGTGCAGTGAAAAAAATACCCGCCTTTCTGCGGTTCTGCCATTCTGTTTTGAAGAAGAATAGGATGCAGGAGAAGAAAGTTTGACCCGCTTACTTTAGCAATAAAAATGTTGTAAAAAAAAAAAGGTGTACAACCCTAAAAATCACATAAAAAACAGTCTACAGGCTTTCAAAGACAACCTAGGAAGTCGGGGAAGGTGTTGTTTTCGTTACAAGATGTTCACATTGGCAAAAAAAAACCTGATTAATACATGAAAATCCTTACATAGAGAGGGTTATGACCAGAACTGTTTTAAGTCTGTGACCTAAAGACCTGCTCTCCTTTTGCCTCATCTATAGGGAGTCTAAAGCATTTCTACAGTGTGCCATGGAGCTTAAGGCCAACGCTGGTACGCAATATAGGGAAAGAGTCAGATTAAGGCACTCCGTGATCTCACTCGCTCTTGTTCGTTCTTACTCTATCTTTCTCGCTCTCATCATTTGGCTCTATTGTGTCAAGGTCCATGCGGAATGGCCAGAATCTCTCTATCTCTAATTCCATCCATCAGATGCAGAAGTGAGCGAGCATGAAGAGATCAAAGATGAGGGAGAGAGAGAGAGGAGGCAAGGCTCTGAGAGAGGGCTAATGAAGGCTGGATTGACAGTGCACAGGCACCTTAAAGGCCGTGATCTCAGCATGGAGCTCATGCTGGAGAACCAGAGGGTCACTTTACAGATATATAAGATTTCTATAGATATATAGACTCCCTTAACACCCACTGTAACAGACTTTTACGATGAAAATGGAAACTCTGTTGTTATTCCATCTTTAATCACTGACTCTTGTTCATATTTATCAATGACCGTTCAAAAGTTTAGAATTGTTAAGATTTCTTATTGTCTCTTATGCTTATTTATTTGATCAGCACAATAAAAATAGTAATATTGTGAAATAGTATTAAAATTTGTTTGGAATGTATTCCTGTGATGGCAAAGCTAGTTTTTCAGCAGTCAGTCTTCAGTACTGTACTGACACAATTTCAAACTGCATATATATACACACACATTTTAAAACAATCATTCTTTCTTCCCTATGCAAACACTTCATTTTCTCTCAGCTTCTACCCCATGATCAATTAATAATGCCTGAGGGAAGTAGTATGCTGTTTATTCCACAGTATTTTGTCCTCATTAATGATTTTGGTTGCTAGTTCATTAATAATTTTGACTGAGGTGATTCTTCAAGGCAATCAATACCTTGATCATACCTGACTTCAGCTTTTCCTTCAAAACTTCAGCCTTGCCTTCAAAAGCGCTTTGAGCGAGGTCATCCATACTCCAATCCTGTCCCAGAACCAACAACATCCTGGAGCCAATGGAAGCGCCAAGGCAACTAATAATGGAGTCTCTTATCAAGCATGCACTATAACAAACAAAAATGTCAGCTTATTTCCATTTAATTATCAATAATTAAAATACAGAAAGGGATGTCGTTAGCTTACTTTAAACAACCATTTTGGTTTGCATATTATGGGGCGGTACAAGAGAGCTATTTGCTTTAGACATTAATAGTCTCAATAACCCATCAAGTTGTTTTCCACTGGCTTTGACCTCAACTTACATTCCAAATAAACTGCAGCACAGTGGTGGTTACAGGTCCATAGGACTGTAAATTAAATAAAGGAATTCTCAATCGGCACTATCATTTTCAAAAATCGTCTTTGCACAGACACCTCGAGAATAGCACTGAAATGATACATGGCTGTGCATTGGAGGAGTTTTTGGGAAACATGGAATTTTCCTTCAATACATTAAGAGGCCTGATCATTAACGGTGGCGTGTACACATATTTTGGTGATGTGTTGCCTTCAGTAAAATGTAACATTCAAGACGTGTTTAGAAACCACTCATAAATCCTTTCTTTTGGTCAAGACCCTGCGGGAAACTTCAATAGTCTGGTCAGGCCACGAGCTGCTTTGTGGAGTCTTTTACACCGTGGCACTTTCTAATCTCTTCAGATCCGACTTGTGAGAACATAAATTACAGATTGAAAATAAATAAATACATGGAAGCATATCTATTATGTCCTAAAGCAAACGTGGGTTTGATATATAGTGGAGCGTTCATGAATAGTACAGATGAGACACTTAAGGCAAGACAAAAGCATAATAGATCGTGGCAAGAGTTGAATCAATAGACCTTATAAACGGAACGAGACTCCCACAAGATATTTTAACGGAGCCATCAAAGGAGGAGGGAAACAAATGAGCCACTAACGGAAGAGGCCATGGACCCGTGTCACAGAGCGGCCATTATTAAGATCCGCCAGTGGAAAGACGGAAAGGTGGAGCGAAAAAGAGACACGAGCTGTCATACCGAAGATACTTCCAAGACGTCCTCTGCAGAAGCTTGTGCGGGTGCTGAGAAGAGGAGTTGCATGTTTATAGATTTCTTTTATCTTCTCTCTCCTGCTATAATCTCCCCGAGGATATCAGAGGGGAGCATCATCTCTACCAGCAACACGGCACCCAAATCCTGCCAGACAGCCTGGGCTTTGTAGGTGGCTCTCCCCTTCATCCATGGCCTTTGTCACATACACACACCCGCCCTTTCGCTGAGCCCCCTACACGGCCAAGCCGCGAGCCCCGGCTCCTGGCTTTCAGCTCTCTCCCTGAAGTTAGCTTCAGCTACTTGATCCGGCCTCGTGTTCTTCACAGGCCCCGACATTTGCCGGGGCCTATTATCCTGGCGGGGGCCTTATCATATTCTCCCATCAGAAGCTGCAGGAGATGGCAAGAGATGGAAGTGCTTTAGACTCCCCCGTGGTCACCGCCAGTGTCACCCTTCCCTCCCTCCTGTTAAGGCGCTCCCCGCTGGCCTCTTTCTTCCTGGAGATCTCTCCAGACGCACCAATCGCACCTTCCCTTCTCATCCTTCGGCCCTCCAGATCTCTTTAAACGGCTCCACCATCTGTGGAGGCTAACCCCACAAAGGCGGGCCCATGATTAGGTTGTCAGGATTTATTAAGTTAAGAAGTAGCAAAGTTTTTCCTGACGACCTCTGAACTCTTTCTCCGAGCCTCTTCCACCCGCTTGGTTGCGATAGCTGGCCCTGACCCAGGGCTGCACACACCCAACGCTAATGAATTTGGCCCAATTCATCAAAACCTGGCAGATTTAATCAAACCGACATGAGGGATGAAGACTCTTGCGTTATTTCACACACACTTTGCTTGCGTTTGTCAGAATTAGGGTAGCCCTAAGAGGAAACCAATAAAACACTTGGAGAAAATACGTAAAATAAAAACATTCATACCAAGGATGATAACTATAAAGATAAAGTCCACACCACAAATATAACGATAACTGTAAAGTCACTGAAGAAATCATTCTAATTCTATAAGAATAGGGAAGGCCACAACACAACTACAACATCAATGGCACAAAAGGAATTATATTATTGGAATAATACAATTTTTTTCCAGCTGATGAATGATTAAAACATTAACAGCCAATCAGAATCCACCTGACATTAAAACGCTTGAGCATTTAAAGTGGCAGATGAGATGACAAAACTGTAGCACGCAGTTAGAATAAACAGACCGCTATCGTCTGTTGGTGTGGACGCTAATATAGTTATTAACATGCTTGGTGTGGTTTGGTCTTTAAAATGAGAGTAATTATGAGCTATAATTCTGGAGAAAAACATGCACTTGGCTTGGACTTTGTGAAATATTCTGGACACAATAATACTGTTCATACAGCAAAGCAAAGCAAATCTTTACGTTTAATGACAGAGCGCTGTGCCGTGGTAAATCCAATGCATTTGGTATTGATTTTTCCAACCATCTGTATTCCTCATATCTTCAGTGTTCATTATGTCACGTTAGACACCCCCCTTCCCCTTCCCCTTCCCCTTCCCCGAGAGGGTCTTAGTGAGTTCTCCCCCCTCTCCTTTCTTGGCTGGTGGAGACGGTGATATCTGCTCATCGCTCAGACACCTGCTTCGCGGACTCTGTGATCTCTGCCCTTCATTTCATACTGGGGATATAATTTAGTGCCAATTAGTGCCAGATGTTTGAACACTAATCACAGCAGGAATATAAAAAAAGATATCTCATGATACAAATTTGTGCACGCTATGAGGAAGGTGATGTGTGATCTAAATATAAGTGCATTTTGTCTTACTGCACTGGCAGATTTTTCACTTTTCATTTTAAAGTGAAAGTTCATCTGAAAATGAATATTCTGACACCATATGCTCACCATCATGTTGTTACAAACTGACTGACTTACTTCTTGTGGAACAGAAAAGAAGATATTCTGAGAAATGTCACAGTGTTTTCTGTCCATACAATGAAAGTAAATGGGGTCCAGTGTTGCTTTGTTTTAGACCCATTTTACTTTCTTTTTTTAAAACATCACGCACTTACATTCAGCTGTAAGCTGTATTACTCAAAAATAAATCTGTATACCTCAAAAAACATTTAATATTACTGAATATTGATTTGATCGATTGATAACATCTGATATTCCCAAAGGTTCCCAGAGCTGAAGAGTCTCATTATCAGACTCATCTCACTTATCAGAGCGCCTCTCAGAAAATCCACTGCAGTATATACTTTATATCTTATGTTTATTCAGTGCTTCTACTCACCATGTGAATTATTGAAGGAACCAGCATATGAGTGTGAGGAATGGAAACATGACCTCCAAGACCAGTAGTCCACCACAAACCAGCACTAGTACATCACTAAAGATGAGTAAAAATAAAATAATTACCATTTAAAACCACATGTAGTCAGCAAATCTGTTAAGCACTTGTGTTCTTTTGATAGCACAATGTAAATGTAATAACAACAAGAATAACCTTTTTCCAAATGATATGTTCCTCAACCTAAAGTTCAAATGTATATATATATATATATATATATTTTTTTTTTTGGACACATTAAATTGATTAAAAGTGACAAGACGTTAATAATTTTATTAAAAAGTTTATTTTTCAAATATATAGGCCTACCGGGCTTCTTTTGAACTTTGTATTCTTTCATCAAAGAATCCAGAAAAAAAGTATCACAGTTTACACAAAAAATATTAAGCAGTAAAAGGTTTTAAACTGATGATAATAAGAAATGTTACTTGAGCAACAAATCAGCATGATTTCTGAAGGACCATGTGACACTGAAGACTGGCGTAATGGATGTTGAAAATTCAGCTTTGCCAACTCACAAATGAATGACATTTTAAAATATATTAAAATAGAAAACAATTATGTTAAATTGTACCAATATTTCACAATATTACAGTTTTTACTGTATTTTTGATTAAATAAATGCAGCCTTGGTGAGCATAAGAGACATCTTTCCAAAGAAATAAAAAATCTTACTGACCCTAGACTTTAGAATGGTAATGCATATTATTGAAGCTTTAACCTCCTCCTTTAAGCAGGCACAGACCTTTCAGAAACATGCCTTATCCAATACAGCAGTTACCCAGCAAAAGCACATTGTAAAAAAATCAATCAATCAAAAATCCATTAAATAAATAGCAACAGTAAGGCAAAAGAAATTTAATGAAGTTAACATTTTATTAATCATAAGATTTTTTGAGATTTCAGACCTAAAGGGGCTTATTTGCAAATCCTAAACAAACTAATCTTCTAACACAACCACTGAAATTGAGCATCCCTATAACAGTAACGATGAAAACTGTCCATTAAAAATAAGTGACATGATAGCAGACGCAGTCACGTTTAATTACAAATATTGTATTATCTGCACCAAACTGGGGGCTGGATTAGACTCAGATGAAGATGGAGATAGGCAGTTGTCTTTGAGAGTATGACAGGTCAGTGACTGAGCTTCTTATTAAAGGCGAAGGGGTTTAAGAAAGATGAACGAATGAGCCCTTACTGAAAAAAAGAGCAGGTGCACTTGATCTCACCATATACACCTTACAAATGAAGGAGAAAGCCATCCACTTTCAAAGCCGCCCTTATTTCATGTTTGTGTTTGCTTAATCTATCGTGATGGAAGGAACATTAGCATAGAAACTAGCACTGGTTAAGGCAGGACGGAGGTCTGGATTGAGTCTCATAACTCCTCACATGTAAAATCCCTTGTCACTACACCAGGGATGAGATCTATTTTATATCCCAATTAGACTGCTAGACTGGGATGGGAAATGTCCTCTGGAAAAGAAAAAGGGTGTAGAAATGGAAGCTGAGGAAACGCACAAGAGGCCAAAAGAGAGAGAACAAGCTCCGATATTTTAAAAAAAAATGCAGAAAAGTCGTGGACAACAATCTCAGCCGCGCTGGCCGCCGCTGTCCACTCCGCAGTGAGATTGATGTGCTCAATCGCGAGATTTATCCCGTAATGTTTGCAATAAGATTCCAGCGCCGAGGCCCAGTTGGCCGCATCAGGCTGCCCAGAAAAAGGCAGCCCGGTCTGCCAGGGTAATTTGTCCTGATGTAGTAAATAACAGGGTATAATGAAAATACCCCTGATGCATTCAGGAGCCCTGATTGATGCGGGATGAAGGAGGCCTGTGGAGGAGAACTCCCTATCTTCACATTTACATACTCAGACCCTCTGCACAGCCACCCTGACAGCTGCTGCCAGTGCTCCACACAATTTTAAAGCAGTTATGAATTACCGCTGACCCTCCCTGCCCCCACTCAGTAGTGCAGGAGACGGAGGCATATTGAAAGTCATCAGTCTGTGGCAGTCATTCTTTTTAGCATGATGTGGTGGGCTTGGGGGCTGAAGAGAGGTGGATTGGTTTCAATCACACACACAAAAAAATGGGGGAAGAGATGGATGCGGGTTACAACAACAACAAAATCCTTCTTGTGAACCAGCATATTTGCGAGTCTTTTAAATGACAAAAAAAGGGGCTGAAAAAATGCTTCTATTTTCTATTGTTTATTTATTGGGAAGATTTCATATTCAGCATATGGAAGCTTTTTCCGCCACGGAATAGAATATAATAAAAAAAAATGCAATTGTGACATCTCACAATTCGGACTTTTCAGAGTTTACACCTCGGAATACACTTGTTTTTCCACAGAATTTTGAATTTACATCTCGCAATTTTGACTTTTCACTGAATTTTTTTTACTTTTTCCCCTCAGAATTCAGTTAAAATATTGCATATTACATATTCCTAACCTGACCACATCCACATACAGAATACTGAGGGGGGAAAAAAACTCTAAGTAATACAATATACTTCTATATCAGCAAGAATTGAAATTCCTCCGCTTCCAGGCTGACTTCTGCATGCTGTACTGGTGTTGCTGTACCAATTGCTGTATCAAGCTAAAGCAAGACCGGTATTCACATTTTCAAACATACATTCACCCTTATAGTCACTCAGAGCGATAGGACGTTCAGGTTCATTTTTTGCTAATGCACGTTCCTTACAATTATGTTTAATTGTGTGTATTTGCCGCCCTAAAAGAAATCTCGGATAAAACATCAAAAGGCGACGTCTGAGATAAAAGGTTTTTCCAAAAAGCTTCACATTTACGGTGCGGCTATAAAAAAAATTAAGGCAAGGAATATTTGCTGATTTTTTTCCAATCAACACCACCCGTTTGACACTGTCTGAAAATGTATGTAAAGTTAAGGGTGGTTAGGCTCTCTAATCAGGCCTATTCATTACAGCCCTGGCTTTCAGAGCCCTGGTCTGGCTTTTTATTAGCCATGGTGACAAGGCGATGCAAGAGGAGAAGACGACAATGAAAGGTTACAGTGATGAAATCTTGAATGCTCCTCACTCATGTATCCTTTCGACATCTCCTCAATAATTAACTGTGGGGGTGAAGGGTACGGGGGTGAAGGGTTTTCACTTTTGGCCTTTTTAGACCTTTGAAATGCATATCAAACACAGGCCTGCTTCCATTCCTGACAATATCGTTTTAGTTTCCTAGTTTCATATCTCTTTCAGCCAAGAGTGAATACGAGGAAACAGAAATTAAGCAAGCACCGAGTGCAAGTAATATTGGCCATTGACAAGTAAATAAAACTGTTACTAATTGGTGACTTTATTAGGTTTCAACTGCAAGATAGTCTGACCATCACCATTTTTTTTTTGACGTAGACAACATGAACAAATCAAATCACACTTACACTATCGTTCAAAAGCTAGGGGGTCAGTAAGATTTTTTTTATGTTTTTGAGAGAAGTCACTTATATGACAAAAATGCAATATTAGCAATAATATTTTCTTGTTTTAATACAGTTTAAAATGTAATTTATTCTTGTGATGGCAAAGTTCCTCCTTCATTCCTCCAGTCCTCAGTGTCACATGATCCTTCATTCCAGTTTGCTGATTTGGTTTCTTAAGAAATAATTCTGAGTGGAAAGCAGTTGTGCTGCTTAATATTTTTTGTGGACCTGTGCATATGATTATTTAAAGAATAGAAAGATGAAGCATTTATTTGAAATAAAGATATTTGATTTCACTTTTGATCAGTTTATCTGGGATGAATTTTTTTTCCCCTCTATAACCCAGAACTCCATATAGAGACACATAGGAAACTATTACTCGCATGAAGCCACCATTATTATATATTACACATGCGTGAGTAACGTGGAATTAAAAAAAATACTAATTTATGCAAATATTGTTCATATATATGTATCGTTTAATTTCATTGTATATGCATTTATATGTATTTGTAAAGAATTATGCAAAACTTGCCAGATTTAGTGTGCTTCCTTGTTGATAATGTATATAATGTCTTTGTGAAGGGACCTTTCTCTATTTTTTATCCAGTTAAAACTGTTTTAAGATATTTTAAACACACATTTGACAAGACAAATAACAACGTTAATTTCTTCAGTCATTTCTTTTCTCAATCTAACAGATATGAACCTCTACCCCCACTTCCACTCCATCAGAGCATGAGAATTAGTAAATATTCTTTGCTGCCATTCTATAATATTTGACTCGAACAGCGCCAGAGCACACAGAGATTGAAAATGGAGAATGACACCTCAGGAGGAAGTCAGCATCTGCAGTCTGCATGCTTCTCGGGGTTCAGTCCAAGACAATCATGTAATGTATCATTCATATTGCTGCAATGCTGCTGCTGCAACCCTCATTTTCTCAGTTGCGGCTGTCCGCGAATGAGAATCCAGCAAACGCTCCCCGTCGTCATGTTCCCCCCATCATTCAACCCACAGTGCTCTTCTTCAATCTGTCACCTAGAGAAATGCTCTGCAACACATACACACACACAAAAGCAATCCGATGGCAAATACAGATTTACACAAAAACAATGCTGTTACAATGAATGTAAATCAATATTAACGGTCAACAAGTACTCTGAAAATGAAAAAATAAATGTTTTCTCATAACTTTCCCCTATTTAACCTTGAAAACAGAATGCTGTTGTAATTTTAAACAACATCACAGTTAATCTTCTAATTCTTACAGTCATTTTTAGCAGAAGAAAAACAGAAAGGCACATTTATTTGACCTCTCTTTTGCCTACTGAATAGAGCATCCAATTCTGCCTCCACATAAATGGACAAAATGATCCTTCATTTTAAAACCTAATCAGCGGAGACCATTAAAGGTAGGGGCGAGATATTTCTTGAGCTATGGCTGATTATCATTCTGAATGAAGGACTTGTTTGGCACCGTCCCAATGGGGCAGGAGTCATTCTTCAAGGTGACACACCTCACTAGAGGAATACACTCGCAATTTGCAATTGAAAGGAGTCAAATATACATGGCCATCCTCTGCCTGCCCAGATGGAAGAGGTCCATGTATATTCACAAGCATCCAGATGGACTCTACCCTTTATCTGGGGAGGCTAAACATGGACATGGATGGCTGACTTTCTGTTTGCAGCTTTAATAAGACAGGGAAATTATCGATAGCAAAAGTACATAAAGGGAGAGCGAGATGAATTAACTCAAAAGGAATGAATAACAGGGCCCTACCTAAGTGGCCCGCAGGTCTGAAGGAAAGGCCACGCTTGCACGCGAAATTAACGAGTTGGTAGAAATCTCATTTTGGAGGGTGAATCTGACAGATGTTTCAAACTTCAACAGAGTTTGGGGTTAGAGGCGAGAACTTCTGACAACAATTTGAATGAGGAAATCCTATTCCAGTCTACACACAGGCTCTGCCTGGAAGAAACTGGCAAACCATACAGTAATCACCTTATCCATCATGGTAATCCTACATACACAAGAGGCTTTGGGCTGGAAGATTCTTCTCCTCCCTTTTTATGAGAAACATGAAGTCATATTCTCTCCGTAGCTCAGGTATTCAGTATTCCTCTCTCTTTTGTGTGTTAGAGCTGTGCCGACCGAATGTGTGTGAGCGTGAGGTTAACGTCATTAGCTGTAAGGTAAGCAAACAAAACACACATTTTATTACTTCAAGACAAACATTAGCGATGACAATGCAAGCAAAAGCGGAGAAATCTGAATCTTGAAAGGAATCTTTCCATCCTGAACTCTTTCACTCTTATCAATATGGCCGAATGAGCTTTGCGAGGGACAAGCTTTTCTCGCCGGATGCATCAGCAGAATTTAGCCAGGTGGTCAAGCCCGGTGCACACAGGTGGGTCACCTTGCAGTGCATGCTGGGATTCCCCATATGGATAATCACGCTCCTTAATACCAATACAGGCTTAGACACAGCTCTTTAGCTACACTAAAACCACTAACACCAAAATGCGCAAAAAGGCAACTGCTGACTGTAGCTTGTAGCTTTAATCCATCAAATGTATTGTAGGTGAGATTCTAATCAAGAAATCGTTGAAATCAAAGATAAACCAGCTGATCTTAAGTAACCTGTCATTAAATGTGCCGAAGTAAAGTATTTTTCTTTATTTTCAGAGCAAACAAGACTTATAATATTAATATTTTGCGATAACGACCTGCTGATTGTAAATGATCCCACATATGGATCATGGCCACTCACCATGGATTTGAGTTTAAATTAATTTTAGAATCTTTCCTGTACATTATATTATCTCAAAGCTTCCACTAAGGAAATAACAGTCCACTACAACATACAAAACAACTGGTCTAGCCAAAAAAAGACAAATATATTACAGTATTATTAATACAGAGATCCTCTAATGATATTCACAACAATCGATGACGGCAGTTGTGTATGAAACAAGAGGGAGCGAGTCTGCAGTGTGGCAAGAGAAACATGAAAGCCAGTGTTCGCATGAGCGGTCTGGCATACAGTGCTGCCCTAGGCAAATATTAGTGAATATTAGGAAATATTAGACTACCAATTGTCACGACTGACCAATCAGAATCAAGTATTCCAGAGAGGGGTGTGAGCGGTCATATGATGTGCTCAAGTCATGTCAAAAAGATTGTTTTTACGAGTTGAACACACACAAACAGCACCACAAAGTTGTAATTACGAATTTGAACCCAGAGTTTCCGAGTTGGGGCCGTGTTAGCGAGAAAACATGGCTGACACAATGGAACATTGACATTTAATGGTACATTTGTTGAAATGAATGAAATAATTAAATGTTCATTTACAATAAAAATCGCATGTACAAAATATATAGTATTAATCTATAGGCTAAAATATATAGAGATTCCGTTACTAAATTGATCCACCTTAATATATTGAGTAAAAACATAAAAGCAAAAACACACCTGATACGCTTCCATCATTTCTAATTGTTCAGTAGTAAACAATTAAAAAAATGTTTTGTACTTTTGGTAGAAAAGGTACATCGTAACTTGATCTCATGGGAAAAAGTAACTGTGTTACGAGGTGGGGATTCTGTATGACTTCGTACGATGTGAATTGTACAAACGTACGATTATTAGTAAGGGTGTCACGATTTCGATTTTAAATCGAAATCGATCGAAATTAATGCTCAATCTCGATTATCGAATCAAAAAATGGAATCGTCGATGCCCCATATGTCATGTCAGCTCGGCTTGCCTGTAATAGGTAAAACTCCTTTTCTCGAGAATATTGAAGCCTTTATTTTAAAACGCATTGCAGCTGCACAGCGAGAGCATCATAGCTCGTCTGAGCGAGCTGATTGGCTGTGCTCATAGACAGTATATAAACTGGACACAGCGACCCCATTGGATTCAACGGAGACAAGTGAAGTCAATTAGAAGCTCTTACTTCCTGGGGGTCGAGCGTACTGCGCAGACTCAAACTGAGCTTGACGACGTAGATGTGACGTGAGCAACCCGTCCGTCTTCTAGTAGCTGTGCCAAGAGAAATCTGAATCATTCCCTTCCGAAACCTGCAGAGACGGAGAGTGTGAGTAGGAGGTGTCCATGAGCTAGGAGCAGGAGAAACTTTTGCTATGTATTCTGATTAATTATTTTGTCACTTTGCCTCCACGTCCCCCCGATTGCGCGCGAGCTTCTCCTCCTGTCCATACGGTAATTCTCTACTGTGCGACAGAGAGTCGCGTGGTTATGACGCAATCGTTAGCCTATTTTTACAAAAACTGCTGCTACGGGGCCATAACGTAAGATAAAAGGTAATGGAGCCTTTTATACATTTTCGTGTTTCTTTAGAAATAAATAATGGACAAATGGAGTCTTTAAACGCCTCAGATGTAAAGTTATTCGCTGTCAAAGTGACGCCAAAATGAATGGGAGTCAATGGGATGCTAACAGCAGGTGGGGGTCCGCTAGCCAATGGCGGCGCCCGGGGAAACATCAAAATAATATGAAACCCTGCCCCCTTGGCTGTGCTGCGGCAACTGCACGAACCTATGGCGAGTAGGAGCGCTTGGCGCCCTGCCAACCTCGAGCGCGCCAATTTGGACGCGGCTGAAGTGTATAAATTCAGAGAAAACTCGCCAAAGGACTTTAGGTTTAAATCGACTGAAGCGAAGTACCTGATATGAGCAAAATAGCACGGCAAGGCAACACAGTACTCGTTCCCTTATCTCTAAGGGAACCGAGGTTACGCAAGTAACCAAGTACGTTCCCTTACGAGAACGTTCTCTCGTACTGCGTTGCAAGCGCTGTGGGAACCCAATTTAAAACGCTGTGCTATTCGCCTGTGACTGCTCTGAGGAGTCCAGGGAGCCCCGGGACTATAATAGGTAATAGGTTATATTGTTTAAGTAAATTATTGTTACATTATGTTGTTAAACGTTTTAAATTTGACAATGTAGTGTGTGGTACATTGCGAACAAAGTTCAGATATTATTATATTGCATAAAAGTCTAAAAATGGCATAGCTTGTGCCTTCAAAAAATTTTTTTTTAAAATCGAGAATCAAATCGAACCGTGACTTTAGAATCGAAAATGTAATCGAATCGAGGATTTGGACACCCTTAATTATTAGAAAAATAAGCATGACTGTCCGCCCCCAACCATTCAAATTTATACAAATTAGCCACCAATTCGTGAAAATGTAAAATAGTTATGAATTGCATTGAGATTTTGTTGTAAATCTTCATCTTGCTCTGACCAAAGTGATCACACCTGATGTCGTAATTATGACTTCACAACTCATAAATACAAACTTACCAGTCTTTTGCACCACTCTTTTCCTCCAGCAAATCGGCAACTAAAACAACGTAGCATGTGCAAATAAACATCACAATAAAGCGGGTGCGATTCATTCTTTGTGAATATTCCCCTGAGTTTTTCTCCTAGTCAGAGAATGACATTTTTACTGATGATATTTGCACATGACACTAAAAGAGATTATCTGGCAAGCGCCCATGATCATGCACACAATAAGAATGCATTAAAACAAATTTAGCTGAAGATTAAGACAAACAGTGACCCCTCTCTGAACTGCAGAAAAGAAAATGAAATCACACAAATGCTTTCTAAAGAGTATTCCACATTAATCCTTATATAGCGTTCCGTGACTCTACCCTTTTTACACAAAATAATCTCACACGAGAAAAAGCAACATACAAAATCAATAGGCAAAATGGGAAAATGCTTTTCTGGGTCACATTTGAATATATCTTTTGGAGCTATTGATTTGTTTTTTGAGTGACCCAGCTCGGACCATTCTTCGCAATTAACACGCAGGGAAAATTAAATTCGGAGGGGGAACTATTACACATGTGGCCAGTTTTATTGGATAGATAAATGAGCTCGGGCTCTGATAAAGAAGGGCGGAGTTCACCATAAGTAAGATTTATAATCTGACTCCAGGAATCAAGTAAATTAATTTTGCTATATTAAACTCAACCTTTAACCCACTCCGTCTCTGATTACCATCCGTCCAGACTCGTGCACTTGAGGCCGGAGCAGACAAAGGACTTTGCAGCAAGGTGGGGGGATGGGAGGGGGGGTAAAAGCGATAGAAAAAAAAATAAAAAAGATTGAGAGACTGATGATATTTCTTCAGCTCTGTGCTGCACATATCTCTCGCCCCATACATGAATTTTCAATTATTTGAGCACGTGCAGACGTGCTGAGCAGAGTCAGAGAGCATGGAGCCTTACAGATGAGCAAAGCATTATCACACATGCTGAGGCTCTCTGCTTTAAATATTCTACAGTGCCAAGTAGTATCATCCAATCTGCCGTCATAGCACACCTCTAAAACCTTCACTCTCTGGCTGGGGCGCAATGTGCCGAATCCCAACAGAACATTTGTCATTTCACATCACAACTAAAACTATATTTCTCTCAGACCTCAGCGCCACAGCTGCACATACAGCGTGGGTCCAAAAATTTGAGACCGCATTGGAAATCTGGGATTCGAGATCTAATTTAAACCTGGAAGCAGAAAGCTTAAAACGAACGAATAAGAAATACATTAGAGTCTGCACTATTTCCAGATCACTAATCATGTAAGCAAATTGTGACATTGTCCATGAAGTCACTAAAGGTCAGATATTTTTGCTTCCAATGATGCACAAGATGCGTTCATCCTTAAAATAACGCCGGAAAACAATATCATCAGGTTCTACACAAACTTGTGCAGCCGTGCTGCTGTATTAATAAAGCAAAAGATGTACATTTTTCAATTGAAGTTATACTGATAATATCATTTGTCATGAAAAGAAATGATTAAAATAAAAGCACTTTTCACTAGCGGTTTCAAACTTCTCTACTGGTTGACTAACACATCCACACACATACATCAGTAGAATAAAGTGTTAGGTTACACAAAGATTCGAGCTTGCTCCAGTACGGGCCTCTGAAGTTGACAAAGATGGAAAAGGTGCTTGAAATTCAGAGGATTTCCGAAACCTTAAAGCTTTCAATAATTCATCTTGTATCTGTAAAAAGGAAAGGGAGAAAGTGAGGAGAAGTAGAGGTAGACGGGTAGAAGCGGTCCGGGGTCCATACCAGAGACCTGTGAGGCTGTTACCTCCACTCCGTTAAGCAGAAACAGAGACGGCAATAAATAGCCCTTTATTTGTTCCACTAGATTGTTCTAGCATTCAAGCTCAACTTAATCGCTGGCCAACCAGTAAACATCTCTGAGGATTTAATTACAGAGGTGTACTCACACAAAGAAATAATAAATGGATTACACCACACATGGAAATATAATCTTTAAATAGAAAACAGTTCACATTGTTTAAACTGACTTGAAGCAGTACGACTATATGTTTTTAAAATTATTATTTGATCAGGTGAGACTAGGGCTAGTCGTCACACTTTTTCATACTTCAGTGAATATTTCTCATTCTAGGTTTATTTTTGAAAGCCAAATTCTGCACTGGCACATACCTTGAAGTCTTATCTACAAAAAAAAGTAATTTTTCACAATAGAACCTGCAATTAAGCAACCTATCATACAAAACCAAATAACAGAGAAAAAACATATCAAGCAACAAATATTGTAAATACATTTATAAGATTTAAAAACATGTGAGAACTTGCCCCAACCTAGTTATGGAGAAATAATCTTTTCCTGAGAACCCAGTTTAAACTTTCAGTTAAAATCCACCATCATAACACAGTTAACACTTGCCTGAATATGTCTGTGTGGTTTTATTGCACTGTAAAACGTTATTATAACAATATCTTTGTGTCTATTAACTTGATTTAATGTAACAATTTCATTTATTGTAGTCATTTATACTGATTTAAATCCCAATTCATTCTGCATCAATTATTAATTTCTGTGAAAAATAAAAAGTGCAAATGAACTCATTACTAGAGGATGCCACTTAACTTTAACCTAAACATGTATGAATTTATTATTTTTAAAAAAGCAATTATTTTTTTATTGGTCGAAATATTTTACAATGCATGTTTATTTATTTACCCAGAGGCTAAAAACATATGATGGTTTTCTGATATTAGTTTGGAGCGAGGACATAAAATGTATAATACAAAAATTCACAAAAATTATACTAATTTAAGATGATATTGAACTAGTTGTCTCAAGCCACTGCTAGAGAAAACACATTTGTACCTCTGAAAGAAAAATGCATAAGATAGTCAGATATTATGCTTGCATTTTACTTATAGTATGCATACTAATTTATATCGATCCATAAAGTTAGTAAAAAAAAAAAAAATCTGGTGAGCCCTGCTTGGCCTAAACACCATTGGCGACGATTCCAGTGGACTGTGCCTTTGAAATGCACCAAAATATTGTCAACACGGCCACAATCGATAAGCATCACTCCACGCCACTCTCTGCAACCTTTTTGAAGTCGCTATTAATCTGAGAAGAGAATCAAAGCTCCTAGTCACTTCTTATCTCATCCGCGTGCCCTTCTAGAATATTCATAAATGATTTTTGAAGCCTTTTGTAATTCATTGTAGAGAGACAAAAAAAGAACGGACTCATCCTGGCCTTTAAGTGCAATAATTCCATTTCTTCTTTGCTATGTGCCCTGTCGATAGCATTCATAATTGATAGCTCTCCGGAGCGCCTCAGGACACATTAAGTTTTATTCCTCTCATTCGTCAATATATCTGACCAGGTAGATTTCATTATTGACGGCCGCCGGCCACATTGTGTTGTATAATTAAGTTCAACTTCAAAACTTCAAACTCTTTTTCCGTTCTCCCCGCGCGCGGTTCAACAGGAAGCGTTTGAAATGACCGCTTGGCGCTCTTAATTTAAACTGCTGTTTCATTCCTCTCGGTGGGTGTCTATTTTATTGTTAAAGGTCACCCTCATTTGTCCGAGCCAACAAAGGCAGCCCTTAAAGTTGCGGGTGCTTTTTGACAGACAGTGGTCCTCTGTAAGTGATGGCCTTAAGGACAGGCATGGCACTGAGACACACTCTCTCCACAGCGAGGGAAATAACAGATAACAAATCACACAAACCCACACTTCTCTTCCTGGCATGATTGACGACTTCACAGAGGGCACAACTTTTCAATGTCCTCAGATTAAAAACCCCTCAAACAAATGAGGGCTAAAAATACTAGCTCAAGGCGCCGGGAGGGAGAGCCACCGCTTGCACGTATCTTTAAAAGAGAGAGAGAGAGAGGGGTAATATGCGACATAAAGAAAGAATATATATGTTAGCAAGAAACTTGGGGAGAAATATAACGCTTCATCCCGATCACTCAGTCATTCAGATTAGAAATCTCAAAGATAATACTGTACGTGCACCCCAAATCTGATATAACATTGAAGCCGTTTTGCTGCTTTTCGAATGCATTGCTAAACTGACCTCACGGTTTAAGATTCACATGAGGGGGGGAAATGATCTATAGCTGGTTATTAAAAAAGTTTGATTTTACTGGTATCACACGACCTTAGCGTATATGACCTCTATTTTCACAAATGGCACAGGTCTCTTTTTTAATAGAGTCATGCTGAGCTATATATCCCTCAGTTGCTCTCATAAAGCAAAGCAACCGACTGACTAATACCTTCGCATTTGCGGCATGCTTGGGTTTTTTTTTCCTCTCGCTCTCAAATGAATGATACCGCACATGCTTAAACACACAAAACAAACTCAAAACAGCCCGATGCCTCATTTCCGACCCCGATTCATCGGCACAAAAGCAAACAAGCAAGTTTCTCGTCTTTCGCATGTGTGACACGGAAAGCATCTTTTAAAAAATTCGAATGGCAAGCTGTCAGAAGACAGTAATTCTAGACCACAAGGTGTTTTAGCACATTGATAATGCTTACAAATAATCGCTAATGACTAGGAGGAAGAAATATACGAGCGCAGGGAACAGGTCGCCCTGTTAATGGTTAAATTTTGCACAGTTCAAAAACAAACAGGGCAAATGTCATTCAAGCAGAAAATTGTATATATCACTGAATATGACAATTTCATTTGAGAGCATCAGAGTCCAGTAATCGAAAATGACAGAGGCAAACAAAGCATCAATCATGGCTGACCTTTTGGAGCTTTATTATCCTACTGGATGTTCAAGGAAATCTGAAGGCCTCCGTTACGCAAAGCCAGCACAAAAACGGTCACATCAAAGGCTGAATTTACTCTGAAACAACATGAAATGAAAAAGATTGGTTCATCAAATACAAAAATACATGTTCTTTAATCAAAAATAGCTTTTTGCAAAGTAGTATATGCTTTTATATGTGGGATCTAAACATAAGACCACAAGTGAAATTTAGGGATGCACAATGTATTGGTTATCATTCAATACCTTGGTTGGCTGATATTGAATATTTAACTAGCTAGATTTAGATAAATCAAAGAAGTGATTGTCTACAATTGATATTAAACTGGCAACTGTGCATATGTGAAATATTATTACAATTTAAAACAATGGTTTTGGATAAAAACCGTATCAAATCAGAATATTAGATTATTTCTGAAGGATCATGTGACACAAAAGACTGGAGTAATAATGCTGAAATTTCAGCTTTGCATCACAGAAATAAATTATATTTGAAAGTATATTAAAATAGAAAACCATTATTTTAAATTATAATAATATTTCACAATATCACCGTTTTTTTCTGTATTTTTGAGCACATAAATGTAGGCTTGATGAGCATAAGAGACTTCTTTTAAAAAACATTATAAACTGACCAACTCAACAGAAAGAGTCTAACATTTACATTCACACAGAGAACCACCGCACACACATTCACACATTAGTGACAAACACACAGATACAGTGCCCTCCACAATTATTGAACCCCCTGGTAAATATGATCAAAATGGGCTGTAAAAAATAAATCTGCATCGATTATCCTTGTGATCTTTCATTCAAAAAATGTGCAAAATTCTAACCTTTCATTGAAGTAAAAGAATTGAAAGTGGGGGGAAAATCACATTATGAAATAAATGTTTTTCTCCAAAACACGTTGGCTACAATTATTGAAACCCTTTTATTAAATACTTTTTGCAATCTCCTTTTGCCAAGATAACAGCTCTGAGTCTTCTCCTATAATGCCTGATGAGTTTGGAGAATAACTGACAAGAGATCAGAGACCATTCCTCCACACAGAATCTCTCCAGATCCTTCAGATTCCCAGATCCATGTTGGTGCTTCTTCTCTTCAGTTCAGCCCACTCATCAGGTCAGGGGACTGAGACGGTCATGGCAGAAGCTTCATTTTGTGCTCCACAACAAATTTTTGTTTTGATTTTGATGTTTGTTTTGGATCGTTGTCCTGATGGAAGATCCAACCACGGCCCATTATAAGATTTCCAGCAGAAGGCGTCAGGTTTTGATTTTTTATCTGTTGATATTTGATAGAATCCACAATGCCATGTATCTGAACAAGAAGTCCAGGACCTCCAGCAGAAAAATATGCCCACAACATTAAAGATCCAATGGTATATTAAATTGTACACATGGGGTACTTTTTATCCTTGTGTTCACCAAACCCATCTAGTGTGTTTGCTGCCAAAAAGCTCTGTTTTAGTCTCATCTGACCACAGAACCCTGTGTTGTTTGAAGATCCAGTCGTGTCTGACAATTAAATTTGCTGGAATTTGTTTTTGGATGAGCGAGGAGGGTTTTTTTTAAACCCTCCCAAACAACATGTGGGGATGTAGGGGTTGTTTGATAATTTTTTTTTTAGGCTTTCTGACCCTAAGACTCAACTAATCTCTGCAATTCTCCATCTGTGATCCTTGGAGAGTCTTTGGCCACTCAAACTTTCATACTCGCCGTGCATTAAGACAGTATAGACACACGTCCTTTTCCTGGCAGATTCATAACATCTTTAGTTGGTTATAACTTCTTAATTATTGCCCTGATGGTCAAAATGGGGATTTTCAATTCTTTAGCTATTGTCTTACAGCCACTTTCTAGTTTGTGATGCTCAACAATCTTTTGCTACGCATCAGAACTGTATTCTGTGGTTTTACTCATTGTGATGGATGATTAAGGGGATTTGGCCTTTGTGTTTCCTCATATTTAAACTCCTGTGAAACACGAAGTCATAGCTGGACAGTTTCATGTTCCTAGTCACCCTGGTGTACTAAAAAAGGTAAATATTAATGGGAATATACTTCAGAGATATTTTACTCGTAAAAAATTCTAGGGGTTTCAATAATTGTGGCCAACATGTTTTGGAGAAAAACATTTATTTCATAATGTGATTTCCCCCCACTTTCAATTCTTTTACTTCAATGAAAGGTTAGAATTTTGCACATTTTTTGAATGAAAGATCACAAGGATAATCGATGCAGATTTATTTTTTACAGCCAATTTTGATCATATTTACCAGGGGGTTCAATAATTGTGGAGGGCACTGTAGTTCTGTTTATTGTCTGGTGTCAAACTCCAAGCAAAAAGCGTGTAGGGTTCAGAGAAAGTTGACTTTCCAAACGTGGGCTCATACTAGCGCGACACATATTTCTCTTTCATGAGCAAGCGGTTTACTGCCGTCTCTTTTTCTGCGCTTTGATTAAATGCCCAGTGCGGCGGTTATGGACGGTCTACAGGCAGCCCATCTGGACTTGTGTTTAATTTCATGTCAGGGTAGAACAGGAAGCACCTGTCTGAATGAAACCATTTCGGGGGAGCAAGAAAAAAAAACACATTCATCCATCTGTGGTGGAAACATATGTCAGAGTTGTCACATTTAAAAGAATATCAACAAACACAGAAAATCTAAATTGCTTTGGAAAAGCCAGTCTTCAAAAATTAACACACATTTCGTTTAACCTAATGTTATCGCATCTGTCCGATTTGCGGCTGAATGAAATCCATTCTCACGGCCTCAGAGTCTGAAATCACAGTGAAATAAAACTTCCAGATGTTGGTTACTCTACATTACCAAATTAAAGGATCTAATTCTGACTCCATCAGTCGCCTGTAGGATATCTCTAACAACCACAGCTGTGTGTTACAGAAACATCAAAAAACTGAAGTCTAACAACCATCAAGCTGTTAAGCACATGTTGATGTCCATTCTGGTCATTATTTATGATATGAAAATCTCTACCTTTATGTAATTAACAGTGAGTAATCTTGCAAAGCTGATGATTGATGAGCTGTAATAGACATTAGGAATACACAACACTTTTGCAAACTACATGACCAAAAATATATGGACATTCTCTTATAATGATCAGGTTTATCCATTTCAGCTATATCCATTTCTAACAGGCAAATAAATTCAAGTATGCAGTCATAAGTCACACGGGTATATTTGTGGCAATAGTCAACAAAACATTGTATGGTTCAAAATGGATCAAAATGATGCCAAAAATCATTAGGATATTAAGTAAAGATCATGATCCATGAAGATATTTTGTAAATTTCCTACCTTAAATATAATCAAAACATTTTGTGGTCCAGGGTCACATTTAAGGAAGAGAAAGCACAAATACATGCTTGTAACACTTTACAATAAGGTTCAATTAGTTACTATTTAATGCATTAAGTATCATAAAATAACAATAAACAACCATTTTGCTTTTCAGCATTTATGAACATTAATTAGATATAAATATAATCATTTAAAGATTATATATTAATTAGTACACCAGTGTTCATGGTTAAGTCGCGTCAATTGTAGATCTTGAAATGCTAAAAATGTATTAGTGTACACTACTGTTTAAAAAAATTTGGGTCAGTAATTTTTTTCTCCAAAGAAATCAATAGCCTAGTTATTAATAATAGTTCAGCCAGGATACACTGAACTGATCTAAAGTGACATTAAAGACTTTTACATTGTTACAAAAGATTTCTATTTCGAATAAATGCTGTTCTTTTGGACTTTCTATTCCTCAAAGAATCCTGAAAGCACATATAATGGTTTCCACAAAAATATTAAGCAGCACAACTGATTTCAACCCTGATAATAATAAAAAATATTTCTTGAGCAGCAAATCAGCATATTAGAATGATTTCTGAAGAATCCTGTGAGACTGAAGAGCAATGGCTGCTGATAGATTACACTTTAAAATATATATAAATAGAAAACATTGATTTTAATTGTAAAAATATTTTATGATAATGCTGTTTATACTGTATTTTTGATCAAATAAATGCAGCTTTGGTGAGCATCAGAGACCTCTCAGCAACCCCAACCTTTTGAATGGTAGAATATTTATAAATTAGCAACAATAATGATGTAAATGTACTGTTCATTGTTAGCTTATGATACTTAAAGGAACACTTCGACTTATTGGGACTTGAGCTTATTCACCGTATCCCCCAGAGTTAGATAAGTCCATATACATACCTTTTTCATCTCCGTGCGTGCTGTAAGTCTGTTTGACGCACCCACCGCTAGCCTAGCTTAGCACAAAGACTGGATGTAAATGGATACAGCTAGCATACTAATCCCAATAAGTGACAAAATAACGCCAACATTTTCCTATTTACATGTTGTGATTTGTATAGTCACAGTGTGTACAAATAACAAGGCCATACGAGACACAGCCATTTTTTAAACGTTTAAATACTGGGAACTATTTTCTCAGAAGGCGAAGCACTGCTACTTGGGCGGAGTGAAGAGCGCAGCACCCGAGAAGCGCCGTGGTGAGGAGCAGAGAGTCCGCTCAGAGTTGGAGTAATATAGTCAGCAATTACTAGATAGTAAATGCAAAGTTTACAATCATGGACGTTCGCTGTATTGTAAAGAGCTGCGACAATAAACAGGGGAGACCAGGTAATACCATGATGTTTCATAGAATTCCAAACAAAAACACTGACCTGATGAATCAATGGCTACTCTGGATATAGATCCAAACACACCTGTAGACATCATCAAGGACTATCGCGTTTGCTCAGAACATTTCACTGAGGACGACTATTTTGAAAAAATGGAATTTGCCACACGTGTGCTGAAGGATACGCCCATCCCATCGATAGTAAAGACAGGACAAAAGTGGATCACTTGCGGCTGCGGTAAGTGTTCCGTTATGTTTTTAGATGACTAGCCTACTGTTACAGTGCCATTAGCTAGATGTAATGTAACCTTAGTGACACATGAATAGGATGCTCACTACTATTATAGTTGTTCATGGGGCTCCATGTATCCCCTGTAATGTTAGTATTGTGTTGTCACACAAACTATTGCTATTGCCACAGTAACAAATAAGCGGCGCTAAAGGTAACTTTCAGGACTGTAGCCTTCAACTTGCTAATGAATTGGAGGGGGGGATGGGCAGTTTTAATTTTTGAGAAACAGTGACCTTGTTTGTGAAATAGTAGGCTACTCCCGTTCTGATTCTCCCCTCAACCTCAGTCTGTTCGGCATCTTGTCTATCAGCTTCCAAAGTTTGTAACTCCTCGTCTGTGTATTCTGGCTCAAAACGATATGGTTCTGGATCTTGGTTTGATACCAAATAAAAATCCTCTGACAATTCCTCAAAGTCAGCCATGATCACGAATCACGTTCGCTACTGCGCTAATCACTCCGCCCAAGTAGCAGTGCTTCGCCCCCTGAGAAAATAGTTCCCAGTATTTAAACGTTTAAAAAATGGCTGTGTCTCATATGACCTTGTTATTTGTATACACTGTGACTATACAAATCACAACATGTAAATAGGAAAATGTTGGCGTTATTTTGTCACTTATTGGGATTAGTATGCTAGCTGTAGCCATTTACATCCAGTCTTTGTGCTAAGCTAGGCTAGCGGTGGGTGCGTCAAACAGACTTACAGCACGCACGGAGATGAAAAAGGCATGTATGGACTTATCTAACTCTGGGGGATACGGTGAATAAGCTCAAGTCCCAAAAAGTCGAAGTGTTCCTTTAATGCATTTATTAATGTTTAAAATGAACCTTACTGTAAAGTATAAAGGTTTACTTTTGTTGACCTGTATCCCACAGAACACCTTAAAGATTAACTGGACTGGAGCGTCAACTGCAAGCCAGACCCCATCAGCCAACATCTCTGTCTCCATATTCCAACAGCCTGGAAGAGTAGAAACTGTGAGCAGAACCAGCTCACTATCCATAGTTTATAATGAAATGTTAAATATCCACATATGAAAGTGATGTTTGGGTGTATGTGCTGCCTTTATGAAAATAAAAATAAAATAAAATAAACACATTAACGGTTGTAGCTTCTGTCTCTGCTTCACGTAAAAGCTGCTTCCATGAACTGTCACAACTGGACAGGCAAAGTCCAGAAGGCGGAGGCCTCGCCTGACCTCTATCTCTTTGCATGTGGATCCGTGCCTTTGTTACGAAGCTCCACTTGCCAGGCCTCGTTAGTTTCACTTCTCAGATAGACCGAAGCCCACTGGCCTTGTCCAGGCATGCTGTGATGCTTTCCGCTCCGATTTATTCATTTGTTTATTTTTCCGTTACTGCATTAAACTTCCTGTCAGTTATCTGGACGGACATGTGTCTGAGACACCTGGTCCTGCAATTGGAAGTGCATTTATTCGGCTTCTGAAACGACATCTCAAGTTAAGCATCTAATAAAATGCAAACAGGTATAAACACCCCTAGGCCTGGACAAAGACTTCAATGAACCTGAAGAATTAAATGAAAATATCATAAATCGAAAGGATTTTAGCCTGAGACCAATGGGAAACCTCAAAAATTACATGACCAGGTGTCAATTTTAAGCTCACGTCACTAAAATTGGCGTATGAATTAAATTCTGTCACTGAAATGACATTAATCAAAAGTAGCTATCAACAAACGTCACGCTCTAAAATGTTGCCATTCATGTTGTTTGTTGCAGCTGGGAAACCAAACCATTGCTAGCATTAACAAGGTTAAGGAGTGGCTTCTGTTTCGTGTTTACACAGAGAATAATAATTTAGACCCAAATCCTGTGTTTAAATTCGATTGTCAGAACCAAAACATTGCAGTGTGGCCTGCAAATACTAAACTACCGCTGAACTGGCAAAAATGAATCAAGAGACTTGGAGTTATTACTAAAAAACATGGCACAAGAAACACATTTCTATGTTTTAAATTTGCTTGTCTATTGCATTAAACTGAGGTAGAGATATATAAACAAACCAGAGAGGAATAGTTTCAGAAAAGGCAAATAGGGAGCAGTTATTTTGTATCCTATTAACCAGTGCTGAATCAGTTTTTTTAAGCCTAAACTGAAATTGTTTGTGTGTGAAAGAGAAAGAAACTAGATGATTCTGGCTTGCCCTAACTTGTCGATCCTCATAGAATGTGCTTCAGAACTCCATCATGACTAATAATAACTGAGGGACAGAGATTAAAATATCACACACACACTCCTTCCCCTTTCATCACATCCAACTCATCACCTCATTGATCAATAAATTAAAGACTCCGTTTTTAATAGAGTGCTTATCTGAATTTCAGCATGCTGAGCCTGCACTTCCTGTGTCCATTACACCACCAATGTGCCACCTGGGGAATCATGGGAGATAGGATTAAGAAAACAAATCATAAAAAAAAAAACACTTTTACTGTGGACAATAGCCACCAGGAGTGTCTCAAAACCGATTTTAGTACACAGAGTGGTTAATTTAAACTTTTCTTTGATTTGATTATCTTTAAAGCTGAATTGTGTAATTTTTTGGTTAAAATATGTTATTGTATTGCAGCATAATATATGAAGAAAACTATAATTAAGCCATTTGTAGGTTGACTCCCTTGAAAATTGTAAACACTGTGTCACTTTTTAGCCTGGAACACACCAAGCCGACATCAAAGAACTAGCGTCGACGAAAGCTGACTGTTGTCAACTCTCGTAGCTTCGCTTGAACACACCAAAAGGACTAAAGGCGACTGTCAACTAGCATGTGCACGCAAGTAAATATCTCTCTATATCAGCAGGTATCAATAGTCAATTTTCGTCATAAAAAAAAAAAAGGGAAACCGAAACTAGTACTGCAGATATACAGACCGTAAACAAAGCAACGCTTGCTTACCATTTTGAATATCAATCACTCTGATCAATTTCACCATTCCAGTTGACTCATGTTATTATAAAAATATTAGTGCATTCGAATGCTCAGGTAATTATAACAGCCTTTCTGTACCGTCTTGACTTCTTTGCTCGCTTTCGTCACTTTCGCTTTTATTCTCATACACAGACTCATTCGCTAAGCCGAACAGCCAATCAGAGTTCTCTCTTTCACAGACGGCCCAACACCGATTCAACATGCTGAATCAGCCCAAAAAAACACGACGGCATCCAACTAGAGCCAACGGTGCGGAACACAGCAAAAAACTAAGCCGACCGACGTTCAAAAATGGTGTGTCCCAGCCTTTAAACATTGGCTGCCCAACATTACAACAGCTCAACCAATGGCATGATTTTGGGGGTGGGGCCATCTGGCCAGGACTGGCCAATGCCAGATTTTCAGGAGACACATTTTTTAAACTAGTTTTTCTGGAATTATTTTTGTAAGTTTGGCAATGCCAGCAAAAACAAGGGTCAGGCCTCAAGTGACCTCAAAGTAAGGTCAATTTAAAAGGGAACTAATAAACCAGCAGATTAGATGTGTGAGCGTGACATTTAAACGAAACTGAACTGTTATTACATTAAATGCAGCCCAGTATCTAGTGTGGCTGTGGGGGGTAAACTTTGAATTGTGGGGGGTAAACTTTGAATTGTGGGATTGATCGCACTCTTCTCCATGTTATATTGACAGATTTACTTCAGATCTACATCACCACCGTATGATATAACAGAAGAAATAACCCAATGGTCTGACGAAGCATGGCACAGATAGGGCTGCAACACCACCGTCAAGGTCAGCCTTCAGAAAACATCTAGATGCTGCCACACTTTTGTCTATTTAGATAAAATAGCCGCATTCATTGTGTCTCAGATAAAGCTTAAAAGACAGAAAGGAGAAGACAGAGAACAAACGAAAAAAGAAACATTGGCACATCCTCGAGATTTTCTGCTGAACATTTTATCTGTCCGTGACGAATTCTAGTGCTCACTCACCACTTTTGATATTTTCTCTTTGCCTTATCTTGCGTCTACCCGCCGCATGGCTCGCCACTTTGGAATAATGTGCCACATCTGTAATGACATTGCCTTTGTGTGGCAGATTACGCCTGTATTTTTTGCCCCCCCATCAAATTGAAATATGAACACTAGCGTGTCTTGGTAGATTCTCAGTATATAATGTCGAAATAAAGCCAGTGCCAAAGCCATCACTGAGGAGACCGCTGAAGCTGCCAGAGAGATGTACATGGGCTAGAAATACACCTTTTACATGATCTCTCCTTGCCTTTGATCTGACAGAGTTAAAGTCTCTGCCATGCAAAATGAAGAAATACAGAAAGAAATCCAGATGAAAGTAAACTTAAAGCTGAAGGGTGTCAAATCTGCACTACTAGCATCACCAAACGGAATTGCAAAAATAATGATTGTTTTAAACCGGTTTCCACGAACACTCCATGTCTGCCAGTCGGTCAAAGCTCACTAAAAAAAATTAATATAAATAAAATATAAAATAAAAATGATATAAAAAATAAATTAAATTAAATATAAAAAATTTACATTTTTAAAAAAAATGTGGGAAACTAAGCTAAGAATGGATTACTTACAGACAACCTTTGAATATTAAACTGACTAAGAGAAAACATAAAAAATATTTTACATGCATCAGCTTTAAACTTTTTAGAGTACATGAAGCAGTTTAGCTGCTTGCTTTTGCGTAATGCATTGAATCTTTACTTCATTATGAATACATATTGCTTTTTTCTTCTTCTGATGAAGAACTATCGAATTACAATTAAGTGACTTCAATCTGCTTTTGTCTTTTCATGCTGACAGGGACTAATTACCCCTGCTTTGTTCAATTTATGAAGTACAATAATCAATGCATAATTGAGGATTATATTGTCTGCATAATAAACACATCACTTCAATTTCTGTAAGCGAGCCACAGTCTTGAAATGAAAAAATGGCTTTGGAGATGCACGTAATATATCACAATACAGAAAAGTGCATAAACAAAAGAACATCTAAATAATAAATAGCCTCTATATCTGTAAGTTATTGCAGATATTTAACATTTCTTGAAAAGTACCTATTTAAATATTTACAGCTGAGGCTTTATAAAGGCCCTTGAGGAACAACTAACTCGAAAAATCTAATTCGACCAAAAGATAATGTTAACACATTAAACAAAAATTCAATGTTTTAATGTTTCAGTGGACAGAATAACGTATATGCCTACAGGTAAAGTGATGAGAGCCGGCTTTGAAAGGAGCCACATTTTACATGCCTCGCAGATCCTTGTTGAATAATGCAATGATACCGCAGTTTCATTCTGAGAGGCTATATTTAAAATACACACAAAGGATCATGTTGATAGAACTAAGTCAAAGATTGTTGAGTGGAGCAGAGGCAGGTTAAGGACAGAATGACATGTCCGCTCCACTTTCCAACCAATCAGGCCTAGAGCAGACAAATTTAGCTATCCCAATCACCTCCCCGGTGACGTGATGTGACGTGATATATGGGCCTAACAGCTTTCTAGCCGTTTAAATGTAAAAACGTAGGAATTACTTATATTTTTATAAATTCGCTTGTAGCTGTTTGTTATTGTTTGACCACAGCAAGGTTCTGAAAAAAATTATTAAATAATTCCACTTTAAAAAAGCAGCTCATTCAGTGCTTATATTGACTTAAAGGGTACATATGGTGCTTTTTTAAATTTTACCTTTAATATAGCTTTAATATAGTCAATGCCAAAGGAAGTTAATCGCTCCAACAGAAAACACCTGCCCTAAACAGCTCATCTGTAGTCCTGCCATTATTTCTGTAATGTAGCTACGTCACCATATAAAATATCATTGCTTCAATGTGCTCATTGTTTCTGCTTAAATGAATACAGGACGTTAGCTAACTGTCTTAGAACTGTACATTTCTGCCATATAGACATTACTTTGACACACTCACCTCTGATTACTCTTAATAGAAACATGCATTTTCTAAAAAGCTGCTTTAAATGATATGTATTGCGAAAAGTGCTATTCAAATAATTGTGAACTGAATTGAACTGAATTTGCTTAAATGCCGCCTGCTGGCTACTTTGGCTCGCCCTCAAACAAAGGTAGTTATAATGCCAGGAAGAGTTTATTGCTATGTCGAGGAAATAATGTTTTGTTGTTGTTTTTTTTTACTGCCAAGGAAAAAACAATTACATGGAATTCGAAAGACAGAGGAACTGAAGATTCAGTGTTAAAAATATTTTTTAACAGTATTCCTCAGCAATACAACCACAAACCTTTTATTGTGCTCACTATGTTCTTAGTACTGACTTATAGCAGTTCAAAGCATGCAGTTCAATGCAGGTCAGTGTGTTAATTGTCATACAGTTTTTAATCACGATATGGAGAAATTACAGTTCTAACATCCCATCTGAAACGTAAGAGTGGTACAAAATAAAACAAAATGACCACTGTGCAACATCCTTCTCAAGCCATGCATGCAAAGTTGGTTTGTGTCGATCAGCTTGTTCTTCTTGACTGTCACGGCGTTCTTGGCTCGACTAGTCGAGACTGTTTTCCAAGATGGCTCCTGCCTGTATACGCGTAATGTATTGTCTTTATAAAGTATCTTCTTATTAAACTGTCTGTACACTTACAAAGTCCTCAATGCTTCGTTTTGCATGTAAGGACCCTCATTATGCTACCGTGTTAGTGTGAGGCTATTTTGAGCCTTGTTAGTGGTATTAACTAGCGATTTACTTTTACTTATTCGTGGCCCCATGTACTAGCGTTATAAGCTAATCTGTTTTTAGAGATAAAACTCTTTACATTCGATTATCATGAAAACGCATCCCAGAGAACGATCGACTCGGTAACCATGTGTTAATTACCCCTAGGTTCATTCTTCACCGCAATTGTCTTTTAAACTAGGGCTCGAACTGACACCACAGTTACAATAGTTTACAGTGCCTGTTTACAGCACTGGGAGTCAAAACGTGCCTGTTATGGTATGGGGCATCACATTTCCGACAAGCTCTAAGCAGCAGACCAATCACAACAGACTGGGGCCGGCTGACCAATCAGAGCATACTGTTCTTTTCTGAAGGCGGGTTTGAAAGAAGCCGAAAATAAAACAGATTGTTCAGACAGAGGATCAAAACAGGTGCTGCAACAATGTAAATTATAAGAAAAATTTTATTTGTTTTTATGTTAACTAATTCTAGTAAACCCCCTAAACAAAAGTTTGAATCTGTAGATGAGCATAGAGACCTTTCATTAAATTCAATTTCAAATTTGTATAAAATTGATTTACCAAAAAACAAAATAAGTCAAACCGCTTTTTTCCTTCATCACCATAAAAATGTCACTCCTGTCTCTCTTCAGTTCAGAGGATTCTGTGAAGCCTGTCAAAGATTCTGCAAACTGTGTATCAGGTGCTTGAATTACAAAAAATACAAACAATTATACTATTATACTTTTCAGTGCACAAAAATAGATTAAAAAAAAACACACACACACACATAAATTAAGTCAAAATAATTGAATAAAATCAAATAAAGCACCATACAAGTGGGCCATATGATTCATGCACTTTATTGCAAATCTTCTGAAGGCATAGTTTTCTCTGAGGAACAGTGAAGTTTAAGCAATGTAATTTAATTACAGTGGAATGTGACATCAATGACGTCAAACCTGTCGTAGGACTTCTTTTTGGGAGAATTAATGAGTGAGCAGTGACGGAGGGGATGAATTTAATGGAATTAAGTAAAATGAAAAAATTACAATGCGGACAATACAATCAAGAGTGGAACAACTGCCGGTTTAATTTCTACACCTCTAAAAAAGATCTACAGTTTTAAATCACTACACAACATTTACAACAACTGCCCAGTTTCAGTCAAACCAATCCTGATTTGTAATGTGGCAAATGATTTCAAAGTGAAAATCTGCCATCACCTCAGACCTCACAAAGGAGCACGTCAGTAACTCGTTACGGGATACGGCATGTGTTTCCGAACTCAACTAAGCTTTCGACTGATAGCTCGGCGTATGACAGCAGCGGGACACATGTGAGCGGTTTCACTCACACTATAAACAGTCGAGCCTGTACAAATCAAAAACGGGTTCCTCACTTTTTCTAAATGTATTCTTGCTATACTCAATTCATTTTTCCCAGTTAAAATCCGCCCCCCGTTTTAATCCTACAGTAAAATGACTAGAATCCCATTACTTGTCTGACATAGTTGAGAGCCCTCATCATAAATACTGCATGCTGCTGGTTTAAAATCATATAACTATATTCCTACTGCCCTCCAAAAGCCATTTTGTAATAAGAGAACAGAATAAGTGTTGTGGTAGTTGCTGTGATACAGTCTGATTTGTTTTCACACATTTCTTTTTTTTTTCTATGCCCAAGCAAGGGATTTTTAATCTTATAAACTTCATTCCAGCATGGAATCAGAACAAAGTGAGAAAAAGTCACCGCAGTAAATCCAGTAAAAGCATATGCATGTGTTCAATCATGACTTAAAGGAATAGTTCACCATCAAAAATCAGTTAAACTTTCTTGACTAAAGCAAATCAAATGTCTTCAGAAGACTTGGAATATAAGTGATATGGACCATTCTTATGAAACTTTCAAAGAGCTTTTGCATAATTTGTAAAGCTTGAAAGCTGCTAAAATCCCCATTCATTGGAATGGGGTTTTGAATGACATGAGGTGGCGAGTAAATGACCGAATTTTCATTTTTGAGCGAACTGTCCCTTTAAATGACGGATTACAGATTTATTGGAATGGAGAATCAGCAACCTGCATACAAGTTACAAAAAATATTAGATGACTAAGGGGTTGTTCATACAAGACACATTCTTGTGTTTAAAAATAGCGAAACACATTCTTAAAAGTCAAAGCATTTTAACTTGACACTATGGCGCAAGCAAAAAGCTAAAAGAAAAGTTAAATGTATGTTTACAACAACGACATGCATCTTAGATACCTACAAATAGTGGTAAAAGACCACAATGTAATTAACTGTTGCAACCAGCACCTTGTCAACTCAGTCTTTCGGTGCTACAAACGTACATGTGGTCAAGTTAAACATTTGTTTTCTAATCATGGAAAGAAATTTTCCTCTCAGAATAAAAAAAAGGTGCCATTAAATGCTTTTGTTTGGGCGGAACAGCTTTCTCACGCAAACGTGCAGTTCTCTTATAGACTCATGATGGATAGCAGAGATGAGAATCCTGATAATTTACATCTCTTTATCACTCAAAACTGTTTTTACTGTTGCTGATGTCATGGCTGACTCAGAGGAAGAGTGTCCAGACGCCGCAGCCTGAGAAAGAGAGAGAGAAAGCAAGAGAGAGAGAGAGTGGGAGAGTGTGAAAAGATCCCTGGGCGTCTTGATAAAAGAAAAAGCCCTTACTCAATCCATCTTCGGCTTTCTCCTTTTTTGTTTCTTTCATTCTATTCAATTACATCTCTAATATGCGTCCGTGCCGCACAATTAAAGTCTCATATCAAAGACGAACCCCAACGCCAGATACAGCAACAGATCCAAACAAAACAAATGGAGTTTCTGAAAACGCGAAACATCATCAACCAGTGTACATGCTATTGCAAGGCCTCGGGTGAAACATGTTAGATGGGCCACTCCAATTTTCCATCAATCAAATTACTCTTTATTGTTCGCCCCATGCGACCTCAGGCAACACAAACCCAGAGACTGTCAGTTATGAAACATTATATTTCTGCTGTCATATTGCACCCTAGACATGGCTATTACAAAGAGATGTCATACCGCCGCTGACTTTAATATTCTTTCATTTAGACAGAGGTTAGCGCTGCTGCTTCAGTGCGACAGCATCTACTTTAGGCTCATAATGGCATTATGTTACACTAATTGTATTAAATGGCAGTGAGCTAGTTTATTATTTCCAATGCAATGTTTCTTCGGAATGAAATTTGTTACAGGAAATTGCATATAATAGTGTTTTAATGAGTCTGCTGTAAATGACCTCATCATTAATGCTTTGTTTTATCCTTTAAATTACTTTCATTTGCACATAAGACTGATTGAATCACATAGGTGATCTCAAGAGCCAGAGACTGAAGACTGCATTTCATTAGCAGCATATATGATCCGTTTTCAGATAATTGTGCTCAACCATCAACTGGTATTAAAAAACAAACACTGTGGCAGTTGATTTAGTAGGCCTCAAACCACAATAAAACAAAATCGCTTCATATTCACTAATATTAGAACTAGGAAACTCATGTGAATTTTAAAACAATATATGCTTTATGGAAACCTCTGAGAATCCATTTTACACTTCATTGTATACACTTTGCTCAACTGCTATAGCATGGTGCTAACAACACCAAGGTCAAAGGTTTGATTTGCAAGGAACATGCTATGAGGCACTTTGGATAAAAGGGTCTGCCAAATGAATAAATGTAAATCATAAACTGTAGCACACATTTCTGTGCACCAAAAGAGCATGTATAGTAACATAATGTGGTCAGATGGGAATTTGACACATTTTGCTTCAGTTACACACCTGAGAGTGTGCATAATGTGTCCTGCTAAAAACAAACAGCTCCAGTCAAACGTTTGGACACACCTACACATTTAATGGTTTTAATAATACAGTGTAAAAAAGGTAATTAGTAGACTTAGAGTGGAAATCTGATGCCTATTTAAAATAAAATGTATTTAATAAAAAAAATTATATTTGTATTATTATTAAATAAAATATGTTGTGGTCACTGGTTTATATTTAATTACTAAATATTTGTAATGTTGTAGTTTAATTTAGTTTTCGACTAATTAGGAAAATGGGATTCATAGTAATAGTACAGTGGGGAAAAAAAAGAAATGGTAGTATGGGAACAATGCAGTGGCCAAAAAAACATAAAAAAAAAAACATTGGTAAGCCTCTATACATAATAAACTATAAAAGTACTTGTAATTCACCGTATAATGCATTGTATGGTCTCATGAATAATTGTAACCACAATTATGATACATTATAATACTTATCTATTAATTGTTGCACCTTTAGAAAGTATAATGTATTAAAACACAACAAACATGCAATTTCAGAAGAAACAAGGAGTCTTCAAATGTTATAATGCATTTTAACTTTGGTTACAACTTTTTATAATGCATTATAACGTACATTATGAATATCTTTATAATGCATTATAGATAAAGGCTTTAAGTGTTACCAAAACATCTAATAAGTTCTTAAAATTAGCCAGATTCCAACTCTCAACCAACTTCATGAAGTGCATCCTGGGATGCTTTTACAACAGTATAAAAGAAGTTCCCATGGGTCAGATGATGGTCAGATCATTGCTTGCTCCAACTTATTCATACATTTTTTTGATGTAAAAAAAAAAGTTTTGATGTAAATAAATATGTCTATCAACTTAATTTCAATAATTCAAGCATCAACTTTTAGTTTTTCTCAAGTTTTTTAAGAACATGATAAACAAATTCAATCCAGTGTGTACAAATGTTTGACTAGCAATGCATCTACAGTAAGTCAAGAACCAGAAAAAGCCTTCAATATTCAAATAAATATCAAAACACTGTTGGAAAAAAATCATTTCCTGCTTGTTTGATTTTCTAGTAGAAAGAACAATGTCCACAACGTATCCAAAGATGTCCATTTACACATTCACAGTTACAATCCATCCAAGGCCCGTGAGAGAAAAAGCGTGAATGAAGCAGTGGGTTTCCCACAGGACTGTCAGTGCCACACTCAGCAGAGCCATCCAATCTGTGCCAGCGAGCTGCGTCTCCACGTGGGCAAGGCAGGGAGACGTAAGCATGCCACACCTCCTGGAATGTTCCCACGAGAAGGAGGTGGTGGAGAGGGGGGAGCTGTCAGGGGCTTGTCATAATGTTCCTCTACAAGATCCTCCAAGATCTTTCAGTGCAGGTGTTCCCCTACATCATATCCTCTTGTACTTCTCCCCTCCTCCCACAGCCCTGCCAGCACGCGCCCTTCACTGCGCCACCTGCCATTATGCATAGACATGTAAATTTGCTTGTTTAGCATGCCCCCTTCATTCCAGCGCCACACAGCGTATGCATATATGCAAAACAGAGGCACGCGCCGGGCTGGAAAGGCTGAAGAATCCACAAACACACAGACCACAGCCGGTGGAGGACTGCACGGAGGTTCCTGAACCGCTTCTGTGGAAGAAGAAACAAGGAGTAACATGGCAACATCCAGCATTGATTCATCCGCACCGGCCAATTAATTGTCCTTGGCTGCCTCAAGAGTGCTTTTCTTATCTTTTTTTTTTTAATGCAGAATTGCATATTCAAACTGAGTGGCACAGGAGTAATCGGTGGCGGAATAAAGACGAGCAGAACTTTGCTCATTTCGTCCGCTTTCCACACCGGTTTTCTGGGAAGGAAAAAAAACTAAGACTTCATTAAAATTGCCAGTTGTCATCATGCATATGACATGTTCTGCATGCTGAATATCATTAGCGGCTAACAGTTTCCCTCTCGTTTTTTTTTTTTTTTCTCGCCGCAGCTCCGTGTGCCAGTGACGATAATTATCAATCAGAAAGGACGCCATCAGTATCCACGGATCATTGTAATGAGCTTGATGCGCATATTTGATCACGTTTTTCCCCACGTCCAAAAAAAGAGAGAGAGAGAAGAAACACGGTAGAATCCTTTGAAGATCCCTTGTGTGATCTTTTGTGTTGAGTTATGAAGACACTCCAACGCTTCTCTCATTTTCAAGTGTATTTTCCCTCATGTAAGAAAAAGAAAAAAACTGCTTTGCACGCATAATAGCCTTTAATTCTTCCCGACATGGCTGGCTTTCTGATCCATAAAAATGAGCTGCGTGCGATTTGCATAGCCACATTCAAATGAGCTCCATTGTGCAGGGAAGTGTAATTAGCCCGGCTCTGCGCGGATGGGTTAGGGTCTCGTTCGCCAGCCTTCCTCATTTAAAAAAGCGTCATTGTCTTCACGCAAACTAGCATTAATTCCGACAGGAGTGAAGAGAGTCTGATCCTGATGAGCCGTTAGTTTATTCCGCTGCGCTGTTTGTTGGCTAATTTACACCAAACCCCTGCTGCTCTTCCCTTAAGCTATCCTCTTTGTCTTGCCTTGAAATTTACAAAATCTTACAAGAAATCAATACTTAATTGATTATTCACTTTTCCGCAGCTTCAAACGGCTCGTGCGCATTAGATCCCACAGCATTCCCTCCTTCTCCCGGGCAAGCAGAAGGCAGACAGGCAGCAGGCTGGAAGCAGGGAGAAGGCTGGCTAGGTGGCAGAGCTCTTGGAGGTAAGAGCAGACGGCTGTAGCGAGAAACCATGTGAGGAGCTTAGTGGCCGAGTGTGTACACTGGCAGCGTCCCGACGGGAAAACAACACTGGTCTTCACGGACAGGAAAAAGTTCCCATGTGTGCAGGGATCCACCGCTCACACTGAACTCATCAATGGAGGAGGACTAGAGGACATGGCTACAAAAAAAAACAACAAGAGGAATTAACAAAAGGACTTTTTTCAGACAAGGTGTTTTTTAGTGTTATTTAGATGCTAAATTTTCTCCTGCCTGATTTCACGGTCTTTATGCGTGTGGCACCAGCGTGGACCGGGCAACCTGCCACCTGGCCCTCGGAGAGCCCTTATCGTGGCGGGGGGCAGGAACACGTGCCACCCGCCTCTGACAAGCAAATGAGGATGGGAGGCACGTAACATTATGAGCAAATTGGCAGGATGGGAAAGCGCATGTGAAGGAGGCAGATGGCAGATTTGGCGCTGTGCCAGCCCTGCTGCTGCGAACATGCTGAATAACTGCACACCGCAGATTCTGCCACTTGTTGCTCCGCCGGGCCCCCTGCCATCCCCGATGAGCGGATTGCTCACGTGTGCTCCATACGCAACAAACAGAACTTCCGCAAACGGGAGCGCGTGTGCACGGGGAGGGACCAAAACTGAGCCTAATGGGAGGCTGGCATTCATGACTGTGGATATGCACTGCATGCTAATAATGTGCTGAGTAGACAGACACACGTCCACCCGCTTGCCCGCGTGCCATGGAAATTAAGTCTTCCGGAAAGCCACCATATTTAACAGCATGGGATGCCGTGTGAAAAACAATGCAAGAAACCCACCGAGGAGGACAAAGCCCATCCCAGAGTAAACCAAGCTGGTTTTGGAGGAAGCAAGCTGTTGGAGGAGTTGAGTCAGAGCAGATTGGTCTGATGGTCTGGATAAAGGGAGACATTATGGGATGCCCAGGGGGCTTTGCAAATCAAACGCAATGTTTGAAATAGAACAATTTTGAGGTACATTACAGGGAAGCGCAATTTGAATTGCCAATGAGGTGATGCATATCTGCATGTTAATTAGAAGGGTGCGAGTCTGTAGCCCGCAGTCTGTTACCGATGGGCTGCAAGCTCGTCTGCGGGAACCGGCGCTCGTTCCGAATAAATTACTGCCTTTTGTTCTCTCATTTTGTTTTCCGTTAAGATACAAACATCGAATATGCGGTGAAAAGGGGGTAGGTGAAATTAAAATTATTGATTGATCCGGCATCCGTTTGAGAATCTAATTAGATGAGACATGGACAAAAGCTGATATTGTAATAGATCGTCTCTGTGTTAGCAGTCAGATTGTGCTGGGATGGCAATTTATCTTCCTTAACGCAACCTGGATATTAAAAACTGTAATCAGGTGAAGGAAAGCTGCTGTACTTTGGGTTTTTTTTAAATACAGATGAGAATCCTGCTGCTAAAAAAAGGTAGGTTTAATGGTAACAAGCACTTGTGATCATTTAAATTCTGCATGGTGACTGCACTTTCATTTTTTTGCTATTATGGAAAGTGTACAACTGGCCAAAAATGTAATAAATGCTTTTTCTTCCACTATTTAGAATCTGTGTGATTATTTTGTATCCCATACGGTTGTGCTCATAGAGATAAACGGTTGCCATGTGAACATAAATTGCCTATTTATGGTGGCGGAGAAAAACGAGCAGAATGAGGGGTCATTATAATAAGTACCGATAATGAGAGAGCAGTCAGATGTAGAAGTCAGGGCTAAATGCAATATAAAAACATCACGTAACATGCAAATGTTGCTTACAACCGCTTCAGCAGCAGCTGATGTCCTCATTCAGTGTATGTAACCAATTTATTTATATGTCGTGTGTGTGTCTCCCGGTTCAATGTCACTCACACAGGAGACCAGCGAGGGGAATTCTGGCTAATGCATATGCGACCGCAGCCGTCTGACTTCTCATTCAACTAGTGTGGCGGCATCATGTCCTTGAATTAGAGATATAACTTCACCCTACGGTTCCTTACTCATAAACGAAAACGTGCAGGTGATCGAGCTGCGTCCCCTGGATACCCTACAGAGAATAGACTTGGTCAATGGCTCCATTTGTCATGCTGATCTAGAAGGTATCAAGAGACAAGAGAAGTGACTCCAGCGTGGTGCTCGTTTAAAAAACAGGAATAGAAATAATTTCACCTTAATTTCGATACAAGTGTTCTCATTACGTTTTCCATTCTGTGCTCGTTTAGAGTGTAAGAAAACATCAAGGCCTTCCGTGGTGGTATCATCACGGTAATGGTCTTTCATTTTGCAAGGTCATTAGGGAAGATATTAATGCCGTCTCTTGTTTTTATATGCATAGCTAGGCAGCGGCTAGGTCAACATGTTGAACTCTCATCTCTCAACAAAAGGCTTTCTGCTCAACAGCCCCATCCACACACATCTTTTAAGTGCTCTTTTATGCATATGAAGCCTCTCTGCTGAGATTGACCACAATATTTATGAGCTCTAGATGAGGTGCATATTATTATTGTTGTTATCTGTTTCAGGGAAATAACATTAGCTGGGGCGCCAGCAATCATCAAATTGCCTGATTTATGCATCGGTAATGCCAAAGAACACCCTTTCGCAGGACAGAAAGGTTGTAAAAATTTGTTTTAGCAGATTAATTAATCAGTGACGGCAGCCACGCCTCCATTGAGTTTTTTTGTTTTGACGGGAAAATGCAAAAGGCAACCTTAAAAAAAAAAAAAGACTGAAGTGTTGACCTAAAGTGCAACCTGAAGAGAGCTGGTGAGGAGGAAAATAATGTGATCCACTAAAGGTATAAAGCACTGCTATGTGAGCTGTGTACTTGAGTATGTACCTGGAACGCTCGATAGGCATCCATTCCCTTGCTCGCTGACAGTGTACATGGTTTATTAGCTTGTCTTTTTTATTCCTGGTGGGTAAAAACACACAACAGAGGTATGAGGAAAATACTGTGAAACCATGCAGAGGAGACTTCATCATTTAAAGTAACGTTCTTCAAAGCTTGAAGGGTAATTGGTACATTTTTACTAACTAAGCCATTCTTCTAGCTGGGGCTTTATTCTAGGGTCTTATGAAGTGATTCAACCCTTGAAAGACATTGAAAACTGGTAAAATCATCTTAATTCATGCATGTTGTGTTTACTTACACATGTCTACGCTAGAAAGTCAATATCTGAAAGATCAAAGTATGGGGTTTAAGCTATCAACTTTTTCATTAAAACAGGGATTTTGCCACAGACATTGTACCTCACCTAAATCTGCAAAGTAAATACGAGGATTTAGAGCTCCAAAATTATGTGTCTGCAACACGGGTGCCACCAAAAGGTGACACAAAGCCAATATGCTTACACCAGGTAGGAAGCCATAATTCTCCAGTGTTTCCATCTCATTTACATACGCTGTCCTCCCGATGACCTGCCTGAGAATGCATATATATGTCTGACGTGATCTCATTAGTATTCAGATGCAGTGTGGTTCTAGCATTTTCATATTTTGCATAGACGATATCAATAACATCCAATATCAATGTATTGACAGCATCTAAAACGTAAATCCTTTATATGTACAGGCATCAAGAACTCTGTAGACATACAAATGTTTACAAGTCCTTTTATTGATCAGTGAATTCGTTATTTATTTTAAACAATTATTTTCTTTTTCTTGAAAATAATATTTAAAAAAATTAACGCCACCACATATATTTAATGCAGAAAACATAATTTGATAACAAAACAGAATGAAACCTTTATATGAATATTGATCAGACAATTGTAAAATACACAAATCTCTAAATAAAATCTTAAGATTTAACATCTTAAAAGCTGAAGTAAACACGTAAAATCCTCAAATTTTCTAGGTTTTGTCTCTTGAATGAATGAATGAATAAATGAATGAATGAAATGTGCTTGAATTAGGGAAAATAATCTGTGCATTTGCAACAGCAGAGGGAAGAAGGATGTCTATTGCACTACATCCTTATGAGCAGATGAGAGCAAGCTCCACACACTAGATTACAAAATCATCCTTCAAAGTCACAGATATCCCGCAGAGCAAAACAAACATCTAGCGCTACCTCATATGGGCCTTGGTCCACTCTGGGCACATGAGACTTTCTGTAAACTGATAAATCAGTCCCCTCTGAGAACAACTCCTCGATCACTGATGAGACCTTCAAGGCACAAACCTAGCGAGAATTCACAATACATGACATTAAGCAGCTATTATGTGTACCCGAGAGTAGGATTACACAGTGGTTTTTTTTAATCCTGCTCTTTGGAGGAAAGAAACAAGAAACATATTTGAGAAGGTTTGAAAGGCCAGAGGAGGAACGGTACACATTCTCATAATAACCCAGAGAAAACTAGTCCTACCTTGAGCATTCTGAACAGCCATTATGAGGGTAATTGATTGATTTGCTGAAATCTAAAGGGAAAATAATCGTAAGAGTGCTATTCAGAAATGGCATAAAATGAAAGAGCAACATTCATTACAGCTAATGTCTACATGTTCACACAGTGCACTACGGGAAATGAGAAGTGTTTTCTGAGTACCATGGATCCTTGGCTTGAATCTTGTTGTCTAACTTGTGCAGGTCAGTTAAATAACTCATATCGGAACCCAATTAAGATATGCATCTTCCCTTTTAAACCAATCTGAGGTTGGATGGACAGCCATGGAGTAAGATCTACTTTCTTTGGCCTCAAGCTCTAACTGTACACTTACCAAAAGGAACCTACAATACCATGGTACTACCATGACTTTATAGACATATAGGTCAATAATGTGATCCTTTTTTGTCTGATGTATTTATTTATTTATTTATTCATGCAATTAATTCATACAATGACTTGAACATACCATTTCGATGATGAGCATTTTTTTAATTTCTAAATGAAAAGTTTGTTAGAAATTTTTGTTTTTTGAGGGGGGAGGGAGGTGACAACAACTATCCTGATATTATAATGAAGAAAAAAGCCAATTAAACTTTTCTTGAAAAAACAATTGCAATACTTGGCAAAGTTATTTCTTAGAAAAAAAGATAGTTTGACAAAATGTCTTCAATAAAACCAAGGCCAAATCAAGGTCATGTGGATCCACTAATATTTGAACATAAAACAGGACATATCATCTCATACAGAGGACCCATTTTTCAAGGTCAATAAGCCCCTCAAAATATAATAACATAATTTGACCTTTTTGTGACCAGGTAGGTTTAGCTCAGGTTGTAAAATATCATGTGTGTGACTCAAAATCACATATACATATACATATACATATATATATATATATATATATATATATATATATATATATATATATACATACACACATATACATATATACATACATATACATATATACATATACACACACATATATATATATATATATATATATATATTTATATATATATATATATATATATATATATACATATATACATATATACACATACACACATATATATATATATATATATATATATATATATATATATACACACATTATATATATATATATATATATATATATATATATATATATATATATATATATATACATATTTATTTTTTTACATATTTATTTTACATATTAAAAAATATATTTGTCATTACATTAAAATAAATTACTTTATACTTTTTAAAAAGAAAATCACAAAGATGTGTAAACATGTATTCCAGGTATGAAAAATATATAATGCTTACTTATTTTTAAAATGTCACAACATTTGTAAGTCATAAAATTTTAATCTTTCTTGAAAATGGTGTGAAGTGTTTCAAAACCACATGAAATCAAAACGAAACTAGATTATTTTAAACTAGATTTCAAACAGTTTTTTTTCTTTTTCATTATCATGGACATTTGCATAATCAACCCATGTACTACGGAAGCACCATGACATTTTTGAAAACACCCGTTTCTACATGTTTCAGTAGCACGGTATTTATCAAAGTACCATGAGATTGTCAAATACAATCACTGTACAACACTTGTGAACAACCAAAATGCAAAAAAGTCACATTAGTTCAATAAAAATAACATGAACACAAAAATGCCTTTCCATCTCCAAGAGTTCACGCGAACAGTCACCACATTGTCCTCTGCATCACGAGCCGTAGCAAAAATTCCCACTGACGTGAACACGGATTATGACAACATGGCTGCAACAGTTTGGCACAGTTAGCCCCAGAGCACCAGTGTTATGACACAGCTGTCTCGCCCCGTTCCCGCCCGGCTGTACCATGTCGCCCAATCTGGCTCTTCTGTCCGGAGGACACCCTCATGAATTTAAACCAGCTTCCTGCCACTGCACAAGACAAGCAGCTCGCAGCCTGAAATTATCATGCAAATGAAGCCTGTGAATTGTTATCGTGAACATGGTTATGGTAGAGTAACCATGAACCTTTATCGCCAATAGAGCTCTTTAATTAAAGATTCAGAAAATATGCAAGCATGCTTCTTTGCACGCAGGTCACACTCATGGAGATTTGTAAATATGGCCATTGTGAAAGAGTGCACTTCAGGGAAGAGAAAACAAATATTTGGTCCCTCCAGTCCTGGAGACTATGCGTGATGATCTCCATTTTAATGCACTGCGAGTGTGTGCATGTGTAAGAGTGTGTGTGTGTGTGTGTGTGTGTGTGTGTGTGTGTGTGTGTGTGTGTGTGTGTGTGTGTGTGTGTGTGTGTGTGTGTGTGTGTGTGTGTGTGTGTGTGTGTGTGTGTGTGTGTGTGTGTGTGTGTGTGTTTTCAAAGGGATGAATCTCCATTCCATAAGCTCTGATGCCTGGTGTGGTTTTTAATGTTTTCAGACGTAGAGAGCGAGGCTGATACAACGCAAATTACTGCAGCAACAACAACAAACACCTCGCGCTGATGTCAGCCTGAAAAACAGCTCCAATTACATCTGCTGAGAGCAATTGGGACATTTTTAGATTTACGTTTTTCAGACACAAAGGAAGAGTAGTTGTTTACATGCAGCTGCAATGCCCCCATCTGTTTTTGTCCATTATGACAGCACTAATAACAGATGAATGTAGCTTTTCAAATTTTGTGATCTTTGTTTGTGCACAGTGTGCCTTAACCTTTGGATGATTATGCATGTTTGTGCTTACTGTCATCTAAACGGTTGCAGAATTATTGATTTCATAGGTTTGATTCGAAAAAGTAATGATTGCTTCCTTAGAGGCTTGATTAAAGCCCATTGGGTATTGATGGCAACGGTATAAAGAGCCATATAGAGCTTCACAGCATCACAATCAGGCTGATTGGAGCTCCGGCGTCACCCCTGCATGTGGATTTGTACCCACCTTAAGTCAAATAGCCCTCCCCCTTCAATCAATAAGGCGGCATCCAGTATATTAGCCCTGTCTGAGAGTTGAATTTCAAAAAGACAGGAATTTGCTGCTGACATCTTAGCTGGATGTAAAGGCATACTTTGAGACAGCTTACCTGCAAGGGTTTTACGCTACTTAAAAGAGCGAGGAGTGATGTTTAATGCCTCTGTGAATAGTGTAAAAACACAACGGCTTTGGAGCATGACCTGAACCTGTTTAAAAGCGATTCTGACTGTTTGAAAAGTCAAAGTTTAAAACAACTTGGGTGCACTTTAAATAAACTGTTTTGCTAATTTACGTTTAAAAAAATAAATAGTACTTTAGAAAAGAAAAATTCTTATAAAAAAAAAAAAGTTTCATTCCAAACAGAGAGGGTAGCCTCCTTGTGGGTGCCACCATGTTGAGATCACATGACCAGCTGCATCATGCATTAGACTTTGTAACTTACTACAAATCAAGAATAACAAAATTTTACGTCAGTACTTTCGGCCAATGGTAAATGTGTACCAGCACAAAGCATCAACAAAATTAGATGAAAATTAGATGGGTACTAAATTAAATTAAAGAATGTTCATTTTATCATTATGTAGTAAAAAAAAAAGAAAAAAAAAAAAGAACAAAACAGCTTTGCTGTGAAACGACAGCAAACAAATTTTTTGCATCCACGCCTATAGGTGTCAGTATAATGTTCCACTGGGATGAATAACAGCAAACAAAGCGTATGAAAACAAGCTGAGTGTACTTTTATGTATAGTTATTTAAGTCACATATGAAGAATGAAGCTGTACTATTTAATAAAACACTTCTATAGATATTTTCTTTTGAGTTTGATGAAAGAATGAAAGGTTTGGAACGACAAATGGCGGCAGAATTTCATTTCTGGATAGGGGTTTATGGTACAGAATATTTTTGAAAACTACCATTTGTCTTGTTTTCCCGCCTCTGTGCATGATCACTTAAGAGCTACACAATCTCATCTGATAGGACTCTTACAGACTATCTACAAAGCCATTTCTCATAAACGGACAAAAAGTTCAAATTATTGTTTGACTCGAGGCCAAAAAACAGAGCTGCCGTGTTCAAGCGAGGGCTTTCATCTTAAGTGAATTTAGGCAGTGCAATGCAATTTCACAATCCAAATACTCCAGCTGTTTAAAGTTAAAGTTCCAAGGTAACCATGGCGCCCCTCACCAGGACCAGACGATAACATGTGGAATAAGTTTAGATGCGTTCCTCCAAACATTCCCACTGTCTCTACTTTTAAGGATCTTCAACACCGGGAATATACTTACATCAGGTAAACACGACACAGGTCACAGATAAAACAATATATACAAGCAAAATATGTCTGGAGTTTAGAAAGGAAAAGAGACAGTATGTAACCCCTCCATTAAACTAATTTGGACTTGTTAGGGGTTACTTGTAAAGCCAATGCTAATTACTACCCAACCTGATTATATTTACAAATGCAATTGAGTCTTGCCCGGAATACTTTTATCCATGGATGTCAATCACAGAAACGGCATGAAAAAACAAGTATCCATTGCCTAATTATGCTTAGTTAGTTTATTTGTGAATCAGTCTTTCTTTCTTTCTTTGCAGTATGTGGCTTACATTTTTGTGGTCTTTCATTAAGACATGAAATACAATGTCCATGGAGCGAAGTAGACTGTCTGAAATAACATAAATAAGTGGTTTAGAAAAACAGGTAAAGGTGGGCCAAGAAAAATGTGGAAAAAACAAGAAATAAAGGACTTAAAATGATGGAAAGCCATCCAAGGAAAACTATTTTAGAGCATTGCAGTTTCTCATGAGAATTTTTGTGCAATACGTAGTCATAAATTTACAATACAATGCTTTGGCTATGTGTCTAGAGATGGGGCGTTGGACTTTACAGACTCTGAGGACTGATGTGAATCCAACACGAGGTAAATGGAGACAGACACCCGTAACTATCGCCCCTGTAAGTGAATATATAAGCCAGCTATATTCATAAATATTATATATCTTCTATAAGACCAAGCCAAAAGCACTCAGACAATATAATACCATATGGGAGATGAATTGAGAAAGGTAAGGACGAGAGGGGAAAAAAATGGGAGAAAAGCACCAATAACTGTAGGCATAACAGCATTTATGGTACCAAAATACACAATACATAAAATGAAAGTAAATAAAGAAAAATAGAAAAAAGGAGTGTAAAAAATGGGTAGAAGAGAAAGTTTTTTACTTCTATTTTACCTTAAAGGAAAATAAATTCAGCAAAATTATACTTAAAAATATACAAAAACACACACAGACACACACCATAGAGGATGTGAATGAAATTGGGAACAGGGAAAAAATCATTTTAATAAATGTCTGGTTACAAACATGGTTTGTGTATGCTCCCAGAGGCTGAAAGATGCACATAAAGAACATTATTAGAAAGTGCAGTTCATTCCAATAAAAGCCTTGGTGCTGAACAGTCCTACAAAATAAAACAGGGATGAGGTGTGTGTGTGTGTGAGAGAGTGTGAGTTATGGAGGGGATGCACCAGTTCTAGGAGCACGTCCCATGTGCAGGAAGGAATGATGAATGTGCTCAGGTGATCAGGCTCCTCATTAAATAAAATGTAAATGAGGGGGCCAGTGAATAAAAAAGGGGGTTCTGGCAGCATGGCGGGGATCTAATAGAAAGTGCTGGACATAAAGCAACGGCAATGACAGTGCTTCAGGGCACAGCGGCGTGCCTGGGGTGAGATTCAAAATGAAGCACCCAGAAAATGAGAGTCGAGCAAAAAGGGAAAATGGATGGCGGCTGCAGCCACTAGAGCTGGAGAGACTAGCACGACGGATCTTCCTGGAAAACAAAATAGCTTAAAGCAGCTGAATCTAACATGAGAGAAAATTAAAAATGGCACAAAGAGGGAGAATAAGAGAAAACGGAGGGGGAGGGAAACATCTCGCACTCCAGACTGTCTATTAAGCTGCTCAGAAGGAGCCTGGCTATTGTTAAGGTTATTAAAACAAAGAGAAACATTGAGAATTTATCATACTGCTTGAGGGTTGTTTAGATTTCTTAACCCTGGAATGCCGTGGCTTTGCCAGGTCTGAGCATATAAGCAAATTTTCACTTTAAATGTTTGTATATGCATAATTATTTTTTATTTTTTTTCATGTACCTCACAATTCCCCACCAACATGGTGCTGGTACCAGATCCAGTGCCTAACCTGAAACCATTCAACTTGTTTTCACTGAAGAAGCAGTGGTTTTGATCCAGAATTGTATTCTTTGCCAAATATAAAAATGGCTATATGTAAATGAAGGAAGCAGGCCTGTAGCATTCAAAATTTCAGGTATTTCTAAAATGCACACGACACTGAGCCATACCTGACAACATGAAAAATGTTTCACCCCACAAACGTCTTTGTAAGAAGCCACAACACTTTCACAGCAATCAGAACTCCAGGTGAACTGGAATTAAGTTTTTTTTGCAACCAAGCACCATGGTAACAGACGTCACACTGATTGAGTCCACACACATACACAAACGCACGCACACCAATAGATATTGCTGGATTAATAAATGTCTGACAGATCTCCTTTCCATCCTGGAAACGGGGCAAAGCCAATTCCAGCCTGTGACAATCCTAACTGTGAAAAATGGGCTTCTTATTTCTTTACTTTTGATTTTCTCTGATAGTTCAGAGGTATTTGTTCCTCACAATTACATTTCATACATAGAAATGCATTTCTGGAGTCACCAATATACACAGACAATTCCAGAGACGGCCATTCAGGAACTGTTGAATGGAAAACATGTAAACATCCGTTTTATTCAGCAATTGTTAGCTGATGCAGTGAATAAAAAACAGATATTAAATATAGACCGGGCACTCACATGTGTGGTATAAGCTCAGGACTGCTCAGGTAATGAAACACATGAGCCAACCAGCACAAATAATAATAATACCATGCACAATGGTCTATAAAAAAAAAGAAAAAAGAAAAAAAAGTTTGACCTGTCAGGTCATGTCTCTGAGGAGTAAAACAAGGACCTGAGGTGACCTTGCTCCTCATAACACAATAAGCTTTTCAGTTTATAGGTAGTTTGTTCATTCAAGGTCATAGCAAAAGGTACTAGGCTCTTACTAGGTTTAGGACAATTTTTGAAGAGTCTCCACAAGTTTGGGGTGAGTAAATGTTTTTTTGTTGTTGTTTTTAAAGAAATGGATACTTTTATTCAGCATGAATGCATTAATCTGATCCAAAGTGACAGTAAAAGTCATTTCCAAAGTTACAAAAGATATTGGTAACACTTTAGTTTAGGGTCCAATTCTCACTATTAACTAGTTGCTTATTCGCATGCATATTACTAGGATATTGGCTGTTTATTAGTACTTATAAAAGCACATATTAATGCCTTAATCTGCATGACCATATTCCACATCCCTGAATCCTACCTAATACCTAAACTTAACAACTACCTTACTAACTATTAATAAGCAGTACTTAGGAGTTTATTGAGGCAAAAGTCATAGTTAATAGTGAGAATTGGACCCTAAACTAAAGTGTGACCAAGACATCTATATCCATCTTAAAATAAATGTTGATCTTTTTAACTTACTAATGAATGATCAAAGAATCCCAGGAAAAAGTATTACCGTTTCCACAAAAAATATTAAGCAGTACTGTTTTCAACATTCATAATAATGGCAAAAGTTTATTGAGCAACAAATCAGCATATTAGAATGATTTCTGGAGTAACGGCTGCTGAAACCTCATTTTGCCATCAAATTACAACCCCAAACTTTTGAATGATAATGTAGCTCTTGCCATATTACTGCAGTTTTTAGCAATCATGGCTCTCAAGCTTCCAAAAAGACATAAATATAGCATAAAAGTACCAAAACAAAAGTGGCCCATGACTATAATCCAAGTCTTCTGAAGTAACACGATATGGAACAACAAAACTGATTCACTGATAATCTTTTTTTTTCTGTTCAGTAGCAGAAGACTAGAAACAAGTGCACAAGTAGTATGGACTGCTTTAATGACACTTATTATGTATTATAAATTCTTCCAAATGTCTCTATTTGTGGTTCATGTAAAAAACAACAGCATGCATTCTTGGAATGATTTAATAATAACCAAAATATATATATATTTTTTTTTATGAATTATGAAAGTGTCAGTGTATTTTAAAACAGCTTGGATATTTATATCAAAATGTTTTGTGAAATTCACAAGTAAAATCTAATGTGATGTAGGCTATTTATATCATCTTTTACATTTATGTACATTCAGATAGCCTCCATGAGTTAGGTCCTTTTGAAATTGAGTATCTATTGCACCTGAAATGTAAATGCACCATTTCTGACTTATCTGAGATATGTTCGTATACCTTTTTTATAGCGGAACATTTTGTTTCTGAAGCTCCTTACTTTGTAGAGAGGTTTTCAGGCAGTGTTCTTTGATCTTTTTTTCCTACTGCCCTTTCTGAGTAGAGAATATCTGGATGAGTGTGTCTGATTCTAAGCTTCATACTTCATTCCCCTGAAAAGGGACCAAAAAGAATAAACAGAATCCAAACACTCACACAGATAGATTCAGACACTCAATAGCGCATCTCAAAGGCATGGCGGTAACATTGACAAATCTCATGAGTAACATATCTGCGGGGAACTCGAAATCTGCCTCTTTTTTGTCCCTCTTAAAAGGTGCTGCTTTAATAAAACATGCAAAGCATTTTAAAAGCGCTTTACCGTGCTTTTTCTACAAACACACACAAAATAAACTCCACACAGACAAATTTGTCTGAATTAATGCAAAAAAATGCAAATTTTCCTTCTGATGTCATGGGAATAAATGCATTTGTTTATTTTGTTTCATCTGCAAAATTCTGCACCTGCGGATGGATTTATCAAATATTCAGCGCTGATGAGAAAAAGAGGCCTTGTGGACAGCAGTAAATGTAAAGCTTTTAATAAAATAACAAAGATTCAGCGTCTCACCTGCTTCCAGTACCGACAGCCCTGCATGAAGACACTGGCTTAGCATGGGAAGAGTGAGCAACATGCTGAAAGAGACTACTGGACAGGCTAACGGCATTCCCAAAGGCCCCTCTATGCTTTCAGCAAGCTTGTTTATGAAGGTTTACTTTCCACCCATCCTAGGGGTCCACAGTCTACAGGCTTATTGCATGTGGAACATAAGACCACTAGCTCATGTCAGCTGTTAGCTGTTGTCAGTAGCCTGTTTGAAATGGAATTTAAAATCTATATGTTCTGCCTCGTTCCGAGCCGAGGCTTTGTTTTCCTAGAAAGGCCTTCAATTTAGGCCCACAGGTTTGAGGCGTGAAACAAACAAGCATGATTTACTCTGCTTTCCTCTTGTAAAATGAGTATAAAAGGCATTTTCTCAAAACAAGATGCTAACAGACAATGTTTATAGCACATTAAATCCAACAAAAATCTGATTGACAAAGACAAATCCGGTGGGGACGTTTCGTATGGGGGCTCTGAATAATTCAATTCATTTTTAATCAGGGATGAGACTCCAGGTCTATCTTCTCTCTGCTGTTTGACAAGTGTAATTCATCAAGGGTAAAATCTAGTCAGTCAGGGAAGTGTCACTGAGGGAGAAATTGACCAGTGGACCTCATGCATCACCATCCACCTACAGCGGCTTTGCCCGCATTCTCCACCATGTTACCTGGCTCGAGGTTCAACCCATGTATCATCAGTCATTCAAACCAATTAAGCGCTTCTCAATAAAAAAACGTACAGTATTTCTAAGCAAGACTGAAAGAGGTGATCCAGAAAGTCATTTTCCTTCGAAATCCCATTAGAAAGGTGAAAAAGTCTAGCTGATGTCATAAAAGCAGGGATTTTGTTTAAGGACTGGAAGGTATTACAGAGCAGATTACTTGTGGCTTATTTTCTTTGTTGGAAAATTACATTTTGGAGTACTGGCTTTCAGCCGCACAGGAACGACGAAATCTCATCCGACCAAGTTTTTAAAGTTTAAGGTTGTCTGCAAATAATCTGCTCTTTGAGATATCGACAACTTTCACCAATGTACATACTGAGACATGTTGTTATCAAGTGTTATCATGCAAATATCTATGTGTTTATACCAAACAGTTCAATATTTTTAGGAATTGTGGGTAATGAAATGGTGTCTGATTACACATTTCTCGCTTCTCATCGTAACATCCCACTGAGCTGATGTTTTGCTCTTGCTACAGTCGACACTACATGATTTTATTGCCCTTCATGCCATAGTCAATGGAAAAGTCAATAAAACTTGAACTGCCATCTAATTTTGCTACTCTGCTAGAAAAAAAAAAAAGTGTGATCTTTTAAGTTCCCTGCAAAGTTTCCTTGAGTTGTTGAACCTATTAAGTTCCAAACTCGGAAGACTCGGCTAAATCTACGTTTTATTTGTGGATGGTTTAAAAGAGTGGAAATGGGGTTAAATCAGAAGACATTTTAAAAGACAATGCTGCTTATTTGCTCTTGACCAGTCCATGACCTGTTTACCTGTTATTCAAGGTTGTCCCTAAATACATTACCACCTTCACCTTGACCTATAACCCCTGCAAACTTCCCGACGGGCCTCTGTAACTTTATTTATTGGGTGAAGGTAAGACAAAATTGACGAAAAGCAATGCCTTTGCAAATTAATTAGCAGTAACAATACAACCAGGGTCACTACAGATGTCATTGTAGTGACATCACTCAGGACATTTTCACTTCACATACTGTCAAAAACCTCAGCAAAATTTGTATAATATCTCTACGCAAGTA